>NC_092206.1:75812987-75942895 GCF_043381705.1 Parasteatoda tepidariorum
TAATTTTTATTTATTAGAAGTTGCATATTTTTTAATCGATTTTTATGTATTAAGGGGAAAAATAATTCGCAATTTTGTCGCAATTTTAAGTTATTTATATTCTTTACGTTAAATGTTCATAACATTAATTATTAAATTATTAACTATAAAAGTAAATTTCAAATATTAAAATGTAAAATATTAACTAAATGTCCTCACTATAAAATATTACAGAACAAGATTAATATTATGAGAACACATTTTGATAAATAACATAAACATCTATAAGCATTTAATTTTGAATAAGCATCTTAATCTAATTTGTATAAAGATGTCTTATAGATAATACTATGTATTTTTATATATATATATATATATATATATATATATTAAATGTTGATTTCCTAACACAACAATAAAACATGAGTTTAATATGAAAACATTCATGTATTTAGATTTATTAAATAATAGTTATCTATTTACTCTTTATCATTTATAATTGTTGTTTTTAATTTAAATAAATAACCTGGTTCCATGATAAGCAAGAAAAAAGAAATGTTATATGCTATATCTAATAATATTTCAAAATCGTAGCTATGAATTTAAGCGTAGAATTTATTAGGATTCCTTTACTACTGTAAAATAAATTTAATCTGAATTGTTTAAAGTAATATAAACTTTGTATTGATAAATCGTGTAATTTTTTTAATTTATTTCTTTTCTGTTAAGTAATTATACCTTTCTTTTTTTTATAGGTAAGCTGCATTTTGGTACCATCTTTTTATGTAGATTCTAGAAAACAACTTTTGGTATGCCTTTACTACTTTAATTGCTTTTGAAAATGATCAAAGAAGTAAATAGCGTTTAAATGAAGAATTTTGCATATTTTAATTTATATACATGTTACAATTAATTTAACATGTCTAATTAATTTATTTGTGACAATTTATTCAAAAGTATAAGTTAGATAACTTGTCTTAAAATGTAAAAAGGCGTTTCTCAAAATTGAGCAAATATATGCCAAAATTGCCCCAAAATAAATAATAGTCAAATCTGAAAATCCCATGTATTCAAAACTGAAACAGCATAAAAATTGAGTAAAATACGTAGTCTCTCCAAAGTGATGTGGAGGGAGAAATGCTGAGACAGTTGTTCACTGGCAGCTGACATGATTCGAACCAAGGGTCCACGTATTCGTAGTCGGATGCTCTAACCAGCACAGTTGGACACCCCATCTCAATGACACTAATGGAGTAATGACACTAATGGAGTAATATAGTAGCCACCGCAATAACACTTCATGACATACATTCCATTCTCTGAAATGTTTTTAAGATAGAGAGAAATAATCAAAAAGTGAGTTAAACCTGCCGATGTCCTGGCGGAGTTATCGGGACCATATTGTCCGAATTGCAACCCTTTATTTCATTGAAATTGGAATTTCGGCAGCCACTATATAAAAGTTCTTGACTCTCTGAACTGGGGTGTACATGGTGATCAGAGCATTCTACCACGAACCCAAAAGTCTTTGGTTCGAATCCTGCGACAGCCAACAAGCATCTCTCTCATACAGTCCTCCCTCCCTATCACTTTTAAGGCCAAGCATTTTGCTCAGAAATAAGTATATGCTGTAACAGTTTTGGATACATCTGGTTTTCAAATTCGATTATTATTGTTCCGGAATAATTTTGATATATTATTTCTCGATTTTGAAAAAGAAAATCTTTTTTACAGTGTAGAGATAATACTTACATCATAAGGAGAGGTAGTTAAGGCGAGATGAAGTTAACGAAATATTCGTTTGACTTGATGCTCAGCATGTCTTATAGGTTCCCATTAGTAAAATAGTGTAGAATTTAAATATATTTATCGAGTAGTGGTTGCTCAGGGGATCGAGAATTCGCCTTCGAATAAGGTAAACCGGGTTCGAATCCCAGAGATGGCTGGTCGATACGAATACAGTGCTAACGTAAAATATCCTCAGTGGTAGACGAATCATGCGTTAGAATTCCTTTGCCGTCAGGATAACCGTGGGAGGTTTTCTTCGCCATGTAACGCAAATGCGTGTTTGTTCCATCAAAACGTCCTCCACGAAGGCAAATTTCCCCCAATACTTGTTCAAGGAGTTCCCTTGTCTTCTTGATTGGGTTCAAAATTACAAGGCTAAAACCCGAAATCGGGTCGCTGTTCAACGACGGTTATAAATTAAAAAATCTTTATTGACATGGCCCCAGAGATATCAACTATTAATCTGCACTGAAAAAATTAAAAATTTGAGCAATTTTTTAGGAGTCTTACTCTTGCAAAATATCTTAGTTTTTTTTAATGTGCTCGAGAAGTATTATAAAATATCCCAATAGAAAATGCATTCCAATAATATTATCTTCTGAAAGTTTTTGTATCGAAATTAAATGCTATTACAGATATAATTTTGAATAGCTCTTAACTATACAATTTTTAAACTTTAGTCCAATTAACTCTCACAGCGCTGATGAGTTTAGCAATCATTTCAAACTGACTATTTCTGAAGCTTCGGGGGTTTTTGCAAAATTGTTGAATTTTTCTTAATATACTCGAAAAGTATTTAAATTTGCATTGCAAGGAAGAAAATACCATCTTCTGAAATTTACTATATTGTGAAGGATCCATTTTTTCCCCTTATTTGCCCTAGAATTTTGAACAATATTCTTTAAATTTCATTTGATAATTCAATTACTTTTCTAAACAACAGAAATTATAACAATTATTCCGTACGGCATATAGTGAATCTCAGCTATTGATTAAGCACCCCCCTCCATCCAAAATCTCATAATTATCCTTAATGTGCTCGATTGTCGGAGCAAAAACACTTAAAATTACCTTAACAGCGGGAACCCCTCTTCTTGTCTTTCTAGAATATTCTATAAAAAAAAATGTGTTAATAACAATAAAAATAAATTTTGTATTTGAGTTTACCTCGAAAACAGCCGAGCATTTAAGGTTTTAATAGTCAATTAGCAATCCACTGGGGTAATTCAAAAGACAATTTCAAAGTCTAATTATTTACTACCTGCTCGGGCGTCTTGGCGTTAATTTTATTGCTTTCAAACCCTCTCATATTGCGTTCATAGCTTCTCAACAGCTCTTGTACTCTACACCCCCTCCTTCCGTTCTTATAAATATATATATACTTTCAAAAACACCCTTTTCCTGGTTACAGCTAAGGCAAGAGTCATTAACGGTTTGCCTTCATTTTACTCTGAAATGATAAACTTTATGCTTGTGCCATAACTTAAACTGCCTCTTCTGCTTTTACTTCCATTTTTACATCATTTCTTCAGTTACGGTTAAAGAGCTCTTAAAACACCTGTTTTGTTAAAGGGAAGATTCGCCCACCCCTTTGCCGACCCCCCACATGTATTACTACCCCTTGAGAAAAATTTACGCAGTGGCGTTATCATCAGTTTTAATATTTCAAGTTTTCGCCATGAATTATAGCCTTAGATTTATTTATTTGTTTATTTATTTATTTTGCTTTTTTTATTTCCTCCTGTGTACAAAAAAAAATTATTAAAAAATTGCTCTCATTTTCTGTCAAGGGAGGAGGAGAAGTAGGGGTGAGCATTTTTACGAGTTAAACCCTCAGGGGAGGAATTATGGGGAAATATTTGAGGGGGAGCTGTTCGAATTTTAATTTGTTCTTATATTTTTGATTTGTGTTCATGTTTTATACGTGTGGGCCGTTAACTTCCTGCGAATTAGGATTCTGACGCAAGCCGCATATTCATTTGGAGAGAGCGAGTTTACGTCAATTAATAGTAATTTAGGAGGGATGTTGCGATTAAGCATTTTTCCATTTGCAACTTTTCCTGGACTTGATTTCGGATTTCAAGACGAGTTATGATTACTTTTGATTAAATGTACTCCGTGTAAAGAGAGGTTTTTAATTAAATACGGTTCGTTTCAAAATACATATGTCTTTGCTAAGTTTCATTTAAATTTTGAAAAAAGGTGTTTTCTGGAGTAAAACTAGTTAGGAATTTTACACAAAACGTTTTTTTTTTCTTTCTATTTTGCAGAGTTTGGAAAGAAATTAATTTAACTGACACTGCCTGTACCATAGAAGTAAATGAAATGAATATTAAGTTGATATTTTTATTATAAAAAAAATCCCGTGGTCTTCAATTAGGAGTTTTTTCAGATATTGCGTCACTTGTATGCTGTAATAATGTTTTAGCGCTAACAGGAATACTTTCTGAATTATGAATGACTTTTGATGAAATTTTTTAAAAATTAAAGGTGCTTAGTTCATAATTTTTTAAAAACATTTCTGCCAAAGATATGTATTAACAATCATCACAGTGTAAATATGTATATAAAATATTTTGTGAAAAAAATAAAAAAACGTAAGCAATATTTTGTTTAGATGCTGAGAAAAGGTACATCGAAAAAGTCATTTTTGACATTATTGTTATATGCCGACTGACTTTATATAATTTTTTTAAATTCGAATCTAATATTTTGTTAGAAATTTTGTCCCATTCATTTAGAGAATATTATTTATTTAACTTATTATATTGTAAATTCTCAGTATATTTTTCTTAAAATATCATTAATTTTATATCAAATGAATTGGATTTAAATTTTGTTGTAAAGAAGTTCGGTCAACCAATTTTTCAAATAAATAGCTTTTAAAGAATTTATTATTAAAAAAAACGAATAATTTTTTCAAGTCCATTTAGTGACGAAAATATTTACGCCGTAACCGTAACTTTCCTATCAACCAAAGGATTATTATCCGTATTGGACTTACTTTCCAATTACTTCAGATAATAATGATGCCCCTTATATCTACGACGCAATGCAAATATACATCTATGACAGTAAACGTCATTTCCGGCTATGACATGTTGTGAAGGTCATATTCCGGGCGCGACAGATGAGTGACAGGTGAAGGCCACGCCCCTTTCTCTCTGTGCCAGTGGATCCATGGAGAATCAACCAAGCGACTCAAGTCGTAGCTATTAGGTGACCGAATGCTTTTGATTTCTGCCGCAGAGTAGCGCTTCTGCATATTCAGCGCCAGAAATTGAATTCAGCAGAACTTCTGCCTCTTAACACGTGACTAGGGGGTAGGAGTGAGGTGGAAGGTCTTTGTCTCTGACAGTAATTGGCTCCCGGGGGTTTCTCCGCAAAATTATAATGATTCTAATTAATTTAACAGGAGTGGACGCTCTAATCGGTTTGCGGTGAAGGACTTCGTTTAGCAGTGTTTGTCTGGTGTTGAGACAGCTACTGTAAGTGAGACAACTGGTGTATAGGGGGATATTGTAAATTAGGTCTTGAAGAAATTAGTTAATTGCCCTCGAAATCATTTAAAAAAAGTTACATTTTATGATAATTGCATATACAATATTTAATATTGCATATACAAAATTATAATGATTCTAATTAATTTATCAAGAGTGGACCCTCAAATCGGTTTGCGGTGAAGGACTTCGTTTAGCAGTGTTGTCCGTGGTGTTGAGACAGCTACTGTAAGTGAGACAACTGGTGTATAGAGGGATATTGCAAATTAGGCCTTGAAGAAATTAGAAATAAGTTAAATGCCCCCGAAATCGATTAAAAAATTTATATTTTATTAAATTTATAAAAGTTCAAAATTTTATTAATAAGAACTAAATACAGTCAATTCGCTATAACTCGAAGTACGATAACTCGAATATTACTATAACTCGATTTTTTTATGAGGTCCCGACCCTTTTATCTTCAATTTCATGTTAATTATTCTCGATTACTCGAATTTTACTCCCTTTAACTCGATTTTTTTTGGATCTTTTAAAGCAAGAAAAAAAACCTAGGAGCTGATATCTTGCCCCTTCCTTTGCAACACACACACAATGTCTTTCGCACTCTTCATGGAGAAGCTAAAGCTGTCCCTCTTGAAGTATGTGAACAGTGGTTAAATGAAACGTTACCAAATTTACTTCAAGGATACAGTTAAAATGATGTTTTCAATATTGATGAAATGGGTTTATTTTTTAAATGTCTTCCAAATAAGACTATGATGTTTAAGGATGAAAACTGCTCAGGGGGTAAAATGAGCAAGGAACGTTTGACTGTCCTAGTTGGAGGAAATGCGTCTGGGACAGAGAAATTGCCCTTACTTGTTATCGGAAAATACCGAAATCCCCGATGTTTCAAGAATGTAAAAACGTATCCTTTGGATTACAAGTCTAACAAAAAGTTTTGGATGACATCAGTTTTATTTGAAGACTATGTAAGAAAATTGGATCGGAAATTCTTCGCTAAAAAAAGAAAGTGATACTCTTTATGAATAAATGCACAGCATATAGTGATCTACCTAATTTGAAAGCAGTAAACTTGCAGTTTCTCCCGCCAAACACAACAGCAAAGTTGCAGCCGACGGACCAGGGCTTCAAACAGTCTTATCGTAAATGGCTTGTCAGAAAAATGATCTTAAATATTGTAAGCAATTAAAAGATTTGTAATTAATAAGCATTAATTAAATAATCCGACAATATTTTGAAAGTCCAAAACCGAAACTAACGGTAAGTCGAACTTCCGATACGTCGAAGTGTTTCGTCAGTCCTATCGATTCGAGTTATCGCGAATTCACTGTAATACAAAGTCATAAGTTATATTAATATTAGTTTAAAAAATATCATTAACAAAATAGATTTTTATTAAAATTTTTAATTAGATAAGTCATAATAATTTTTAATATTATTTAAGATTAAAATTGTATAAGAAATTTCATAAAATTTAGAGCTTGACAATTCAAGATCCTTAAAATAAAAAAAAAATTGCAGCAGATAAAAATTTTGGATATTATATCGAACATAATTTAGTTTCATTTGAGGAATTATTAGTTAAGGAAATTATTTTCGTTAATTTTTTCAGTGAAATAAGTTTAATTTTACTTTAGAATTTTAATGTTATGTATTCCTATTTTACATGCAATTAATTTGTGGATCCGAACACAATTATAATACATCTATGCGGAAGAATTGAAAAAAATATATGAATTTGAAAACATTTTGGTTACAACATGTTCTTGAAACACACTCGGAATTTTCGCACTATTTAAAAAGAAAATTTATTGAGTATTAATTTATTTTCAAAACATGTTTCAAAACGCAAGTTTATAGTTTCAACAATAGCAAAAGTTTAAAATTAGAAACGATTTCCGAAATCTTTCATTTATCGAATCATTCGTCTAAACGTTTGTGTTTTATTACGCCCTTAAAGCTATAAATTTTTTTTAAAAAAAGTGACATATCACAATCTTGTTTGTACAGAAAATTATTCTACAACACTAGTTCATAAATCAATTCAAAATTTGAAAGTAAATTGTAGAATATTTCTTATTAAAGTAACCAATATTGAAATCTTTTTTTATTCAATCTTAATGCAATAAGAAACAAAAATCTAACTTTTAAATCGAATCCTCAGGAAATGTAATTTCACTTTTACTAAATCCATTGCTTAAGAGTGAGTTACATGATCGAAATAATTCCTTATCAGTTATGCAATGGTGAGTTGAAATCCGAAAAATATTGTAATTCCAAGTGCTCATCATCACCCTACCATGGCCTAGCACATAGCCCTATTTAAGGGCTTTATCTTTTAACGGCCATGGTGGGAAAGTCACGAAGTTTTGACTCTGGTCAAGCGACGGGGACAGCGCCTGAGCTCGTACTCCTGTCTCCAAACTTTCAGCCACGACCGATTTAATGTCCACCTTGCCGCGTATATACTCCAGTTGTTTTATCGGACACCAGGATCGAAAGGAAATTAATTCCCGATGAAATGAAAAACACCCTGGGCACATAAATCTGATGCGCCAGGTACCAGTAAAACAATGAGTATAATGTTTTACTAAACTGTTAAATTTACTCCAAAAAAGAAAAAAAAACACGTGGTACGCATAAGTATGGTGCTCATGTACCAGTAAAACAACACGTATTGTCCTCTTACTAAATTATTAAATTCCTGTCTTGCTAAATTAAAGAAATCAAGAAAAACACCCCGAGTACTACGAAGGCAGGCGTGTTATATACCATCAAGACAATGTGTATTTAGCCATTAATTAAATAATTAAATTCTCGAGACAATCAAGATAAAACGCTTTGAATACTTAAACCCGATGTGTCTTGTAATGGATACCAGTAAGGCAATGTATTAGAAGGCATCGGTCAATGAATACACCCCTTGAAGCAGGAGAAATATACTTAAATTCTTAATTTCAAAACTAACTTCGCTTGGTATCACCTGGCTTAAATCTTCAATTACGAACAAAATGGTTTTCATTCCGAAAACTGATTCCAATTCCAGGAAAGTATCTGCCATATGTTGTATCAGAAACTCTCTAAAATGGTAAACGAATTGGGTCAGCTTTCCAGGCAATCTATTGGGGCGTCAATGCAATTTCAGAAGTAAATACATACAGTGAATTAAATAAAGCCATGCTGGCTAGCAGACGGACCAGACAGCAGATGTTTTCCGCTTAAATTCGCCTGCCTACCGCCAGGTTCTACCGGCAGCTGCTGTGGTAGCCGGTGACCCCGAATAAAGTTTTCTCGATCTGCTGAATTCTACTTCAGTATTGTGAGAAATTGAGGGATTGCGCTTAAATTGCAAAAGAACCAAATCTCCAAAAGTTTTACAATGTTACTAATTTTGTACACAAACTCTAAATCAAGGATAGTAAACCCTCATTCTCTTCCAACCACTTTAACATATTTCTTATAGTAAAATTTTTAATTTAACACTGGTTCTTAAATGGCTTATTTTAGAGGTAATTTCTTTGTCCTTAAACTTCCTTCTATTTTAATTCTATAAGTGTTTTAGCTCCATAATTTATCTTTTAAATGTTTCTTACAAAGAAAATTTGGATCTGCACATCGTCTTATAGGACTGCTTTGAACTGACACCCAGTGTTAAAAATATAAATTGCTTACTACACTGTTAGAAATTTTTAAGAGTTTTTAACCACGATATCAAATTTACTTCAACCTTAATATGGTGAGTTGAACCATATTACTTCTTAAACTTGATTCCATAATTATATGGTTCTACTTGCCGGAGAATATGTTCAATTTAACACCTTATTAAGTTTGCAGAAAAATTTCAGAGTTGTATTAACTTTTCTGATCAGTCAGTTTTTCTGGTATGGTTAAGCAGGATCAGGTGTTCTTCATTGATTTAACCAGACAGAGTTGTGATTGAACATGCATTTATTGAAATTGCATTTTGGTTCTTTTACAACAAACTAAAAATCTTTATCAAGTTTATTTTGTACTTTTTTTAAAACAATAATTAAACGAAATTAGAACAGAGCGTTAACTAAACTCCATGTAAAAGTAAAATTTCTACCCTTCCGTAAAAACGATATGCTGATTTCAGTGAGTTGAATGTATTCAAAAATTAATTACTGCACTCTTTAATTAATGAAAATTAAGTCGGAAATTTATTATTTTCATATCCTTCCAAGCATTGATTTTTCTTGCATAGTATTATAGATTTATTTATGGTACAATTCTTATTGTAAGTAAAAATGCTGTGGTTAGAATCACAACATAGTGTCAGGAATTATTCTTTAAAATAAAAGTCACAAATTAATGTTAGTACTTAAAATTTTAAATTAAGCTTTGTCATATTGCTTCACATATGTTATTAAGCATAAGGTATGTTGCGATAACTTATGTTATCGCAACAATAATGAGATAATATACGCTAATGACGATATAACACTGGAATATAAAGTTAAATCTACGCAAATGACAAATACTGCAGCGAGTTTCAAATTACTATAGTCTGTAGAATATTTTCTTTCTGTACTGATGATGATGTTTGTAATAATACCAAAACAGTCGCCTTCATTATCCTTAATAAGATGTAATGTAGTACTGAAACGTTCTCTCTCTCTTAACTGCATCAATTCTGTTATTTTAAGTAGCCGTTTTTCCAGACTTAAAATTTTAAAATTATTTCGAAAAATATTTAAAACCTTTTTACCAATTAAAAAAGAATTACGACTAGCTTTTATGAAGCAAATATTACTTTCAAAAGATTATTTCTTACATGTAAAAGATTATTTCTTTTTGTAAAATGTATGAGAAATAGTACTTTACTGTAATGAAATGTTTTTGTAATTCACAATGATTGCGCAATGTAAATATGCATTCACATTTGAAATGTAACGGAAGTATTTATAATTTGTTGTTGTGAAACTTTATATTAGGTTTTGATTTTTAAAGTTGTAAACGTTTCTATTTCTGAACTAAATTTTTTCAATACAAAGCCATTTCAGAAAAACTTTCATTTTTAAATTTAGATTACAATTTTGAAAATCTTAAATAAATTTAATTAAAACTCAGTTTTTCCACTAAAATTACACTCATATACAATTTACGTTTGTTCAGCCTACAGTTAAATGTTTTCATTCACGTTTTCTGAAAAAAAAATTCTGAAATTAAAATATTAAATGATTATATTGTGTAACTAATGATTATGTGTTAGTTAAAAACTATAATTTATTTTTTTAAAAAATAAGATAAATATTTAGAAAAATCCTTATTTAATCAAAAAAATTCGCTTGTCGTTTGAAAATTAACAAAAATAACTTGAAAAACTTTTTAAAAAATTGCTGAATTAGAAATAATTTGTTCAAACGATTTACATTGACGTAAATCGTTTGAATTGTAAATCGTTTAACTATTAATATCGTTTGACAAGATAAATATTTAGAAAAATCCTTATTTAATCAAAAAAAATTCGCTTGTCGTTTGAAAATTAACAAAAATAGCTTGAAAAACTTTTTAAAAAATTGTTGAATTAGAAATAATTTGTTCAAACGATTTACATTGACGTAAATCGTTTGAAGTGTAAATCTTTGACTATTAATATCGTTTGACAAGATATATATTTAGAAAAATCCTTATTTAATCAACAAAAAAAAATTCGCTTGTCGTTTGAAAATTAACAAAAATAACTTGAAAAACTTTTTAAAAAAATGCTGAATTAGACATAATTTGTTCAAACGATTTACATTGACGTAAATCGTTTGAATATTGTATCTTCACAGAATACAATAGTAATTTTAATGAAAAAAGTAAATTAAGATTCAAGAAACTTATGGCTAAAAGTTATATCTGAATAGTTATATTCCGGTAGAAAATATGAAGGAAGACGCTTGCAGGAAAAACAGTTTTAAGTTCTACAACAACAAAAGTCAATGACGCGTTCTTTTTTTGTAGCAACTTGTATTCCGCCCCTGCGTATTCTAAAGATGAGGGAGATGCGTCTTGAATTGGCCTGAGGGCCGAGACGCGTGCCACTATAAGGTGAAAACATCATGCGAGGAAACCCCACCTGCTCTTTTTCAGAACACCGGGCCGTCACGCGCCAATGGGTCGCGCACGCGCCACCAGCTGTCGAACTTTTTTTCTCCACCATCTTCCTCCATCTACCCCTCTACCTTATCCGTTCTTCTGTTGAAGAGTTTGTCTTGGGATTTACTTTGATGGACAACCTTATGTCTTCCAGCTAATAAGTGGTCCTAACAAGTTGTCAAATTTGTTGTCGGAAAATAGGTTCCACAGAAGATAATAAATAGCATTGATTAATTTAATGAAACGAAGTACTATAATTTGGTAACATAAAACGATAAAAAAAAAATATATCTTCCTCTTTTTATTTTTTAATGATTCCTATTAAAGGCTGCATTCATGTTTTGGATAAGAGATAAGTTAAGATAAGCTTAGCTCTTTAAATACAACGAAACTCTGCATTCATACAATAAAATAAAGGGAAAAATAAATAAATTAAATAAAATAATTTTTGAAATTCTGTAAATATTTTCAAAAATGACGAAAAATTCTCTCCAATTAAATATTTCTATTAGAAATCTGTTAAAATTAGTTTGTGAATCTATATAACTCGACATTCGTATATTCCATGAGAGAGGTAAAATTTGCTTGTGACTCGAAAAAGCTTGACTTTCTTAAATTCTATGAAAAGTAAATTAAATTTCCTTGTAACTCGATATTCGTATTTTTGTTTAAAAAAATATGCTAAAATTAAGAAACGATTAAACATAACTCTGCATTTGTGTTATCTAAAAGTCATGGGGAAACACTTGCTTCTATAATTAGAAGCAAGTGTTAGGCATTCGCTTTTTTATTAGAAATATGTTAAAATAAGCTTTAATTTTCCATAAAATTCTATATTTATATTTTACGCGAGAAATATGTTAAAATTATATTTAAATTATGAATCAAAATCTAAGTACAAAAAGGCCTTTATTAATTTTAAATGATTACTTGCAATATTTAAAATCATTTAATTGTTTTCAGCAGGATATTTTACCATCTAAAAAAGTCTTAAAAGCGAAAGTGCTTAAAAGTGAGAGAGAAATTTCAATATTTACTGTATATCAGATTTTTTTTCTTCGGTACATGATCCAATAAAAATTAATTTTATGATAAAAAGCAAAGGCGTCATTTTTTACTGTAATTTGATTCTAAATTTTTATAGTGCATCCAGTTAATGTGTTTTCATTGTTAACAAAAATAATTCTAACTATTGTTCATTAAATGACTGCACAGTACTAAATCAATATCTAAATCAATCTATCTACATCAATATCTATGTCAAAAAAAGGAAGAAAAAAAAACTAATATGATCGCATTTAATTTTGCAGGGTTAGAATGTGAGAGTGATTCATCTATCAACTTTAGAATAATGAGACAGAATTCTGAATTTAAAAATCTCTTAAGAAACTACGATAATATTTTCATAATTTTATAAATGCTTTGAATGCTATCCAATTCAGTTTTAAAAAAACACAATCACTGAAAATTTAAATAAAATATTTTTATAAGATAAAGTTGATTTTATAATTGTATTCAAAAAAACAATTATTTTATTATAATAATTATTTTCACATTGTGCAAAGATCAACGATTTACAATATCTCATCAAAATATAAATCGAAGTTATGCTAAAATTATATTTATGAAAATTATCTATTAACGTCTATAGCAAAATTACTTAAACTCTGAACTTCAGCACCTAAACATTCTGAAACTAACTGAAGTTCTGAAACTTATAAAATCTTTATATAGTACGTAATTGCCAATTGAAACGAAATTTTATCATCCCATTACTGTGCTTTTAGATTTCAATATATTAGAATTAGATTTTAATCTTCATATAACAACTTATAAAAATAAGCAACATTACAATGATAACTTACAATTATTATGAGTTGAGTTATTTATAATTTACATTCTGAAAAGATATCTCAATTTCAATTCTCTGATGTCCAGTATCGTAGGTGGCAATCTTCACTGACTAACTGCCTGTCCTCCAATAGCTTCACCGTTCAATTTTACTTTTTTTTTTGGTGTAGGACGTAAGATCATAACTCAGAACGAAATCACCAATCTCTCTGATTTATTTTGATCGAGATTCTATCTCCCCACTGGAGGCAAAAATCTATTTTCAAAAAATATAGGAAGGGCCTTAGCTGTAACTTAGACGCTGTGGCAATGGTCACAGAAGCTAGACACAATTCAGCTTGAGTGCGAATAGAACACAAAAAATGGGAAAATAGACATAAAATAGAGCATTGGTATCAATATAAGTGGCATCCCCCATTCTATAAATAGATAAATAAACGTATTCCCTGAGAAAATAGAAGCGTTATCCATGACACAAGGAGGTGTTCTTATTCAAACAGATGGTGTCATAGAAAGAGACATAAGGATAGTTCTGGCTGAGTGCACCAGGAGCCAAATGTGGCGATAAATAACGTTAGATGGTAAGCATCAGATGAGATAAAAGACACACAAAAAATATTGGAGTATGTTACTAAGATGATGATATCGTCGGATTGTGAGATATTTTTTTCTGTTTTTTCGGATATTTCATGTTTTTCAAAGATTAACTTTTCATGTCGGAAAGAAGTCCTACAATCACTTTTCATGCTTACTTTCACAATATTTCTCAAGCATTAATTTAGAAAACATATTGATGTATCAAGCATGGTATCAACATACTTTATGCACACTTTTACTCTCAAGTTAAAAGTCCGAAAATCACGTTTTACTGTTTTGTTGACATTGTATTTCATAAGTATTCAATTTTGACAACATATAGACGCATCAAATACGATGTAACTGTATACTTAGTACTCTTTTATTTTAAAAAACAATGTCTATTAAATTTAAACATTATATTGACATAAAATGTTAGTATGCATCATCTTTCAAAAGTATGAAATCTTAACAGATTGATACACTAAATACATTGAAAATATGCTTTGTGAGCAGTGCCGTAAATGCTAGTTATAATTGTTTAGTTTAAGAAATGTATCGTAATACAACAGAAAATGTTAACAATGGCATGATATGAAATTTTAATTTACATCATCTTTCAAAGGTTTGCAGACAGATTAATGCACCAAATATTAGTGCACCAAACAGATTAATGCACCAACAGATTAATGCTTAATAGATTAATGCACCAGATAGAGTAAAACCTTACTTAGTGAACTGTACTAGACGTGCCAGCTACGATTACTTAGTTAAAAAAATGAAGAAATCAAGGGCTTAGTAATGTGAAATTTTCCTCATCATTTAAATCGCACTAAATTGGAGTACACGGTTGTAAGATTCTAAGAAGTCATCCATTTCATCGAATCAGCATCGTGGTCAGTACGGGTCAATATTAACCTATCTGAAGCAGTCAATCCATATCATTAATTGTCCCTTTTTTTCATATAGCGTTTGGATAATTTACTGAAAATATAGCAACAAAATCAGAAAATTTGGAAATACGTACAACTTGCTTTATCTACACCATTTGCAACTAATTTAATTAATATCCTTTATAAAAATTTCTGATTTAAAAAAAAAACGAAAAAAAATCCGAACACCAATAACGAAATATTGATTAGCAAGAAACACCAAAGTGCATTTACAAGGAAGAAGGTTGATTAAACACCATGTAAGCCATTCTCAGCCTCCCTCACAAGGATCTATCCCTCGATGGAAACGAGGTATACACAGAAACGAGCCTCATTACCGAACTTCGTCCTCATCGTCCAGAAATGATCTCGAATGTAAGATGGCGCCTTTCTTCCCCATTATCAGGTCTCCCTACATCATTTACTCTTATAGGAACACGGTTAACGTTAACGGATGAAAATTAATAACGAACAAAATCTGTCATAGTCAATTTGGCGAGCTATCTTCTTCGCTGCTATTGATGATTTCCAAGACAGGGAAAGTTTCGGACTGCGCCAAGTCAAAGTTGCTTCGGTAATGACGACAAAAGCCGATTATTTTGAAAATCCTTGGGAATTAATGCCACTCCAATAATCGGGACCTGTTCGAATTATCTAAATAATTGGAATTGAAGTTTTGACAGGGTAGGAAAGCCGGTCGTATGCGCTGGTAGATACCTTGTTGAATATATAGATTCTTTTTCCCAGAAGCACGGTGAAGGCTTTCACATCAACCAGGTTTCGATTCCTCATTCTCGTCAGTGTAATGTGAAAAATAATGCCTAAAACTCCTTGCATCAAATCTAATGAAGTTGATTTTATTATTCTAGCGAAATTTATATGAGCTTATGTAATGAATTAGTAAGTAATATTAAGCTAATAAATTTGCTCGTTTCTTTAGCTTTATCTTAGAGGGCTGTATTTTTGTTTCTTTTGATTATACAAGTTTTAAGATAAGAAATAATATTTTTTCGCCAGGAACAGACTTCGAAATTGGGATTATCATTCTTCAAAGATCAAAATATGTTAGATTATATTTTATGGAATGGTTTAATTAGATAGATTGTCGGGAATTTTTAAGTTTGTAAATTTCTTGACGTAATAAAAAAATAATAATAATTCTTTTGAGCGGAACGTTTTTGTGGAAAATATCTAGATCTGATTAGGTTTAGTAGGAGATCAAGGATCAATTTTTTCTAAGATTGTTCGAAAGTGTTCCGTATTCGTGGTTGAATTTATAGATTCTTTTTCCTTAAAGCAGGGTTGAGGGTTTCGTATCACACAAGTTTCAATTCTTCATAATAGCAAATATAGTAGCTCGGAAAATAATGCCTACATCGAATCTAATGAAGTTAATTTTATTATTCTGGTGAAATTCATAATAGTTTATGCAATACATTTATAAGAAGAATTAAGTTTATAGATTTGCGAATTTCATGTCATCTAAATAAATTGATTCAGATAGTCTTATTTTGTTAAAATTTTACACGTCTAAAATTTTTACGCGAATGTATTTTTGCCAAGAACAGATTTTTGAATTTTGATCATCGTTCTCTAAAGATCATGATTTCTTATATTGCATAATGAGGAATTATATAACTAGATTATATAATTAGTCTAGAACTTTTAAATCTCTTTTTATATATGTGAACAATGTGGAAAGTTTACTTTTTTAAAGGAGCATTTTGGTGGAAAATATAAGTCTAAATGGTTTAGATTCTTACATACCTTTATAGAGAAAGTTATGCTTCGCATTAATCCTTTTCTGAAGCATAGACTTATGTTTATAAATTTTCGTGAAAAAGAATTTTAAAAATTACAATTACTAAGCGCGCAAAACATTACGAATAAAGTGCCGTCTTCTGCTGAAATTTCAGACGTTATATTGAATCTTGATGAAAAGTAGTAAATGACACATATTAAGTCATTTACAAATTGTTTTTGAACAGCATAAAATATATCTTTAGGCAAAACAGTAGTTATCTATTCTAAAATGTGTACTATTTTTTGTTTAAAAAAATGTACGTTACTTCAGAAGATTGGTTTTCGTTGCTCTTGATATCAATTAAACTTTTTTTCCTTATGCTGCTAATAAAATAAAGTGATTTCTATTAACTTCAATCAAGTTTGATGAATCAAAGTATCAAATAAATTAAAAATCCATAAAAAAAATTGATTCCTGTTTCTTTTTCTTTTAATGAAGCTCTTAGGTGCTTCAGTAAGTTAAATGTAAGTGTTTTTGGCAAAAAGTGTTAATAAGTAAATGATTTATCATACTTATAAGCATCTAACATACATGAGTAGGCACTAATTTAATCCATCGCTTCATTAATTGAAAATTTACAATCAGGGGCAAATTTTAAGCTGAATAAATTGAGATAAATTATGTGCTGTTTAATGAAGTCTGCAACACTAAAAAATCACGAGCGCTTAAATTAGCTCCTGAAATATCATACCCCACAACACTCATCCATGCATATCCGAACATTTAGTCTGGTTTCTTCGGAGAAGAACCAAAATAGCAACGTCACGTTAACCTCAGTTAGATGAAATGGGCAGCGCTTGAGCTGGTACTTCATTCTAAAGATACTACAGATAATATTTTTAGCTTAAAACAATTAATGCGCATTGTCACCGGTGGGGTCATATCATGATGGAGCTTTCCTCTGAAATTGATAAACCGAAAACATACAATTCGTGGTTTTAAGTAAACTAGTAATTTTTGAAAGTTTTCGATTTTTATTTTTAATTTAAAAGTTTGAAAATATTTTCATAGCATAATTGTCCTAATTATTTAACTACTTCCTAAGTATTTAGCAAACATTTCAAATAAGAAATAACAATATCGTGTAGCATATTTTTTTTTAGAATCCAGCTTCTTTCACAGAAAAAAAATATTCCCTATCTACTCCGGCAATGATAACCTAAACCTCAAATTAATGAATATGGAATCACTAAAGGTGAACAAAAGCAATAAAGAATGATAAAGGCGCTGCTTAATCGTTAGACGGCCATTATTTTGCTTGAAATACCTAAACTGAACTGAAATTGATAAATAGCTCTTTTCTAAGGGAACTAAATTATTACTAATTTATAATTAGAATGACGAAAATTTTAAATTATACACGAATTTCTATTCTTCAAAAAATAGCCCCTCAAAAAATATACTCACAATAACAATCAACTAAAAAATTAAATACCATTGATAACTAAACAAATCTGCAATTTCTTTATAAGACAATTATGATTAATTTTCTAAAACTAAAATTTCTTTTAAAAAAATACTACTTTACTGAAAGAAGAAGGGAAAAAAAACTCATAATTCAACGATGATAAGTATGCGAATCCTCAATCAAAAAATCTATCTCCGAGTAATATATGATTACAATTACCACTCCTAATAAGCTTGCTCGTAATTATTTCCGCTTCAAAAAATATGAAAAACATAAAGCAGCTGAAATAAAAAAAAAATCTTTCTCATTTGCAGAATAATTCATTTTTATTTTGTTTCAACTGATTTTTTTTCTTCTTCTATTTCAGAAATGTATTTTAAAAACGCGCACATTCAAAGGAATAGGAACATTATAATTTAATTGGTCGTTTTAGTGGTAGAAAAAAGAAAAGATTGTTCCACGGAGAATTCGAACGAAATATTTCGAAAAGTGTTCTTTTGAGGAGGGTTTAAGGGAAGGTGGATCTCTTTACGAACACATGCTCTTTTCTCATGGGAAGTTCTGATTATGATGAATTATGAGCGGAACATGCTTCCATAGCTTTGTGGATATTTCGAACAATTCACAGTTAGAGTTGCGCGAAAGGGGGGAGAGATTTTACAGGCGGTCTGAACAGTTTATTTGAAATTTATTCTGAATAATTTCAAGAAAGGGAGCACAAAGTTTTGTTTCACTTTTTTTTTTGTTGAAAGATTTAAAAGTATCTAATGAATCCTAAAAAAGTTTACATTTTTGACAGGGTATGCATACAAATCTGTATTACGTTGGTTTCATATTAAATAAAGATAGATGGTGCTTTAATATTTAGGAACGTAGAAACTGATAACGGATTTTACTATTAGACGCAGTTTTGAATTTTTGATACACCCATTTCAAAAACGTGAAAATAATTTCAAATGGTACCTACAGGTTGAAAATAGTAGATATTTATTTTGTGGGATAACGAGCTAAAGTTCGTAAGAAAACGTCGTTCTTTTAAAACGGATTTTGTTATAAAAGAAAAAAAAAACAGAAATAAAATTTTTTGTTTTATTATTTTAGCAAACATTTTATCTTGGCTGAATTAGGTCTCAAATTTTGTTCAAAATAGGTTGCAGAAGAATATGCAAAAGAACAAGAATGTGCCATGAAATACAGATTGAATTGTTTAAATTTTGACTAAATGGACCTTATAGGTCCTATTGGACCTATTAGTGGCAAAAAATGTGCGCTGAATAGGTAAATTGTATCTAAACCAAATATGTATTGAGAAAGGCTATCTAATGTGTAAATCTGAGAATTTGATAAAAGGCTTATTCAGGCAAAAGTTGAAAATAGCTTTATAGTCTTGAGTCACGTTCGAAAGCATCTGTTTAGAATCTTTTATTTATTTTTTATAACTTATAAGGTTTGAAAAAATATCCAAAGTAAAATATGATCTTATGGTTATGCAGTTTACTAAAAATAGATATAAATGAAATATGTCACATCATAAGAAAATTGTCATTTCTTTGAAAGTTTCGTAAAATGCAAATTTTTAATGAAATAAAAAGGTATGCGATGAAATATTCTATCATATTTTTAAAAGAAACGGTATTTCAAGAAATATCAATAAATAGATAATTTTAAAAAGTTTATATATAATCTTTTAAATATTCTTTAAAACGTTCTAATAAAAAGAACAATGAAAGAAAAACATATTTTTTTTAGGTAATACAGTATTGTTTTAAAGTAATTAATTTAAAATAAAATAAAAAGTAAAGTTTATATCAATAAATATTATAATAAACAACTAATTTTACATTACAAACGATATTTGTTGCCAGTTCTATTACAAAGTATATATTTTGATTTATAAAAGAAAATTAATCTTATCTGTTTAACCAGACACATTTTTATTAAAGCAAGTAGGAGCAATCATTTAACCAACCAGGTGACGTGACATCCTTTTCTATTCATTTCATTTCACTTCTTTTCGTGAAAGAGACAGTAAAAATCGTCCGGCAAAAAATATCGTCTGAATATTTTTCCCCTTTTGTTTTCTCGTCAAGCGTATATTTCATTTCTTATTTCTCACCTCTTTTTTTCTCTTTTTGACAGACAGATTTTTCCCTTGTAAAGGTAAAAAAGAACAGCAGGTACCACCTATTAGAAATAAAAAGCCCCTCTAGCATATTAAGTTAAGAGTTAGGGAAGCACTTTTGTGAAAAAGAAAAAAAAAGTTGTATAAAATACTGCTCCAAGGAGAATTCTCAGTTTCTATATCTTACCAGTTTTTCATTCTTCTGCTTTTGTTGGGTTTAAAGTATGAAAACTTCGAATTTTCTCGCTGACAGCATAGCTATATTTTCCCCGATTTTAAGAAAAGATTTCGCGAAAACAATTTTCTCAATATTTTTTTTTCACATAATGCTTTCTATTATGCGCCAACAGAAGAAATCACTTAATTTTCGGTTTAGAGAAACGAAGAAAAAAATGAATTGATTTTTAATATTAATTCTTTTTTTTTTTTTTTTTTTGCTTTTTACGAGACAACAAATGAGTTTAAACGTTTTTATTTCTGATATTTAAAATATATTATTTTAAAGAACTTATAGTATTGTTCGAATGTTTTTGTAAATTTTGCTTTTTGTTGAATAATCATTTTTAGATGGACATAACTAAAAATTAGCAATTTAAATTTTGTATACTTTCACAACAAGTTGAAAACTATTAGTTAATGTTTCAGAATTTGTACCGTTTGTTAGTGTTTTATAAACCTTATAATAGTTTACAGTTTCATTGTTAATGCCATAATTGTTTTTCACTGTTCAGTTTCATTGCTAATGTCATAATATGTCATGATTATAACTGCTCAACATAACCATTTAAACAAATAAAATAAATCATCGTGAATTCTTTAAATTAAAAATTCTCTAATTAAAAATAAGAAGTTCTGAGTTCTGAAGTTTTTATGAATTTGAATAATATTTCTTAACAATTATTATTTCGCAAAAAACGTATGCTATAACGTATACTACATATAATATTACCAGAAAAGTATCATTTCGTAAACAAGCTGTTAGGCTTTTAATGATTATTTGTTCACAAATAATCTATTAGAATAATTATTTCCTATTTCTGCTGATTATTATTTCGTCAACAAATTTCGAAAACGCCCTAGTTTCTTTAAGAATATTTAAATTTTTTCTTTAATTTAGGCAATATAAAAATGCAGCAAAATAAGTTAATAAATTTATTTAGATGGAAAAATTAAATCTTAAGTAAAACTCTTGAAATATGATGAACAACAGAAAAAAGCAGTTTTGAATTTATTTATTGCAAAATTATAACGTAGCAAGAAGTAGGTATTAAAGTTATTTTTATTCAGACTTGTCTCTTTCTTCATCAAACAAGACATTTGAATAAATGTTTAAATTTTAATGTGTACCTATTTGAAAAACACTTGCATACAAAACAGTAAAGTAAATAATTTCATATCTTTTTCAAATCGTATTCTTAAAGAATTAGGAAGAAAAACTAATTGAAAAGCTCTTAAATAAAATTCAAATATTTACCTTATTTTCAGTAAGTGCATCTAATAAAAAATATAAAATAAATTTTTTTTTTTAAAAAATGTTCGAAAAAGGTGGAGGTTCTTCAGAATTCGTTCTTAGAATATTATTGGTCGAACGCGACTTTTAAGATGTACTTCAACAAGTTAGCATTTGAATCCGAAGCTTATTAAATTGGGGTATGGAATCGACTGCTGACTTTTAATGATGCACATGTCCTGGCGTCATTTTAAAGTGGTGCTTCTCCTAGATTAATTGAACAAGTACTTGAACATGAGTTTGAAGTACTAGTTGAAATTCCTAACAACCTTGCTCAATAGGCTAGTGTTGCTAAGCAACCAACCGGGTGATACTCAATTCAATAGGGGGTGGGGACGGAATGAATGCGAAATTAGATTATTACCGATATCTGTACCCACTTGAAAATTGCTTTTCAATTTTTTTTCTCTCTACCTTTAGAAAATATACTGCTATTTTGAAAACAAAATATAAATTCTACGGTATCACGAATAGCGGTGTTTTTGAGATCTAAAAATTCTTTTATTCGAGAACTAAGA
This sequence comes from Parasteatoda tepidariorum, assembly GCF_043381705.1. Taxonomy (NCBI): domain Eukaryota; kingdom Metazoa; phylum Arthropoda; class Arachnida; order Araneae; family Theridiidae; genus Parasteatoda; species Parasteatoda tepidariorum. Next base: position 75,835,084 of record NC_092206.1, read on the forward strand.
GTCGTTCCCAGTTTTTTTTCTTCTTTTTTTAGTTCGATATCTTTCAACGAAGCATGCGTTTGAAAATAGGATTAAATAGATCAAAAGAGATTTCTTCGTTTTTAAAAAAAAACAGGCTTTGAAACTTCTCCATATCGGCTTTTTTTNTTTTTTTTTTTTTTTTTTTTTTTTTTTTTTTTTTTTTTTTTTTTTTGGTAAAAATATACAGAATTTGTAACTTTAACGAAAGTATTAAGCTAAATTTACAATTTCTTAAAATTTTGAAAGGAAAATTTTTTTATCAATTTGGAGAAATAAGATTACATTCTAAATTTTAGTTTCACACCTTTAAATGATAGTAGGAGGTAAAACAACTACCTTTAAAAAAAATTATACGGAAAATTGGGATAGTATTGAAAAGAATTCTATAAAAGGTTTTAATGTTTTTAAAAAAAAAATTAGTCATCATTTCATATAAGATTATAAACATAAATATTTTTTACTGTATCATATATTTATTTATTGGAGCTTTAAGTTTATTAATTCAACTTCCTACCTAAATAGAATATATCTTGTGATAGCATAATTATTTTCCTCGATAGGGTAAATAATAAAAGAGTAAAGTTGGTTTACTAGAAAAACAGTCACTGGTATTGTAATCCTAATAAAAGAATCAAGTAAAAAAGGGAGACCTATAATTCAATTTTTTAGAGTTAATTATGGATATGAAAATTGTTTTATCATGAACTATTATAATATAATATTTATACGGATCACTATAATAATATTAATTAGAACTTGAAGCTTCAAGCTAAAATGCCATGTATTATATTTCGAATTTTCAATATTATCTATTACTATTATTTTTACAATATGAATTATTATTGTCTTTATTCAACGAGAAATTATATTTTTCTCTATTTGATTAAAATCTTCATCCATTTCAACAATATGCAAAATGGAAATAACAGTCGTCTTGTTTCAAGAGCTAAAACATAGGTTCCCAGTTTCAAGACTTGCCAAACGTGAATGAAAAGAAACAAAAGTTATTTAAAATGTAAAAGTTTCCAAATAAAAATTGAAATGTTGAGACCCTTGTTAACGTCATTAGCACCTCTCCATAGCTGGTGGAATTGCATTTTCACCTGATTAGCCCCTCTCGGTTACAATGGTTTTCATAGAATTGTTTCTCACCTTTATCTTTCCATTTTCCATTGGTAACTTAATAGTTTACATTTCAAATAACTTTTGTTACTCCTCATTCACTTTTGGCACTTCTTGAAAGTGAGCACCTATTTTTGTGTGCTTGAAACATGTCGACTGTTTTTTTCTAATTTGCATATTTTTTTAAGCGAATGAAGTTTTTAATCAAGCTTCAGTTTCTCGGGATTATTTATTTAATATTTTTCGTTGCTCAAATTATATTTAATGAATGAAAAATATCTAATAGATAGCCGGTCATATTTTTTTAAAAATATTCTTTAACAGTTTAGTAGTTTCAAATTATCACTTCCAACACCTCCTCAGAAATATAAAAATGAAAAAAAAATTCTTGAAACATATTAATTTAATTGTATGTCTTTATTAAATTTTTAAAAATAAAAATACAGCAATTATATTAAAAACAAAGATTGTAATTTTGAAATAAATTTTTATCATACAACTGTTGATATTCCTTTACGTAAATGAAAATAATTAGAATCATCGAAACTTTGCATAATTGTCCCTTTCAACGCAAAAGTAATATTAAAAAAAGTTTTCAAACATTAAAATAAAATTAAATTATACTGCACTGGGAAAAAATGGTCAAATCTACTAGAAAATGGTAAAATTTACCGTGTTTATAGCTCTACGATAACACCAAAAACTTCGGTAGTTTTTACCGTAGTGCTTTGGTAATGATTTTGGTAAAATTAGCAATAAAAATGTTTTATAACATGTAATGTTACACAACATAAAATGTTTTATAAAAAATTGGTAAATATGGTAATTTTGTTATGAAACCTAAAGGCATGGCATAAAAATCATTCATCTGGTTATATTGTTTTTAATTTTTCTATTTTTTCAAAATGTCTAGTAATAAGAGCTATAATTTTGAAAACCAAAATTTTTGGTAAGTCTTTACAACATAAACGGAAAAATCACCAAATAAATGGTTTAAATACCATATATTTTGGTTTTATTAATAAGAATTATGTTTTTCTTTCTTTATCAGAAATTTCATTACCGTACAGTACTATATTTTTTTCTTCATGCAATTGGGGGCAATTACTATCTACACTTGTTTGAGGATACGAATTTCCTCCGGAGAATTAAATTTATTGCAATAAATCGATTACTTAATTGTTTGGCAAAGACAACATAAAATAAAATACAAATTAGAATGGGTATTCAGACATTGTTAGAAATCCAACTAAGTAAACCTGTTCTTGACAATCAGGAAGAGCAACCTCAGCAACATCCAGTCAAAAAATTTAAAAATATTTTAAACTTAATTTAAAAAAATGTAGGGTGACAATTAGAATACAATTCAATTATATTTTTAATTAATTCAATTGCTATCTTATTACATCTAAGAAATCTCATTCAAAAAGCTAGTATACTGTAAGTACAAGTAAACCTGTGCTTGACAATCAGGAAGAACAACTTCAGCAACATCCTGTCAAAAAGTGTAAAAATATAAATTAGATAGAAAATGTTGGAGAACAGGTCGAATACAATTCACTCCTAATTTTATGTCGATTATATTCCTATATTACTTTTACGAGATCTTATTCAAAAAGTTGCGGAATTTTAAATAAATATCTTAATAGGCATGCGTTCTTTTGTTTTACAACAAATCACTCAAAACATATACTTGTTTACATTTTTTCGTACTACTTACTACTTCATCTACTTGGTTTTTAACCATTTCCTTAAATGGTACAGTATTCACTTCGTCTACTTGTAAATAAATGACAAGCGTAGGTATGGGGTACACTAAAAATTAACTACATGTTTCAGCTTCTGCGTTTGTGCTCCAGCAAAAGTTATTTCGTTTTTATGCGTCTCGCTGTGCCAAACTTTATCGCCTCTAATAATCTTTATTTTTTAAGGTTAACGGTAACATAGCTGTCGTTAATTCTACGACATTACCCCTTGCCTACCGTTCGCCTGGAATGGAGATTGGCGATTTTTTACTGGCAACTTGGGAACACTTGCTGAGGCGACAATCTACTCGTAAAACTTGTGAAGTTGCTGATCTTGTAATTTTAATTCCATTGAATAGCTGAATTCTCACTTCTTAGCTGTTTTCCAATATTCAATGACCAAAAATCTGAAAAGATAAGCGAAAAAATTAATCTATTTGAACGCAAAAATTGAGCATGAAAAGCTTCTTTAGATGTATAATTTGTTGTGTTTACTTAAGCCATAATGGAATAAAGCATGGTACAAGCAAATTTAAGAATCAAAACTAACTATAAATATTCATAATAAAACACATTTTTTTCTCATTTCGTTTTCATCTCATTTTTTTCACAATAAAACACATTTTTTACAATAGAATTGATTGTCTGAAATTTAATAGTTATTAATACCCTATAGATAGATTTGAGAAAGCATTACAATTCTATTCAACCCATAAGCTGGGTTTAATGAATTAAATTTAACCCTTATTAATTATTATTTTATTAGACTCGTTAGCTGATCACTTTGATAACATATTTTTTTCATTATTTAAAGATTACTTTTAGAACCCTAATGTGTAGTTTTTGGAGAATTGAAGTTTGAGAAGGATTTTAAAGCCTAAACAAGGAGGGGAAAAAGGTAGTTTCAATAGTTTCTTGACCACTGCAAGAGGAAAATAACTTCTATAAAAACTTCACTCTACTTTTTGACCTTCTAGAAAACTGAAATTTAAACTGCAATTTTGCGGCTGATGCTAATACAAGTTACAATTGTTTTCGAATTAAAATTTATTATAACTGAATTATATTTCATTATTAAAGCTTATCGCTATTTTTACCCTCAATGGAAATGTCGAACGCTTCTCAACATGAGTAAACTTCCCAAATCTAAAAACAAAATACTAACATAAATAAAAAGTTTATCAACTACACTTTTCAACTGAAGTAAAGAGATGAAAAATAATTTAATTTTCGTAAACTCTAAAATGAAAAAAAAAGTTATCGGTAAAAGGTGAATTGAATTGTTTTCGTAATTAACTTCTATCACCGGCAAAATTTCTCCTACGTTTTCAATTCTTTTAAATTTATTTATTTATATATATATATACACACTTTTTTCTTGTGTCATTGTTTTACTTGTGCTTAACTTTAAGAAATAAATGAAATAATTATTTTTTATAATTAATCTTAAACTATACAAAAAAAAGTGCTGATATCAATCTGGTAAATGCTTGAATATAAAAGATGTTAAAGTAGGTTAATTAATTTAGTGCGAAAATAATTTAATTAATTTAGGTCAATGAAAATTACTTTTTTAGCGAGAATAAAAGAAAAAAAAGTCATAAATTCCTTACCATCTATTCTGAAAACAAATAAAGGAAAAACTTTATATCTCAGAAAGATTATTACCACAAACCTAACCTTTCTAATCATTGATTTAGCAGTGAAGATAACACGTGTGACAAGTTAGAACAGAAATAAGCGAACAAAAACTGAAATAATAAAAGAAGACCCGTGTAAAAAAGGAAGCAGAATCATTTCCTCACAAATTAAGAGGTTCCGAACAATTTTTTTCGCAACGAACAACTTTTTTTTTCTTTCTTTTGAAGTCTTTCTTACTGTCATAACTCGACCATGCCGCCGCAGTTTCACAATTCAACTACAAATCGAACAATTCAGAAAAAAGAAACGAACAGAAAAAAAATGGCGCAGAATCAAAGTTAAAAAGTAGAATAAAAAAGCAATCATTTCACCATCTTCCCAAACAAGAGCCAAACCATAAAAAGAAGATAAAAATTCACAATAAATATTTAAAAAAATCTTTCAAAATGACATGGTTTTTGTTATTTTTTTTACTTACTTATCGTTTGGAAGGTAACTTATTGTTCTAAGTTCTTTTCCATATTCTTTTGCATGGATCGGTATGTGGGCCAATCAGAAAACCGTGACAGATTAATCTGTTGATACAATCTGTTGCCATTCGAAAGAATAATTAAATATTTTAATTGGAATTTATATGTAAGGTTCGAAATCCATTTTAAAATCTCGTACATTTTCAAAGATGAACCAATTTGCGCTGATCTTTTCTAATAGTTTTATTTGCAATGTTTTTACTAATTGGATCGAGGAAAACTAACGCAATTTTGGTATTTGAAATGGCTATATTACTTTCAATTATTTCACTGAGAGACATATTTTTAAAATCAAAACTTTGTTAAACTTGTGCAGAACTGTTCTTTTGATAACATAAAAAATGCAGCTCAATTAAAAATAAAATTTGTGTAATACACTTTTTGAAAGCCATCATTGGTGTGAAAGTGGTCGGAGAATAATGGAGCATTATTAAAAAAATTATAAACAGTGTGTCTAATTTATGAAATTAGCTGCTAAAAATAATCGTGTTCTAAATTCTTTTACTCATTTTTAACTATTATGCTTTAAAACTGCTTATTTTTTTTAATAAAACAGGATACATAAACTCTGCATTTATATGCTCTATAGCAGCGGTTCTCAAAAGGTGTTTCTGAAAGAAATAAAGTTGTTTCGGAAGGAATAAAGGTATTCCTTTTTACCTTTATTTCTGGAAGATATAATCTGGATTTATATAATCATACATTATTTATTTAATGTTTCCATCGCTTCCATAAAATTAGTTGAAGTTAAACGTCAATGAGAAAGTCTAATTCTCCTAATAATATACAGAATAAATTATAAGAAGGACATAATTTATGAAAAAATTTATAAGTATTTAACATCGCACCTTTCAAATCAAAGTAAATAAATAAATTTCAGTGTTAGCATTCTCAATATTCGTCCGATTTTATTTTTCATTTTTATTTCAACAAAAACCATAATTTTGCAGATTTTATTCATTTTAAACTTCTGTAAAATTAAATTCAGAATTCGACTAAATGAGGCTTCAAGCCTTGCGAATTTAATTGCCGGACATAAAACCTTACTTAAGATTAGGAATAATAAATCAATGAAAAAACTCTATTCCTCTAAATAAATATTTTCGAAATGATTAATAATCTTTAATTGGTTACGACGTTTACAGTTGTCTTTTTGCACTATATTAAATCGAAATTCCGCTTAAAGTTGTGAAAAAAAAAGGAACTGCTGCTTGTAAGGGAATGGACATTACATTTTATAATGATATTTTTTTACAATTTGATATTTTTCACTAAATGTGCATTAATAAGTGATAATTAAGTTATAATATAATGTAATATTAATATAATGTAATAATAATACAGTTTAATAATAATATTATATAATATAAATATAATATAATGTAATATAATATAATATAATATAATATAATATAGTTTTTAAAGCCAGAGTTTCCGGCAGTTTCCTTATGGATGGAAAAATTACCAAATGAATGGTTTAAATATCGGAAATATTGGTTTTATTAAGCAGAAGTGTCATTACCTTACGAGTACTGTAATTTTTCCATATTTTTTTTTCGGTGTAGAAATCGCGACACACTATAAAAAATAACTGTCTTAGCATTTCACGCCTTCGTATTGGAAAGGCACATCATTTATGTGATCATGCTGATATAATAAAGTTACATTTTCTGAATACTGCCTACGTATGCAATTAAAATAATGAACACAAAATAACTACTTAAAGCACTAAAGCAATATTTAAAAGTGATTTTGATTCGCATCAATTATTCATAAAAAGAATATATGCATATGGTTTAACGCGGTAAAAGACAACTTAAAAAATAACAGTATATTTAAAAATAGAAAGAAAAAAATTAAAATTCTTATTGTTAACTTTTATGTTTTATTCTAATCAACTGATTTAAAAGCTGAACGTTAAGCGATTTCGATTGATAACAGAGTAGTACAGTTAATATTTTCTGAGGACATAAGTGAGTAATAAATTCATGGATTATTAGCCCAAATAAAACACATTTGGCGAGAAAACATCCGTGTCAATGCACACAAAAAGAACCTGATAACATCTGAGTAATCAGGAGAAATTTCATGATATGTTTACACAGCTTATTTACGCATTTTTATTTGTCACTTTTTGTGAACATTTTCTTAGGTCATTTATGGTACAATAATAAATTCTTTTATGATTAAACCATCTATAGAAAAAAAAATCAGTTTTCGTTTTTACTTCCTTAAGTATACATTACCTTTTGTTGTTTCATTATTATTCCCTGCTTAGTCAAATAAGTTATGGTTCTTGAATTAATGTTGAACAGCACTAATATTTTATATTTTATTACCGGCCTTGAACAGTCGATCCAATTCTGAGTCTACGACAAATAATGCTCAACTCCGTAGGCTTGTAATTTTGAACGAAATCCAGAAGACAAAAAAAATCATGGATCAAGTAATGAGAGAAATAAGCCTTCGTGAAGGACTTTTTGAGGGAGCTTACCCGCATTTGCGTTACATAGGGAGGAAAACCACGAAAATCTTCCATGGTTATCCTGACGGCAAAAGGGCTGTAATCAATAACCCCTCTTCCACTGAGGATCACACAGCTATTTGCAACTTGATTAAAAACTTCATTCGCTTCAAAAATATACAAATTGGAAGGGGAAAAAAAACAGTTGACATCTTTTAAGAGCTCAAAAACAAGCTCCCATTTACAAGATTTGCCAAATGTGAATGAAAGGAAATAAAAGTTGTTTGAAATATAAACCATAAGGTCTGCCAATGAAAAATGGAAAAATAAAGGTGAGGTAACAAACTAGAATTTATCACAGTTGCTAAGAGGGGAAAAAAAGGATGAAAAATAGAACAAGAAATACAAGAAAATGTCAGACCTCTATTTAACGAAGTCGCTAAATACCGATAATAAGTTCGTTATATGGAATATTCGTTAAGTAGAAAATCACCTTTAAAAATATTTAAATAACACGAAACAGGTTTTAAATTCCTAATCATTACGTATAATTAAAATAGCAACTGGTCCACCTTTATCTTGTAAACTAGTATCTACTATTTATTTTATAAATCTTAACCATAAAAGAGATCAGCATGGAAAGCAAGAATGGAACAAAACATTGTTCAGTGTTGCACTATGATGCTACATACATTATCAACTTAAAAAAAAACTAAATTTATGTATAAAATTATAGCTTCATTTATTATAAAAGCAATTTTAAACATACATTACTGCATGCGTTCTTAAGGTTAATTGCTACTGATAAAATCCATTAATTAGATCTGAGTTTTTGGTTTGAAACGCAAACAAAAAGGGAAAGGGATTTTACTGCTTTCTCTAATATAACTTTTAGAGAAAACAGTAAAACATTACATAAAGCAGTACCTTCAAAAATTAATTCAAGGTCATTTCCCCCATAAAATGCTTTAACAAGTTTGAAATATTCTGAAAAATTTTGGATAATGAAAGTGGATCTCCAAGAAAAGTTCGTTAAATAGAAAATTCATTTCGTTATTTGGAAGTTAGTTTACGAAGAAATTATATAATTGTTCTCATTTTGTAAATCAAATTATTAATGTAATGAAATAATAAAACAAGTAAATGTAAAATCGGAAAAGTTGAATGAAATGTTAAAAACGTTGTATTCATAAAAGCTTTAATAATATGCGTATTTATAAGGCTAAAAAGCAGTTCTTCTCTTATAATATGAATGCTCAAAAATTGAAATCTTCAAGTATAAGCATGATTAAAAACAAAATGTTCAAAATTTAAGTCTTGTACGATATACACGTCTAATATTCAGATGGGTCAGAATTTTAAATTTTGAGCAGGGAAAATTAATTCAGAAACTTAAAATTTCCAAGTTTCATCAGTATGTTTGTTATTTAAATGAGTTCAGTTTTAATATTTTTGTTAATACACAAACTTCGTTTCAATAGTTCGTATTATGATCGTAATCCATATTAGTTTACTTGATTTGATAACTTAGTTACGAAATTTTTGGTATCTTTTTTAATGAATCGATTGAAACACTGCATGAATAAGCATTCCGAAAACACTCAAGAGAACTTTTTTTCTGGCAAAGATACCACCAAATATTCGAATATTTTGGAAAGACCGTACTTCTCGCATCGAAATAATTCATCGAGAACGGAGGATTACGTGAAATAAAAAAATATCATAATGGGGCGAGGGTGGACCACACCCTGTGTGCCCCATAAAAAATGCAGAGAACCCTCCGAATTCTAAATCTTTCAACATTCGAAATCTTAAAACCTCAATCATTTCCTGTTTTTTTTTCATCTTGCTGGATAAAAAATAAAAAGAATAGGGCTCTTCTCCTCCTCTTGCCGCAGATACGTGATGAAATGCCAGCTGTTCCAGTAAAATAGAGACCCCGGATGTTAGGAAAAGGCTGGACGAGATTCAAATAGGAAGAAGTGGGAAGGGAGGAAAGAGAAAGGATAGATTTTTATAAAAGCCTTGGATCGTTTGGTTACTTCTCACACCGACCGCCACCTGTTGCATGCGCAAACAACGCTTTTCAACTGCGGCAGAATTTTTATATTTTCTAGTTTATTTATCGTCAAAATAATCTAAATATTTTTCTTTCATGAATACTAACTTTTTAAAAAAATATCACTTAATTTAGTCATGTTAAAAAATCGAGACATCAAGTTGATACTAAAAAATTGGCTTAAAATTTGTCACAATTTTTTTTTAACTCCAATCAAAATTACGTTTTTTTCAATCTAAGGAGAATCTGGAAAAGAATCTAAAAAGAATCTTTGTCTCGTTATGTTATTTAAAGAAAAATTTAGAGCAATATTTTCATGTTTTGTATGTATGATTTGTAAAAAAGATTTTTAATATTTTAAAAGCATTTCTCAAAAATATAACTATATAATTTCCAGAAAAACTTTTTTTTCTCATATGTATTAAATGTAAGAATATTTTCATTATATTGTGTATAGGCACGTAGAAATAAATTTAATATTTTGCAAGGATAATCATTAGAAATATTTTTCTTATTCTGTATGCATATTTTGCCAAGAATGCCAAGAAAAATATTGCCATTGTTTACAAAATTTTAAAATCACAAAATCTGTTAATCTTTAATAGAATGTTTTATTGCAGACCTAAAGTGCACTGTTGGAAAGATAGAAAAATAAATTTTGATTTTAACATATTTAGATACTGTTCTATATAACGTAAGATTACCCCCTATAAAAATAATTTAAAACTATTTTATTTAACAATTTTTGTAGAAACATTTTAAAATAATTATGTGCATTAAAATTTTTTCTTCTTACATTGTAGAAAATTTGATTTTCCACAATATCAAAAAAGAATGGAAATAAAACCATGAGTCATATAAACATCGACTTAAAGGCGATTGAAAAATATAAAAATTGAATATAAAAATTTAATAATTGCAATTATATATCTAATTAAAAAAAATGGGAAAAAAATTATAACTTTTTGATAATCGCTTGATACAAGATTGAAAAGATGTGAAAATTAAATTAAAGTGGATTCATTGGATGAAAATAATTTCATTAAAAATAAATTCTTTACTTAGTAATTAGTACATAAAAGACGATCTGGTTATTTATATTACCTAAAAAGATAGGAAAAAAAATATGTTTTTTGAGACATCGATTGAGATAAAGAATGAAAAATATTAGAGGTGAATTAAAATGAATTGATTCATTGAATGAAAATTAGTAAATTGAAAATGAATTGTATGCTATGCAGTACTTGCTTCATTGTATTTAATCTGGAAATCTATATAATTACAAAAAATGGAAAACAAGTTATAAGTTTTAGAATTATAAGTTTTATAACCAATTGAGACAAGAATTACTACACAATAGAAAAAGTGGCTATTGGTGATTGCATTTTCATAAAAAATGGGAAACAAATTATGTGTGTTTTAAGATTCGATTGAGAAAAAAAAAACGACAAATTATGTGTGTTTTAAGCTTCGATTGAGAAAAAAAAACGCGAAAGTTGATTGTGAAAAGGAATTAGTGTATTTATTAAAAATAAATTACCTTCCTTGTAGTAATTACTACAATAAAAAATATGATTATCTATATTACCACAAAAATGGGAAACTGACAATTCTTTAAATAATCGATTGCAACAGTTTTGAAAAGTGTGAAATTTTATTTTATAACCGTCATTGAACGGCCCACCCAATTTTTGGGTTTACGACTATTCATGTACGATGCCGTAATCTTGTAATTTGGAACCCAATCCAGAAGACGAGGGAACTCCTGGGTCAAGTATTGGGTGAAATTTGCCTTCGTGGAGGTCTTTTTGATGGAACTAACCCGCATTTGCGTCACATGAAGAGGAAAACCACGAAATCCTACCATGGTTAGCCTGGTGGCAGGGAGACTCTAGCCCATGATCTGTCTACCACTGATTTTGCATCAGCACTGTTGTCGGTGCAAGCAGGATGCGGAATTCGTATCGACCAGCCATCGCTTGGATTCGAGCCCGGTATTGGAAAGCGAAAGCTATATCCCCTAAGCCATTATGGCTCAAGTGTGAAGATTGAAAAAAATGGGATAATAGAAAAATGGGAATAATAAAATGGAAATTGAAAAAAATGGGAATAATAATTAAAATGCTAAAATTTATACACCATGCAATTTACTCATGCATTTGTTACTCAATTCTAGTCTCGTCTCGATTCTCATGTCTAGTTCCGGAAGAATGTTTGGTAAATTTTTTTTAAGGCTATAAAAAGCTAATATCTTAAAAAGTTCTACGCTACATTGCAGATAACTAAATTATATGCGTAAAAAATAGAAATCAGGTCAATTAAGTTTTGAAGTCTGAGCTGATTCAAGAATAAAAACTTCTCATTCTGAAAAACAGACACATTGCATTATGAAGATGGAAACATTTATTGTATTTTTACATCTATATTAATTTTAAGGCATACTACTGTGAATGAATGACATTATAACTCATCGTGATTAACATTAAAATTTTTTAATAATTAAGCAGGTAATTATAATTGGTATAAACTACATTCTCCTTTCACTTTCAGTGCCTAATTCATTTTTAATAGAAACAATCATTATTTTTTGTTCGTAATATGCATCATTTACATATTTTCCCCTATAAACCTATTTTTGTGTATATCTCCCTGTTTTAGTTAAAATTTTAATTCATATGTGCTTTTTTTATTTTATTTCAGGTATGTAACAATTTTAATGAAACATTTTCTATGAATGAAGTCGGAATTTTGAGTGATTGGGTGAGATATTTTGTATACATTTCAATCATAAAACTTTGTTTTCCTTGCATAAAAAAATACGAAGTTTATGTTTATTACTTTATTAAAAACTTGATTAGCTCCAAAAATATACAAATTAGAAATAACAGTCGACATGTTTCAAGTGCTCAAAAAAAGATGCCCATTTTCTAGTCTTGATTATGGGTGCCGTTTTTGAGTGCTTTAAACAAGTCTATGTTATTTCCTATTTGTACATTTTTGAAGAGAAGGAAGTTTCAATCCAGTATTATCTTACCACTTCTGTTTCTCGGAATTATTTTTTAAAGCTTTACGTCTATTTTTCTGAAAAAAAAAGAGTTATTTTTAAGCTATTTAAAAATACAGGTCTCAGCCTAGCTATTAAAACATTTGAATTTTGCTGTTTTCTTCGGCAATAAATACCTTATTCCAATATATATAAGAGATACTAAACACATTTAGATAATATATAAATTTCAAATACAATAGGTCAGAAATTTGAACTGTTATTAAAGATTTGACTAAACATTAATATTTCGAATAATTAATTTCATTGTTGAATGGATTTTAATTTAACCTTTCGTCAATTGCTGCTAAGAAAGTTAGGAGCAATTTTAGAGAAAAATTACAAACATTTGGTTTTGTTTTCTTTAGTACGTATTATAATTTACAAGCACGCTATTACAGCGCAAAAAAATAAAAAATTCACTTCATTATAGGAAAATGGAAAATTCTCAATTTATCAAATATAAAACATAACTAAAAAGATTTTAGCCAAAAAGATCTTGACATGTTTAAAAAGGAAAAAAGCTCATTTTAACCAGTTTAATTTCTAACCAAAAAGAAAGCTTAACAGTTAGAACAATAAATCATCGGTCTAAGTACTTTCTAGTCCTGAGCTTTCAAAAGTATGAGATAGGTTTGCGGAGAAAAAACCAATTTATCCTCAAATCACACTCTTTTTCGTTGCAATAACACATTTCAAAGATTAGATCACAGCATTGAATGTTATTTTCTTTCTTCTTTTTTTCTTTTTTTTTACCTTTTCATTTTTCACTTTGCTGTACCCGGGTTTTTGATGGATGGTTCGATTCAAGAGCTCGGTTGCGAATTGGTGCAAAATCCAGTTTCCGGAGTTAAAAAGTTTCATATTAACCTTTTTACAAAATGAAAAATCATGTAATTCTATCTATGGCAAATGTGGTGAAAAAAAAAAGGGTTGTAATGCGTATGGAGCGTTGAATCTGTTTCAAATTTAAAAGTAGCCGGCAGACATAACTTTTGTATTTGATAAATTGGTATAATTCGATTATTTTCACTGCGATCTTAAAATAAAAATTAATTTAGCTCTTCTTTTTTTTAATTCCGAAAGAAGAAGGTGGGAATTCATATAATTACATAAAACCCATAGCAATTAAATAAAAAATCGAGTTGTAATACTTGCGCAACTTGGGATTTGTTTTAAATATTAACATATTTGAAAGAAATCCGATGTTTCTTTCAGATATATTAATATTTGATGGACACAACTTTTTCAATTGAAAAATTAGTCTAACTCATATGCGACTATTTTCATGATATTTTCTCGGTGCTTTTAAAATAAAAAGACATTTAGTTTTTCTTTTTTAATTCCGAAAGAAGAAGGTGGAAATTTATATAATTACATAAAACCCATAACAATTGAATAAAAAATCGAGTTGTAATCGGTATGCAAAGTGGGAGTTGCTTTAAGTATTAATAAATTTGAAAGAAATCTAATGTTTGTTTCAGATATATTATTATTTGACAGACACAACTCTTATAATTGATAAATAGGTCTAATTCATATTCGATAATTTTCACGATATTTTCTCAGAGATTTTAAAATAAGAAGATCTTTAGTTTTTCTTTTTTTAATTCTGAAAGAAGAAGGTGGAAATTCATATAATACATAAGACACATAACAATTGAATGGAAAATCGAGTCGTAATCGGTATACAACGTGGGAGTTGTTTTAACTATTTATAAATTTGAAAGAAATCTAATGTTTGTTTCAGATATATTAATATTTGACAGACACAACTCTTATAATTGATAAATTGGTCTAATTCATATGCGATAATTTTCACGATATTTTCTCAGAGATTTTAAAATAAAAAGATCTTTGGTTCCTCTTTTCTAATTCTGAAAGAAGAAGGTGGAAATTCATGTAATTACATAAAACGCATAACAATTAAATGAAAAATCGAGTCGTAATCGGTATACAACGTGGGAGGGAGTTGTTTTAACTATTAATAAATTTGAAAGAAATCTAATGTTTGTTTCAGACATATTATCATTTGACAGACACAACTCTTATAATTGATAAATTGGTCTAATTCATATGCAATTATTTAAACGGTTATTTTCAAATGAAAAAAATAATAAGTTTTTCGTTTCTTTATTCCGAAAGAAAAAAGTGGAAATTCATGCAAAAACATTAAAATGTGTAACAATTAAAAGAAAAATAGAGTTTTTATAGTTATGCAACGTTGGATTTATTTTAAAGTAGCTGACAGTCATAATTTTTATTTTTGACAAACTGGCCAAATACATGCCCAATAATTCTTCACTCTAATTTAGAAACAAAAATTAATTTATTTTTGTTAATTTTCGCTCCGAAAATAAAAAGTTGGAGTTCACGTGTCAAAATCCATTAGCGATAAAAAAAATCTTATTATTTTTTTGTTTTGTTTTTAAAGGCATGTAACATTAAATATTTATTGTGAATATATATTAATATATTTTTATCTAGATTTACGTAATTGTAAAATGGAATTAAATACTTGAAAATTGAAATTTCGGAAAATCTAATGTTTGGAAATCTAAAGGTATAACAGTCCTAACCTGTTGGGTTTGATGAGATTTCACGTAATTTATTATTTATTGTTTAGATAAATGGTTTTATTGAAATCAAAATTATTATATAACAATTAATTTCACATGTTGGCTCTTAATTTTTAAATTCCTAAAGCTAAATTATTTATTTAGCAAAATTAAAGTTTTTTCTCTTTTAGTTTCTGTATATATATATATATATATATATANGATTTTATATATATATATATATATATATATATATATTTCAATGTTTTCTGTTTTCCCTCAAATCAACAAATATATTGCGAAGCACTTTAATGCAGAATGAGTATCATAAAAATTGCACGAAAACACGATAAATAAATAAGAAAAAAAGGAAATCGAAATGGCCACAATACACAGCTAGACTTAAATGGGGAATAAATTACTAGCATAGGGAAAAACTACACAGGTAGAAAAATTGAGGCTATATCGAAAAACATGTAAAAGGAGGGGAGGGGATTTCAAATACGTCCATCGGCAATACAAAATTCTACTCTTTTATTGGTTTTGCCCCTTCCCCCCTCTATCTGATTGGTTGTCCATTGATTGAACAGAGTGTCACTCGTTACCATAGCAACTGTTGAAAATGTACATAAACTTCCCCATAAGCTCTGTCGCTTAAATAATCGTCCTCAATTCAAATACTTTAAGGCCTGGCTGGGCTATTTAATCCCCCAACAAACGGTCTGGAACAAGCTTCAAATAGCCATGGTAGCAGTGGGAAGGGGGCATTAGTAAATGATGCTGTTTCAAAAGTCATGTTGCCAAAAGTTGGAATAAATAGAGTCATCGTAAGTTTGCCTCCATATGAGAAAATTACTTTTTTATGGACTTGGAAGAGGTGCATATTAAAATACATATTATGAACGTTTTATTGAAAGTGATTTCAACTGTGGAAACGTTTTACTACCACTTGGTAATTCTGTTCCAGTAATGAATTGCTATGTCGATTTATTAATAATAGTTAAAATTCCAGTCATTGTGTTAGAAATTAAAATGAAAATATTCAAGCCAAAATTCATGAATTACACTGTTTCATTTAAAGCATCGATTATCGGTAATATTCCCAAATTTGGAATAAAATTAATTCTTGAAAAATACACTAATTATAAATAAATATATATCACATTCGATAAATGCATCGTAATATTTTAAATAAGTTAAGTCTAAAAATGCTTAATATAATTTCAAACATGTTAACGCTTTACTATGTTATAATAATGAATTGCCAAGAATTGAGTAGCGAGAAGTCAGGTCCAAACTTATATTAAAAGCGTTTTATTGAAAATGGTTTAGTCTAAGAATTTTTTTTTACAACCACTTGTGATTGTGTTCCCGAAATCAATTAACGAACAGATACTTAAAAAAACTAAATGCAGTTTTAATTAGAGATGATAATTGAGTACACGTCAGAGTAAGAATTGAGCTCACCGGAAACTCCAGAGTCGACTACCAACTCTGACACTAAAACTGCACTATTAAGAAAATACCACCGAATTATTAATATTGTTAGCAATTAATTATTAATTTCAAACGATATCTTTGTATTTCTTTTTGTTCGAATAAAGGAAAAGACATTTTGTCTGAAATTACGTTCCGTATACATAACAGTTCTATTAAACATATTATTATACATAACAGTTCTATTATTGTCTAAAGTTACGTTCTGTATTCATCGTATTCATCGTTAAATTTTAAAAATATGTTTGCATAAAATGTTTAAATTATGCGAAAGTAATATAAGAAAGAACTACATATCAATATCAGCACATGCACATATCTGAACACTTTATGACAAAAATACTGTTTAGTAAATGGATTTGTTTAATGCATATACTGATGAATATTATAAATGATACATTAACTCTTTTACCCAGAATTTCTATTAAACGTATTTTTCATACTTTTTTCATTATTTTGTATTAATTTAGGTCCAAATAACTGAAAAATATCATATTAAGAATTTTAATAATTCATGGTAATGAAATAAAGCATGAAACACCGTTTTTCTGCGTTGAAATCTCCCAAACGCGGCTCACTTCCATGCAATAATTTTTCGATTTTGCACTTATTTGATTTTATTTAAATCAACGAGAAATACTTTTTCATCATTGAATGTCTTTAATTTACAAAATCAATATCGATAAATTTTTGAATATAAATAAGAAAAAAATTCAAGCTACGTTTTTTGGATTTTGAATTTATTTTAGTACAATTAGAAACGAATGTACATATATTAGCATTATTTAGAAACGAATATATACTTAAAAGGGACACTGGTGTCCGGTGTCCCATCTCAGGACCATTCTCATTTTTCCATATCATTGTCTGTCGCAGTGGCAATGATACGTTCAAACAGTGTTGTTGGTATTGAGGGTATATAAACTCAGGGCTAAAGACATAAACTGGTTAAAAACAGCTTTATGTACCCCCAATGTTCAATGACTTTAACACTAT
This sequence comes from Parasteatoda tepidariorum, assembly GCF_043381705.1. Taxonomy (NCBI): domain Eukaryota; kingdom Metazoa; phylum Arthropoda; class Arachnida; order Araneae; family Theridiidae; genus Parasteatoda; species Parasteatoda tepidariorum. The sequence goes on from NC_092206.1 coordinate 75,852,760, forward strand.
AGGAACGCGTCATTGCTTCCTTAGATATTGATGCTAGTAGGAGCGTGCTGTTAAACGTATAAACGTAAGCGGGCCCTGAGTGTGACTACAATTAAGTGCACATTGAATATTTGTAGAATGCACTAGAATGTTGGTGATTTCATGTATCAACTTTGTCTGTGATTCATAGAATAATTTCTTTAAAAATGTATGACTCACTTAGTCGAATCTTGTAACATATCCTTATGAGTTGAAAAACGCAAATGCGGACGCAATGATCATGGTCTCCACAAATTTTGAAATGATTAAAAACGAATAAAATAATCTATTTACTATGCTGAGAAAAAAGTGGTCCTAACTACCAGAATAGGATAAAATTTTACTTGTTTTTGGCTCTGTGGCAATCACCAAAAAGCTGGATCATTTTTACCAATCATTACAAGCCTTTAAGTGATAAAAATATATTATTAAATTTAATGTATGTTGGTAAAGATTTTGGTACAATTGATAATGAAATTATAATATCCTTTAATAATAAGATAACTTAGCATGGCATAAAAACCATTAATTCGGTTAAATAACTTTTCAGTTTTACATTTTTATTAACTGAATGTGTGTTAATAAGAACTATAATTTTAAAAACCAGAATTTTCGGTATACCATTTGATACATTTTCAGTAATTCCACGTGCACGGAAAAATTATCAAATGAATGATTTAAATACCGCGTGTTTTGACTTTATTAATCAGAATTGTGCATTGTTATTACCATACAGTACGGTAAATTAATCAGAATTTTTCCCCGTGTACATTTTAGACGAAGATATTTTTTAAAACTTACTTTTAATTGCGGATTGCATTATAAGTAAACTTTTAAAGTTTCTTTTTTCTTTTAAGAAAATTTATACCAAATATGTCCCTATCTAGTAAAGAAATTAAACGTCAACTAATTATTTATTTAAATACATCAGCAATCATTGGATATTATGACTGTTTTTATATAACTCTTCTAATAATACTTTTCACTACATTGCTGTTTTCAACGGTTTTCTCATTAAATCCATATTCGAATGTGTTGTAATATGAGAATAAAAAAATACAAAATTGTATTACTGCATGGCATAAAAATTATTTATTTGGTTTAATTTACCTTTCAGTTTTGTATTTTTCCCCCTAAATGTGTGGTAATAAGAAGTATAATTTTAAGAACCAGAATTACCAGTAAACCATTACCATATGAACAGAAAAATTATCAAATGAAACGAATGGTTTAAATTCTGCATATTTTGACTTTGCTAACCAGATTTATGCTTTTTTTTAAATACTGTAATCTTACATAAATTTTTTTCTCTGTGTATATTTTAGACAAAAAATATTTTATAATTTACTTTCAATTCCGAATTGCATAATAAGTAAATTTCATTTCTTTTTTAAGAAAATTTATCTAAAATATGCCAATATTCAGTCAGGAATTAAACGTCAATTTATTATTTATTAAAGTACATCAATAATCATTGAATGTAATGACGGTTTTCTAATAACTCTTCCAATAATACTTTTCTATAGATTGCTGCTTTCAACGGTTTTCCCAACAACTCCAGATGGCGAATGTGTGTATAAAAAAAAAAAAATACAAAATGATATTACTGCATGAAAGCACGCATATCCGTGCATTACTTTCTTTTTATTAAATGAGCGAACGTCGGGCTAAGATAATAGCTTCTAATAACAATGAGTAACAATAAAAACCCAGTTCGCGTGACGTCACGGGTTCGCACATATCTCACCAGGTGATGACCATTGGCTGATATCGACTAAATTATGTAAGAGTTTATCATGAAATTAGTGACACGCAAAAGGGGAGCAGTTTTCTCCCCATTTTCATTTGATGCCATTAGTATGAGCGAGGGGAAATGGGGAGCAAATTATGGACAAAATTAATTTAATTTGGTAGAAGTGCGTATGAAAAAAACTACACGACGCAAGCTAATTTTGATATCTTTATCTTTTTTTAACTACACTGTGTGATTTATTTATAGTGATTGGAGGTGAGAAAGAAATAATAAAATTTAACAGAATCTTTTGGAAACTTTATTTTTTGTTAATAGTTTTAAGGTCGGGCGAGTAGCAATTTAATTAGGATGGTTTCGCAATTTTTCCCCCCAATTAACTTTCGTCATTCGGTATCAGAAGGACAGATGTGTTGACCATATTAGATAGGCCAACGTTGTTCAAACAGTAAGAAGAACTGATAGTACAGAGAAGAGAAGGAAATAACGTCCATGCCATATCCGGGATACGAACTCGGAACCTAGCTTGGGTTCAGATCCCTGACCATCATACACACCAGTCGGCTTCTCAAATTATCAGGTCAAAGTAATTTGCTCTTAATTAACTTTAAATGCACTAACTCAGAAGCAATTTGCTAATAGTAATTCCCAAATATACCAGTCAGAAATAATTTCGCAATAATTATCTCCAAATGTACCCAATCACAAACAATTTACTAACATTTCCTTCAAATTATACCCTGTTGCAAGCCATTTACTCACAATTATTTCTAAATGTACAGGTTTGCGAATTCTTTACTAATAATAATGAATGAATATTAGGTTGCATTTAATAATCATTGTTTCAAAATATATATAGTCAGAAACTATTTACTCAGTTTAATAATAACCAATTCGAAATGTGCGCTATTCTAAACAATTTACTAATAATCGTTCAGGAACAGGGTTTCACAAACAATTTACTTGTAATAATATTGAAATATTAGGTCACGAACAATTTGCGAATAATCATTTTCAAATATATTAGGTCTCAACATATTAGGCACATTCAACATATTAGGTATCAACATATAAGGTACATTATTTAAGATACTTAGGTTTCAACATCTTAAGTTAGATAAAAATATTAGGTAAACTACAAAAAATTCCAAATCAAATTACGGTAAAAAGTACTAACACCCTGGATGCAGCATCATTAAATTTAATTTTACCTTAACAGTATGTACCATAATTGTTTCAGCAATATATATTTAATTATAGTGAATCAGTTATTTTAGAGTGAAGAGTACTGTGAAAATTATAGTATATCAAAATTTTCCTTCCGTAAAATTTTACGTAAAAAAATGGATTTTAGGATAAAAAGTACTGGCACACTGAGAATCAGTAATTTTACCGTATTTTAATCTGGAATTTTTACCAGTGTAACAAAGCATTATTATTATCTATAGATGCTTATCATTAATAATATAACAAATATTGATATAAATTATGAAACAAAGTGCCAATTTCTTAAGCATAAGCATACATTTCTGAAAAGCACTTTTTTTTTAGAAGTTTTAAATTATTTAAGAGTTTATCATGAAGAAATAGTTTAATTTTATTTAACTATAATTAGTCAAGGACGAAAATTAAATAATATTCAATAATCAACCATTAAAGAATCAGAATAGAAACTATAGATAAAAATATATCCTAATAAATCCTAGTAATAATTGAAATATATAGATTTATACACATTATAAATTTATCCATTCGTTTTATAAATTCACTAATGTTATACAATTAAATTTTTTAAGAATTAATGAGTAAAACAAACTTCACTTTTAATTTCTAAAATAAATTTTATAACGTAAATATTTGACACAAACTTTAACATAAACTTTAACATGAACTTTTAATAAAAACTTTCAAATCTACTTAAAACTCTTATTCGCGGGGATTATTTCTTTTCTTAATTTTGTTTTTGGTAAACAAATACAATTAGATTTTATAGATTTTGTGGAAGTTTGCTTTTAAAACTGTTATTATGCAAAAGTAATATTTTCTCCCTTGTCGGTGTTGAATTTTTATTCTTTTAATAAATATCTCAGTACAGCCTTTCCAAACTGAAAACATTAAAAGAAAAATTAAAGTGATATCTTTATTAACACTTAATAACGAGAAATTATTAATTTTTCCATATAATATTTTGCACTTGAAAAATGTCGTTCTTTTTTTTTTCATTTATTAAGACTCAAAAGAAGTTTTGAATTTTTAAATTCTACTAGTGATTAAATGTTTTTGAAATAATGTATTAGATCATTTAAAAGTGAATGTTTCGTTCTATCATAGAATTTATGTGTTGTAATTTTCTTTGAGTTAATTTGTGATGATTTTCAAATCCTTATAAAAAAATATCAAATTGAGAAGACACTTCCTTCGTTTTGCACTTAACCAAGGTCCTTAGATAGTTGCTCGTGACATTTGTGCTGTGCATGAAGGAAATACCATAGCTAAAAACCCGTGCTGATTCGTATGAACGACGCACTTTGTTCTAACTGTCCAGTAGAGTTCAGTGAAACCGAAAAGCGATTAAACCATATTTTTCACGAAAATTTAAGTCGAACGAAAAAGAAACTGACATAGAGAATGAAATGCTCCCACACTTTAAAAAAAAAAAAATTAGAAATCGAAATAATTTATAGGATTAATTATCGAATCCATCATATATTTTATTCTTCTTTTTGGAAAAATGTAGAGCTAAATTATATTTTAATCTTTACTAGAAGATTTTAAATATTAAAATACATCAGAAACCGTATTGTGGTCTGTTTTAACCTTATTAAAAAGTTGTCTTATAAACAAGCTGTGAACCTGATTTTTAAAATTTAGAAGTTCTATTTTCAACATCGGTTTCATTACCATTTTCCAAAAAGAATTCTTTTTGTAATTAGAGTTCAAACGCCAACTTTGCTCTAACTCTTTTTGAAGTCAAATCTTATCTTCTTTTAAATATAATAATGAAAACCGAAGCTTGCCAGAATCAGTAGATAACAGTTCATTTGGACTTCCCCGAAGTTAAATTATTGAATGACATCACTGAAAGAAAGGAAAAAAAAAAAAACTCTGTTCCGTTTGACTGATGACGTCATGTGCCATTACAGCTGTAACCATAGAAACATATCGTTTGTCCACAACAAACGAAAACTATCCGCCATTTTTGACCTTCGGTTTCAGCAAAAATAATAGAATTAAAATTTTCAATCCAGCCTATTATTTTGCTACTTCTTTTTTAAAAAAATATCTTGGATACAATTTTGTCAAATCTTTCTTGTGTGTTAAAGAGTTAATTTGCCTTTTTTTTTAAAACGTTATTCAAGCGATAAAAACGTTGTTTTTTTTTCATATCGATTTTTTTTTTAATGATGACTCCATCAAAATATTTTTCCCCTTGCTATTTTTTGTCGTTTCAATTTTACGGAAGATTTAACTTTAAAGGAAAAGTTCGAAGGAAAAAAATAATATTTTGCATACAATGTTTGTTATTAATGATTTCGAAAATTGCACTTGAAATGTAGAAAAAAAATTGTTTTTAAAATTGAAAGTAATTCCTTCGATAAAAAAGAAAAAACTTTTCACTGTGAATTATTATTAGTTACGGTAATTAAATCTGTAATTTTTTTAGTAGGTTAAAAAAAACAACTATATTTTTTACAATTTAGCTTTTTGCAAAATATAAAACTTATAGATTAAATTAGTTGTCCTAAAATATTTAGTTATGATTAATATTTATTTAAAGTCGTTTAAGAATTATTACGACGCTAATATATCTTATACCTAAGTATACTTCATAAATAAAAAATGATTTTTTAGTTTAAAATTTTTTTCGTTTTGTTTTAATGTCGTTAAACTATGGGTTCGACAATAATTTATTATACCTAAATATAATAATTATAATAAATTGAATTTTGTGAGTTTTAACGTGATTTTTTAAAGTGTTTTGGAAATGTTATAAATGATGCAATCGATACTATTTTACTATCTATAAAGATAAAAATGTCGGTAATTAATTAATTTTTATGGATGTGATTTTAATTAAATCTGTTTATAAGTTATATTAGATTGATAGTTAATTTCTTTTAAAAAAATTTCTTAAAGGATATTTGCCTTGCATTCGAAAAATATTTCAATGTTAAATTATTCTAAGTTAAAACACTTAAATATTTTTAAAATAGATAGACAGTTTTTATACATCTTAAATAGTTTTCTAACTATCTGTAACACATGTTTTATTATTACTTCCTTCATTAATTTTATTACTTTGCCATTGGGTATACCTCCATTCTATGAGATGTTCTTTAATTCAAACTATTCCTTAAACTAGAATTACATCCATGTTAATTTGCCCTAGGTCGTAAAAATAAGCACAATCTACGATTTCTTTTCCGAACTAAATGAAGCTTCACTCAAACCAAAATACTCACAAAGAAAGAACAAAATGATTCCCTATCAACCAGCTTTTAGCCGTTAATTAGTACAACCGGTATAAACAACAGCAACCAGGTCAATTCAATTTGCAAGAAGCCTTGGTCCACCACTTTGCTTCGAAACAAGCATTCGACATCGAATGTGATGGCAGCAGTAAAAGTGGGGGGTTGGCACAATGGGGGAGTGAAGTGGAAGGGGGGAAGCGAATTCATCCACTTAATCTGTTTCTGTGTGGTGCTACTTACCAAGTTTCATTCGCGGCTCGAGTACACCAGTAATTGGTGGCTGAGTGTCTTCAGAATACAAACCTCTTCTTCATCGATTGGACCTTCCTTCTTCTATCTACTTATGCTTTCTTAGTTTTGTTTGTGAGCGTCTATAGATAGGACTGACTCCTTCTTCTCATAGGATATAGAGACATTGGCTTCTAATCCAATGAGGTTTCGTCGAACTCCAGTAGAGCGTGAAGTGATTCCTTTTCTGCTGGCGTAGTTGGAGAACTTTTTTGACGTTAGTCGATAGTTGCGGTGGAAATTTCGCTACTTTTTTTTTTAGATTTTTACCGTATTAAAAAGAGATTTTCGGTACAAGAATTTTAGGTCCAACTCATATCTATTCAAGTGACAAAAACTCATTATTTTACAACCAAGCTCCCATAGTGAAATGAAAAAAATTCCTCATTTGTATATTATGGTAAATTGCAGTAAATAATTGAGTACTAAGTAATGGCTACATTCAGTCAATGATAGAGTAAATAATGTCAGACGGATATTTGAAGATAACGAGTCAGAAGATAGCGAGCTATCTAGAAAATTGAACTATAAATTCATAAGCATTTATTCCTATTCAAAATCAATTCATAATAAAGGAAAAGAAAAAAATACCCATCGTTTCAACTCCCATGAAAATGAACATACAAAGCATTTCACAATTATTCTTTTTTTACTTCTTACAAAAATCCGTTAATACAGGAGAGTTGCCTAAATTGTATAATTATCAAGAACTAATATTTAAACTTTAAACTCAGGATACTTTTAAGTATATAAATCTACAATTAAAAATAAATCTGGAATCATTTTCTAAATTTAAATTTAAAAATTTTGCGTGATTAAGAAAATGATTTTTTAGTTACATTTCGGGCTATAACTAAATGAGAAATTAGAAAAGGAGTATATATAAGAATAACATCCTTTTTAAATTGTTAAGAATTTTTTTTAATTTTTTATCAGCTATCCCTTTTTTAAAAATTAGTACTTTTTTAAGAGAATATGTTATACAAACTTTTCTTGTTTTTAAAAAATAAATAACAATGTTTTAAAATATTGGTCATAATGAATCTAATTTAACGTATAAATAATTGCATTTTCTTTGTAATTTGGTATTGTTAATGATAAATTATATTATTAAGTTATTATAGAGAGTAATAACATATTAACACTGCTAGGAACTTAGTAAATCAAGAGGTTTCAGTAGAACCGTTTTGAATTGATGAATTAATTTTTTTATTTATTCATTTGTTTATGCAAATTTTCTAATCTTATGCATTCTATTTTCCAGTGTTCATAATAAATACTTTAATTACTTATACTTCTGAAATAAAAAATAAAAAAAAAATTCAAAACTATGCTAACGTTTGAATGCATTGAAGCACGTTTCTTGTTTAGAGTTAAAGTTTTTATTGAAAAAAATCTATTAGCAATAAAATGTAACTACAGTGCGTACAGTTTTATTTTAGAAGTATTACAATGCGCATACTTTTGCATTAGATGAACTACAGTGCGTACGCTTTTGTATAGATGTGTTACATTGCGTACAATTTAGCAATTTAGCATTAGACGTATTACAATGAGTGCAATTTTGCATTAGATGTATTACAATGTATATAGTTTTGCATTAGCTGTACTGAAGTGTGTACAGTTTTACTTTGCAATGTGTACAGTTTTGTATTAGTTGTATTACAGCGTGTAAAGTCTTGCATTACAAGTATTACAATGTGTACAGTTTGGTATTATATATATTACAATGCACAGTTTTTCATTAGATATATTAAAGTGTGTACAGTTTTGTGTTAGATGTATTAGTGTACAGTTTTGCATTAGATGTATTACAATATGTACCATTTTGCATTATATATCTTACAATGTTTACGATTTTTTATTTGTATGTAAGAAAAACGCGAATATTAGCTCGAAATATACTTTGTTCATTTAGTCAAATCATTCCGATTATCCTAAATTATGTCCTATTTACTGGTACTCACGTGACTTCAGCCATTTTCTTTCTCTCCTACGAAAATGATTTCAATATTCTAGATATCCAACGAAGCCATAAAAAAGGAATGGAATTCCGGGAAAAAAAATCGTAGCTATAAAAAGAGGAGATCAGTATTCGGGAAAAAGATAAAAGAAAATAATATTAACCCATTTGGGCTTGTCTTTTTGCTGGCAAATAGCTGGAACAATGGCTTTACACAAGATTTTATTTTTATTTACTTGTCTAGCTGTTCTCAATTCTTACACTTCAAGCCCAATTGTACCAATGTCTTTGAAAGCAATATACATATTTTTGGAATGTAAGTTGGGTAACAAATATTAAAAGAAAAGAAAGAAAATAAAATATTATCTGGAATATTTTCTTTTATTTGCAAGATACGATTTTACTGGAGGACTAAGAATGTTTTGTTAAAGCAATTTAAAGAAAATGATAACAGAATAATTATATTTTTTTAATGAGAGTTCATGCTGCAAATTTTTGTTTCAACTCTTTGACGCAGAATGTTTATTAAAAATGCTTTTCGTTTTTTTTTTCTTCATTATTTTATTTTAATTTAGGTCAAAATAAGTGAAAAATATTATATTTAACATTTTAATTGTTTATGATTATGAAATACAGCATGAAACACCTGTGTGTTTTTCTGCGTTAAAACGTCAAAACACAGCTTACTTTCAAAAATATAATTTCTCAAGAGTGCATAAAATGAAAATCACATTTTTTTTAATGTTAAATTTTAGTAAAAATATAATTCCGATATTCTAACAGATTTCTTGATTGTCTTTTACTATTAAAAAATACCAAAATATATTTTGCTTGTAATTAGAGAGTCAGAAAAAGATAAAAGGGTCATCAGTGCTCATTTACGTCAAAGGGCTTACGTCTAATTCGTATTTGGTCTCTGCAATTTTGTAGTAATGAGTATTGTAATGAGTAAAAATTAAAAAATAATTACGACGCTGTATATCATTGGATGTATTCCATGACGTAGAGTCTCGATTATCCGAACCTCTGTCATCCGAATAGCTCTGTTAACTGAAGTCGATTTTGATGTGTTTTTATATAATATTCTCCTCTCAATTTACGAAATATTCTGACATAATTAGGATATACGCAAGGACTTAATGATCAAAAACACTGTTTTTTCTGTATGAATACATAGAATACATCCTCCTACGTGATTAAAAGTCAAACGTTTTGAAAGTTGGGGAAGTTTTGGTTAAAAAAACTTTAAAAGTTGCTTTGCTTTAACCATTTTTTTCACCATTATTAAAGTAGCTTAGTTTAATCATCATTCTTTCACTTCCGCTTAAAGAAAGCATATTTATGTTATTTGCAAAATAAGAATGAACCGTCGTTATTGCTAAAGGAATCGAGGAGAAAGCCATTCAAAACTTGTTTAAGAACATGAATGAAATAAACTTCAAAAACTAATAAAATCAGTTAACGATTCCAAATTAAACGATGTTTTGTACAAATAATCCTGCTTCATACAAAAACAAATAAATAATCAAGTAAAGAAAAGAGTTTCTTTGTTCAGCAAAAGAGCAAAAGTGTTGTTAAAATACAATATCTTTATACTTATTTCACAGAAAAAAAAAACCTTATAAAAATTGAAAATCTTTATTAAAATTGAAGTAATAAAGTGAAGTAATCACCTCTAAGGCCTGATTATTCCAAATAGGTCTAATCCTAATTACTTTGGATTACCGAGATTCTACTGTATTGTATATATAATTGACTAGAAGTTCCCAAAATGTTATTTAAGAAGGCTCATCTCAGTTTTACGGATATGCAGCGTTGTTCTTAAAGAATATTTAGCTATGCGAATTTCAGCTGTTATATTATAAATGGAGTTTAATCAAATACTAGTGTCCATACGCATGCATTATTATTTTAATTACAAGGACTTGCAGAGCCTTACAATTATAGTAATGTATTCAAAAAATTATTTAGATAATGCCAACGTCACTTACAATTTTATATAGAATTACAGTTATTGTATTAAGTGGAAGAATTAACAAATATTAATTATGTTTTTCCATATAAAGCAAGAACCAAACAAATTTACAGATGTATACAAAAATGCATTCGGTGACTACAGAACGTCTACAGAAAAGATGGATGTTCATGGAGTCTAAAAAAGAGTCTATTTAAGTGAGTGAAGGCCCCACTAAAATGTATGGAATGACTAAAAGGTTCTATGAAAGGATGATCAAAAAATTAATTAAAAACTCAAAAAAACTGCTTAATGTGTTATAAACAGTGTTTAACTTCCAAAAAATATTTAAAGAAAGAGAAAAAAAAAGAATATTGCAGATGAATGAGTAATACGTAGTACGTCAAATACAAAACTGTAGTAGTTAATCATTAAATTATACTATTATTGGAGATTTAATAATTAACCAGGCGTTTTAGTAGTATAAACCTTAATCATTATTAGTTATTCAATAAGTAATGATATTCTACTTTTATTCTATACCTAATTGCTCTTACATTTTTAAAATGTATTGATTTTACATTAGATAAATATTATTTTTCATGAAGCGAGAAGAAATGATATATCGATTAGTGATCAACAATTTATACCGATTATCAAACTTATTTTTAGATGGCTGATCTACATTGGCTTGTTTATTAGTTACCGAGCAATCAATCAATTTTTATCACAACTCGCTCAATAATCGATTTTTCTTATTTTTTGGACGTTGTCATGGATATTGATGAATAACCATTCCGATTTGTAACAAGGAATAGGTTTGGAAAAATAGTTTTTTTCATTATTGGTTTTTGGTTAATAGGTTTCGCTGATTTCACCTGTCCTAACCTACTTTATAGGATTCGAGCAACCACAAAAAATGCCCAAGAGGAATGTCCATAATATGAGACAATCATTTTAAAATTATGATTAGAACATAACAATTATTTTAATGCCTTTTAATATCTTATTGTATGTAATATGATTGGTGTAAATTATTATGAATGACTGGTGCACATCAAAAAATGAAAAAAAAGTTAAAAAGTCAGCAAATTATAAAAAAGATATTCAAATATGGGATGGAACATAATATATAAGCTTAAAAACATAATAAATATGTAAACTTTATTTCTTATAATCTTGGACCATGGTTATTCATAGATTATATGAAAAAAATATATAAAACTTAACAAAGTATCACTCACTATCGACTAGATATAACAAACTTAAAAGCCCAACTACGCAAAAACTTTTCCAAACACTCTATGCTCGCACTACAGCCAATAGAAGACTTAATTTTTTTCACAGTAGTTATCACATAACCTTGTGTTTTTAACTTTTGTTTGGCTCTACGATCTTCTGTGGTTGAGCTGTTGGCTCAGGCGATAGAACGCTCATCTCCCACTGAGGTTCGAATTCCCCCTCCCCCACAGATTCGAATCACAGCGGTGGCTGGTTGATAAGAATTCTGCACCCGGTTCGCGTCGCCACGCTGACGTAAAATATCCTCAGAGGTAGATGGATCATGAATTAGAATCTTCTTGACGACGGGCTAACCATGAGTTGTTATCGTGGTTTTTCTCTCCATGCAACGCAGATGCGAGTTAGTTACATCCAAAAGTCCCCCACAAGGACTAGTTTGTCCTAATGATTGATCTAGGAGTTTCCTAGTTTGTATAAATATATTATTATCTTGGATTAAGTGTTTGTATAAATGTAACAAAAAATCTTCCCCTAGTGTTATTCATTAGTTTAGAGATTTTGAGATTGTTGAGCGATTGAGTATTAGATATTGATTAATCATTGAGATTTGATGAAAAAATCTCTCTAAATTGGTGATTTTTAAAAAAATGTTTTACAGTGAATATTTTAATGATGTTTAAAATGAACATCTTAAAATAAAATTTATAATAAGGAAATACTCTTAAGATATTGAGTCATATATCATATTATTCCATTACTATAAGGCTTATAACTTGGAGAGATAAAAGAAGAAAGAGTTAAATAACGTTTCTAGACCAATGATGTATTGTTTATGAGGTATTGTTTAGGATGAATGTTCCACTTTGAAGCAAATTTCCAATCCTAAGTCTAAAAGATTAGAAGTTTAGAGATTATCATGAGTTTTACATGAAAACAGTACAATTTCTTTACTTTATTTCACCCCATTTTATCCATGAGTATTGTCTGTTTTGATAAATACTGCATTAACATTACCTACTGTTCTAATTTTACAAATAAGAACTGTAACTCAATACTTACTTTATAAATTGGATACATAAGTCAAACAATGATTCTAAAGGCTCGAAAAAGAGTCATTATATAGCTACTGGTGAAGCACAAATTCTTATCCTTTTTCAGCTTAAGAGGACACTATACCACAAGAGAAATCCTTCACGACAAATTCTCTTTAACTTCCATAAGTAATTTAAAAACTTAAGTTTTGAAAATTTGAATTCAGCCTAGAGTAAAGGTTTTCAAACTCTGAAAAAAAATTTAAGTATATGGATGTGCAAACAAATTATGCCAGGATTATTTAGAATTACGCAGTAGGGAAAATTCCCCATTAATTTGCTTGCATTATGATATTCTGAAAATATTTTCCCGTCATTTGAAGCTTTATGGCTTGCTTTAAGTTTATCTGAATTCACTTTCCGATTGACTTAAAATGTGTAGAGTCCTCTGTAAACTTGTCCCATTGTGTAGCGTCCTTTTTAAAACTTTTTTTAACGCATTAACTTGATAAAAAATCTATAGAAAACTGCGAAATCCCTCCTCCATTATCTTGCACTTTTAAATTAATGAAAATATAATTAATTAATTAAGAGTAAATGCTCATCTTTTTATTCGCCTCAAGAAATTTAGAAACTCTTCAACTGAATCTACAATTATCCTATGACAGAAAGAAGGACAAAAGCAGAAATCCTTGCTCCCTTTTTTTTTCTTTCCAAAAGATACTGAAAGGGGACTGCTCCCCCCCCCACGTGATTCCGTCACATCTTCCTCATCGCAAACACAGACAGCATATATATAGGTATGGACCTCTGCTCAGGTATTGATTCTTTGAATAGTCTTCAACTTCTACTTGATGGAGTAAACTCGTTTCTGAAAGTTCTTTTTCCTTTTTGTTGATATCGGTAATGTTTTGTTTTCTTTTCTTTATTATTTCCCTCCACCTTCCCTTGCCCTAGACACCCCTTTTGTATCGTTTTCCGTTGCCTGATTGGTCTTCCTTGATGGGTTCTTTTAGTTTCAGTTTTCCTTCCCCTGAAAGTTCCGGAAGATCTCGGTAACAAATCGTGAGGAAGAAAAGGAATTTATGGTCGACCAACCCTCCGGGTGTGATGCTGTTGAGATTTAATATTGTTTCCTTTTTGGAAACCTCACTCGGTGAACATTAGTAATCGAGTATGAAAGTGCTATTGATATGTATGAAAGAAAACTTTTCCTTTTTCGGGATTTTTTCCCCCTTTTTATTTGAAAGGAAAGCATCTTTTTATAGAAGAAACGCTTTTCAAGTATTATTTTTAAAGTTAATATTTTTGTGAACAAGGATTCAGGAGGACTTGGGACCCAAAGAATTGTTCTATAAATTAAACTAAACTTGCTTAAGGGAGATAACTAGTAGACCAAATTGAATATGCCAAAGAGTTCTAGATGAGCATTAAAGAGTATGAAATTGCTGCTTATTTGTATGAAAGAAAACTTTTCCTTTTTCGAGATTGCCCCCCCCCCTTTTTTTTATTTGAAAGGAAACCATCTTTTTATCGAAGAAATGCTTTTCAAATTCTATGTTCAAAGTTAATATTTTCGCGGATGAAGATTCAGGGGGACTTGAGACCTAAAGAATTGTATACAAGGATTCAGGGGTACTTGGGACCCAAAGAACTGTTCTATTAATTAAACTAAACTTGCTTAAGGGAGATAACTAGTGGACCAAATTGAATATGTCGAAGAGCTCTAGCTGTGTATTAAAGAGTATAAAATTGCTACTTATTTGAATGAAAGAAAACTTTTCCTTTTCAGAGATTTTTTCCCCTTTTTTATTGAAAGGAAAGCATCTTTTAATAGACGAAATGCTTGTCAAGTACTATTTTTGAAATTAATATTTTGGCAGACGAGGATTCAGGAGTACTTGGGACCTAAGGAATTGATCTATTACTTAAACTAAACTTACTTAGGGGAGATAACTAGTAGACTAAATTGAGTATGCCGAAGAGCCGTAGATGTGTATTCAAGAGTATGAAAGGGATATTAGCAATCGGAAATATCGTAAGTAAACGAATATGAAAGAAATGTTGAACTTACAGTTCAGTAAAATTAGCCTTTTTCTTCGGAAAATTAATACCCAAGATAGTTTTTGACAAAAAGCTTTTTTATGATATTATAAATGATACCTGGATAATACGTACCTTTCTCTGTATGCTATTAATTTGAGAGGAAGAAGTGAATTCCTTCTAGGCAGGCATATTTTCCAATGTATTTCTTTTATGCTAAATTTAAAGAGATCAATATCGAGACGATCGAACTAATAGTTTAGAAGTAATTAGCGTCTTATGTGAACAAAGTGCAAATTTGTACTTGAAACTATTTACGAATCTGATATTGTCTATCTGATATATCTATTTACATATCTATCTGATCTAACTAAGCAAATGAGACATTGTTTCTTGTATTTTTTACACTGAATCGATATATATATATATCGATAGATATATATCTTTAAAAAATTATCCTAAAATTTGTAGATTTGAATGCGACCATCAGTTAAAAACATCAGGGACCGGCTAGTAGAAAATTAGTTGTCCTGACTTTTATTTGAGTATTGAAGTCTACAGTTTAGTTTTCCCTGTTATAAAAGATAGAGCTTATAAAGAAAGTAATGCTCCTCCAATTTTTTGATTCTAATGTTGTTCTATTTCCAAGTGTGACATCTTTTTCTTGATTGTCGTTGGTAATTTATTTTAACCAATTAACATTTTTAAAATAAAGAATATGCTACTCACCTGAGCTGAAAATGATGAAACGTATAGCTCACCAGATCTCACATTGAAAGAACGTATGAAATGAAAATATGCACGTATGTATTTGGTTGTTAATATATTCAGATATTGAGCTCATCAGTTTTTAAAGTGAAAGAAAATATGGCTCATCAGATCATAAAATGAAAAAAACTGTATGTAGAGATAGTATATCAGATCTTAAAATGTAAAAATATATAGTGAGATAGTATATCAGACTTTAAAATGCCAGAATATACACATCCAGCTCATCAGGTCTTAAAACAAAAGAATATATTGCTGGTATTACATTGAAAAACAAACAACTCACCAGATCTTAAAAAGGAAGAATATACACAAACAGTTCTTTAGATATTAAAAAGTATACATCACTTGATATATACATCACCTGATCTTAAAAAGAAAGAATATATCACCAGATTAGAAATAATATGTAGCTCATTAGATTAGAAAATCTAACTAACTGTTACCCATTTTTATACCATTGCTTATAAAATAAAGGGGTATATAATTTTTTTTTGTTTTAATTTTCCAACCACCATTTCTATAACAATATAAAAATTTCATGAACACAAGCACAGTATAAATAAACATTATTTAATGTTTTTACGTAAATAAACACTGCGATAATCTTATCAATGTAGTTGAAGACATGATCTTTTATTTTAAATGACCTCACTTGTAACAAATAAAAGAAACAAAACTAAGAAAAGAACAAATGCATTTGACTGGAATTTTCTCTCTCTTTTTCATTTGTTGAATGCATTTTTTTTCCAAGTGTGCTTTCATTGAACATATTTTTCCGGACGAATTGTTCCGGGGAAAATTTTTATTTTTCCCTCATTTTAACGTGAGAATGAAACAGAGAGTAACAATTTTATTCTTAAATTATTCCATTCTTTTTCACGCACGTCGTATTAAAAATCACGACGGAAAACATTTCTGAAGTTTTTACCTCGTCAAACGGATTCTGGAGTGATTAAAATAATTGTAAGAATTTCCACTTTAAGAAAAAAAAATAGATTTGAATTTATGTCTTCGAAGGAAACATTCCGGTGATTTGTTAAATTCCAAAGCTTATTTGAAGTAATATTTTCAATTTTTTAAGAAAGTGTAAATGCTAAGAATGCGGTAAAAATACGCTCTCAGAAATAAAACTCCCACTTTTGACGATTATGCAATCATTGAGCAGTATTTCGTTAATTTTGAGAATCATTTTGTCGCTAAATCACGTGATTTGTGACAAAACGCGTACTTTCAAATAAATGACGAAAATGTTTCTTTAATTTGATACCTCATCGTAGTGCATTATCGAAGATTGTTATTTAGAATGAGATTGTAACTTAGAATGACAAAAGTGGAAATAACATTAGACAGTTGACAATAAAGTGACTGATTAAGCCGACCGGATTATATGGTGGCCAAGGAGTTGGTGTCGTACCAAGAAGATCCAGGGCTTGAATCTCGCCTCGGGCATTGTAGCTTATACCTCTGTTCTATTTTTCCTTTTTGTGTTGTGTCATCTATATATTGCCCACGATAAAGTGATCATTAGAAAATTTAGCTACAACAGGCATTAAGAGGGTTCTTTTTACTGGAAAAAGATTAGAATTGCGAACTATTTCTTGATTTTTGACGAAATTAGTTTCCTCGGAGAAATGACGAGAGTTATTTCGTCAAATGAGCAAAGTGTTCGCTCGGAGCATATGCCAAGAAATGGTTCCGTCAAAAACGAAGAAAGTTTCATGATATTTGAGTATCCATTTTTGACAGTATAGTATTTAAAATATTGAATGCATAATTGTTGGATTTGTTTTTTTTATTTAATTGGTTAAGTAGCATTTATTAAGAATTAAAGTGAGAAATCAAACAGGAAATTCATTTAAAATATCTGGCTTTTAATATTTTCTACTGCGTCCAAAACTTTTGCATATATTAAAGGCAAGAGATAAATTTTGCAATTTTAACCCTTTATTGCAGATAAAAGTTCCTTTAATAATTTTTTTCTGACGCTTGAATAAGAAGTAAAAATATATTTTGATATGTTTTAATTATTTAAAAACAGTCTAATTGATACTAAAAAATTTTGTTGGATACTTGGAATTAATTTTATTTTAAAATATAAAATACTTTAATTTTTTGTTTCATTCTTTAAAAATTAATCGATAATTGATTTTGTAAACTAAGGAAATTTAAGTGATGAATAGCTGTTTCTCTTAAATCTAAAAAGCTGCAAATAAATGAAAATTTTGAAAAATTATTGCTTGGAAGTGTGCCATGTTCGAAATATTTTACCTTTAACGCAGAAAAGGGAGCCGTTGTCTGATGCTGTTAATCATAACCAAAAATTATTAAAATGCAAAAAATAATATTTTTCCTTTATTTTGATCTAAATTAATGAAAAAGTATGAAAAATATGTTTAATTGAAATTCTGCATCAAAGGGTTAAAACGACTATAAATTAACAGAGCTATCGAATATTAAAAAATGTTGGAAACAATATTTTTATGTTTAATAGTTTTGTTAAATTATAGTCAATTAAAATTCATGCCTTCTTGTTTGCTAACGTGCTTTAACTAACTTCTTGTTTTTTTTTTACAACGGTGCAAAATATCCTTGAAGCTTTCTTTTAGTTAAAGAAAAAAATAAATTCTAGTTATATATTTCTGAAAGAAACGTATCAATCATCTTTTTCTAATTCTCAAGCGTATTTGAAGTCCTATTTCCAACTTTTCAAAAAAAGGAAGTGTTTAGAAAAAAAAGAATGCTTTAGAATGATTGAAAAAATTTTATATTTAAGTCCTTGATATTCGTTTCAATTTATAATAAATTAACCTAGCAAAAAAAAATGGATTCATCGCTGGATTTAAATATTTTTAACAGCAATATGTAATTTCTAAAAGCAGGAAAAAAAGGTAATTTTATGGCAAATATAGACAAAATTAAACTAAAAAGCTTAAAAACATCAAGCATAATGAACTAAATCTGATTTAAAATTCGAGAATTGTTTACAAAACAAGCTTTCTTGTAGTCATCATCTTTTTAATTTTCTTAATGCCATCTTTTATCAGTCATGAAGTTCTTTTCTTTAGTGTCGAAACTAATTTATAGTGAAAATTCCTTTGAATTAACATTGAATAGTATATATAAACTAACTTGGGTTCAGAAAATATTTCAACCATCTTGTCATAAGTTACCGACATAATCACGCAACTTAAAATTGAATCATATTGAAACTAGTTTGTTTCAACGAACATTAATACTATAACTAATTTGTGTAGCAGAATACTACTTGAAAATTAACTTCAGATATATTAATGATGAATTAAATCCAACATATGTTATTTACAGGATATATTAAAAAATTATAGCCATTTAAAGATAAAGAAGAATTGAAAATAAAATAATGATCGAAAAAAAATTACACTAAAACCAACATGTAGCCAAATCTGTTAGAAAATTTAAACTTACCATTTTTTATTATTTTAATTTAAATACAAACATATAAATTCAAAAATAAATTTTACATAATTCTAGTTATTATTATAGTTAAGGTTGAAAAATGATTTAAATAAACTAAAAGTTAAGTGGTCCTAAATCTAAGTTTGTAAACTGCTTGTCTTCTTGTGAGAAAATTAAGCGGGATTTAAATCCAGCAATATTATGCTACAGGCACGTAAAGAAATTTTTGGACTTATGAAATGCGTGATTTGTTTGAAATTCATTTTTGAAATTTAAAAACGATATGTTGTCCACATGTTAATATTTAGCCGAAGCAAGCCATAAAAGATACATTTCGGTCTCACCTGGAGTAATAAAAAATAAAGGACAAAAAAAAAAAAAAAGTAAAACTATATTTTGCCTTCCTTTACTGAAAACAAATTCTCACCTACTACGAAAAAATAAAGGACAATGCAATTTTGTAGTAGTAATGTCTAATTCCATGAATTTGGCTCGCATGTACTACATAAAATGAATTATAATGTTTTCCAAAAAGTATTTTAGAAATTTATAACTATGACTGAAAAAACTAGTACCAAATGTGAACACATAAAAATAATTTTAATCATATTCATGAATTTTTTGCGTAAAATAATAATTCTTGATTGATCCTCTGATGTGGAATCGCCCTACTTCATTTAACATTCCATCAACAGAACGTAAATCCAGGAACATTTTAACGTCACTTAATTTTTGATAATAAAAACTTGTGACCTTATTTTTGACTTTTTTCTTTCTCTGGGCGTTAAAACATCCTTCCGCAATGAATAAAATTTTTTTTTGTATCTCTTGTTCATAATTCAATTAATATTCCTCACGTCAAATCCCCACCTCCCTCTGAATAATATAAAAAAGTAATTATTTCTACTTTTTTAACTTTTTGAATTACCCTAAAGTTAAGAAGCTTCCATCAAACAGAGAAGACACGCTACCAAAAAGAACACTTACAGAATATAACCAGCTGCCTTGTTATTAAAAAAAAGTAACAAAACTAAGCTATTGCGGTTTCCAAATTTAGTGCCCTTTCGTAAACGCTTGGTCAAACTTCTGAAGTTTGCGTAGGCGAGAGCCGTGACGGGCCAATCAGTTTGAAGGGACACTAGCGGTGTCGTGTCGCGCTTCGATTGGCTAGAGAGCGCAGAAAGGTTGCCGGGATCGAGTTTGGAGCCATAAGTCACGCACGGACACGTTAGAGACTAGGGCTTGCATAACGGCCTCACGTTCTTTCAAGGAAAAGCTTAAGTTTTCGTCGTTGCGATCGATTACTGCTTTAATAATGTATCAAAGTCTTACTTTAGTAAACCTTAATGAAACTAAAGATGTTTACATAACGTGAGAGGAGAGAGATAAGATTTTTGGAATATTATGGATTTCGTAAATCTTCTGGTTTTACTTTATGTTCTGAGATACTCAATTCAATTGTATTCAAGTCGATATAAAGTATCTTAAGCACATTCTAGGGTAAAATGTAATATTTCTGAAATTAAGTAAATATTACGAACCAAAACATGTTAAAAGATATTTACCAAACCAAATATGAGGAATATAGAATGTTTCAAATTTTATGGATTTTGTAAAACTCCTGGTTTTACTTTTGTCTTGATATACTCAATTAAATTTTATTCAGAGATGATACAAAAGAAACCTAAGCATTCTAGGGTAAAATGTAATATTTCTGAAATTAAATAGATATTACGAAGCTAAGGATGTTCGAAAACATTTACCAAATCCAATAGGAAGAGTATAGGATGTTAAAAGTAGTTTGTTTTGTAGTTTAGTTTGCTTTTGTGCTTTGTCAAGTATTTCTTAAGCCCCGCAAAAACTGACTGTTTAAAATGCTCTTATTTGTAATCCAGTGATTTAATATTTCTGTGTTTTCAAACTGTATAAATTGAGCAAATACACTTTATTTTAATAAACCTATTCAGCTTGATGCACATAAGTCTACGAATTTTAAACGTCATATGTAAAATAATGCTAAAAAAGCACTAAAAATGGGATAAAACAATGACCTTAACTTAGGATGTCCCATTGTAATTTTTTTTTCCATCATGGCAAAAAGTATTATGCAAAAATTCAAAGCAAAAAAGTCAATTCCCAAACGAAAACGAATTCAAAAGTCATATTTTCCAGGTGAATCCAATGCCTCTGCCGCGACCTTTTCAAGTTCAGACACTAGGTTGCAGCCCTTTGCCCCCTAACACAGCTCCCAATACTCGGATCACCCCCATCTGGACTCGGAAGTTTTCTTTAGTCATTATGCTAATGGGTCTTTGACGAGAGTTTTATTCAAATGCGGAAATTACAAACTGACGTGTTTGCTGTTTCCAGAACCCCCAACGTATAATTGAGGTGGTTTTCTTTGTAACCCCTTCACATCCTTCCCCCTCATGTTGACGACGTGTGTTTTGAGGGGTGTGGGGGCGTGATTTGATGGATGTTATCATTCGTTGAATGTGTGTTCTGCAATTCCTCGGATAGACTTGTCAAAGAACTGCTTTTCAAAGGAATGAGTGATTGAGAAGGGTGAAAAGCCTGGGGGCGAGATTATCTTTTGCTTTTTCCTGAAATGTGATATGGGAAACAGGAAAAAGGAGTAGCTGGAAAAAAATTTGGACGTTTAAGTTATTTTAGATAGGTTGTAATACGTTCTCACGGTAGAACTTGATCACAGAAATATATAAAATATATATCACTATTCAATGATTTGTAGTGCGAAAAATCATTTAAAAATCCCGCAAAAGCATTTTTATTCATTTTATTTGACATTGAAAAGTTGACTCTCATTTCTAAACATTTTATGAACCTTACATGTCTTAATAATCTCATAACCATTGCATAAATGTTTTAAAAGGATTAGAATATTAACATAGTTGAATATACTGTGCTGCCATCTTTTAATTAGAGATCAAACTAATATATTACTTAGTCAGGGCAGAACAAACCGATGCTAATATTACTGATATCTACTTTAGTTCACAATGACCTAATAAAAAGATAACTTAGCATAATTTTTAATGCTAGTTCATGTCTTTACTGGACATGAACTAGCTGGATTCAATTTGCTGGATGAACTAGCTGGATGAACTGTCATGGATTCAAACTTGGTCAAACCTGAATTCGAGTTTCTTACACTATCTATAATTTTATATGAATGCAAAATAATAACATTTTTATATTAATACTAAAATTTTTGCTTCTGAGAATCTTTGATTTATTTATCAAATTGGTATTTTTTTAAATGATAGGTATTTTTTAAAAGATTATATTGGCAACCATAATGAAAGATGTAAAAGAAAATATTCAGATATGCTCAATCTAATTATTAAAATATTTTGTTTTTGAGATAATATTACATACACGTTTAAAAACCTGTTGAAATCATGTTACTTTTTCTAGAGGAATTACATACGTTTTTGAAGCATAATTGAGATATTCACGATAAGAAAAGAAAAGAGAAATATTAGCGCCATCTTAAATCAAATCTTTCATTAAATGTTTCATTTTGGTAAATCATTATTTTTACAAAAAATGAGTTATTGGTTTAAACTGTATAAACATCGAAATTCGTAAATAATGTTAATGTTTAAGTTTTTCGTCACGAAAAATGAGGAAATACTACATTGAAACCATTTTTTGGTAACTTGAAATAGCTCTTAACTTTAATAAAACTCTGACATGTGCTTCTGAAAGAAATGGCGTTACAAATGAAATTATATTTCTTCGAAAACTTACGTATGTCAGCAATTTTTTACTCGAAAGAAAGAGCTCTAAGAAAAATAAATTTTTTCCTAGAAAGAACTTTTATTAGAAGTCTATTTATTTTACTCTAGTTACAAAATAGCGGAAAATTAAGGCTATGTGACAATACAAGTATTTAACGTGCAAAATAATGAAAATGAAAAGAAAATAGTATTACCATAAGTATTTTTTAATGTGTTTTTAAATTTTTTTTCAAGATTTGAAAGAACGAAAAACTTTTCATATTAATTTTATGTTAAAGGTAACTCAACACTTCCGAAACTAAATGCATTCCAAAAATGTTACATGCACTTAGCATGCATTTTGCGATATTTCTACTATATAAAGTATAAGAGGCAGTGGTAACTGAAAGTTCAGGGTTATTTGAAAGGGAGTGCTAATGAAATTTCACTACATTTTCAGTGTTGATCTTTGTTGAATAATTTTCTTTTTGCGCCCAGATAAAGTATTTTTAAGCTGTTGAACTTTGAATTTTTGAAGTCAAAGATTTATGGCCCGCGATCCAAACAGCCCCACGATCACATTCGCTTTAAATGAAGAAATTTACCACCGCATCACCGAAATTCAATTACATTTACAGGAAATAGTCTTTGAAAAGTTTGGCAAAAGATTGCCAGGAAACCTTTTTACTGTTGTGCTGATAGCCTATTTCTCAATATGCTGATCCATACATTATACTTTTATATACTTTTATACTTTTACTTTTTTGGTTTGTAAAAAATTTAAAATTTTGAAATGAAATCTTGCATTTTCTGTCAAATTTATTTCATAAATTTCAGGGCACCCATTTTTATAATTTTAGTTTTTTAATAGATGTGTTTTATTTTATAACCGGTGCTGGGCAATTAATAGATATCAGAATTTCAGTTACACCAATTAGTACTTGTCTTAATTAAAGTTTCTCACTCATAAATACATAATCAAAATCAAGAGATATATCCAATGCAGTACTGTCCAACCATCAGGAAATAAGCCCCTGTCCTCACAGTCAGCAAAGTTAGTGGGAGAGTATCTCGTAACTGCTAAATAGTATAATCGAGCTTCGAATCGCACCATAGTTTAGTAATAACATTACAAAGTTATTATTAATTGACGTATGCTTAGTGAGAACACATCTGGTGATTGCCAAACCGTATAACTGAACTTCGAATTGCCCCAGAATGCAGTAATGACATAGAGAAGTGGTCTTAATTGATGTATACTTTATTTTTCATAAAAAGCTCACGAGATTCATATTGGTGTAAGGGATACAGTGATTTTTGCTTGATTTGATCAAAACTTTATACAGATTTATTCATAATCAAGATCTGCAGATGCATCTATTGCAGTCCAAATAAATTTCAAATTAAACCAGGATATAACTTACAGAAGTGTTCATGAAATTAAAGTATTTTATTTTTATTACCTGTTAGGAATGGATGAATAGATTGACGGCTACAGTAATTGTTGCTCGACTTAGTTAAAAACTTTTGTTACAGTTACACATAATAAAGATCTAGAGAGACATCCAATGCAGGGCAATTAAATTTCAAACTACACCAGGATACAATACTAGCACACAGAAGTGACTATTAAGTTAATATACTTTATGTTTATTATTAACGCTTACAGCTAAAGTAATGTGTGATTCATTTAATCAAAATTTTTACGGATCAATGCTCAATTAGATTGATGTATTTATCCCATACAGTGCAATTGAAATCCAAACTAGATAGATAGACTCAAAGCCTAGACAGCTTCGAAGAGCAGGACACATCGACCATAACTGTATTGTACCCAAACCCTAAGTCATGACTAGGAAATCCAAACTACACCTAGAGGTGATATTAGCATGCAAAAGTGATAGTTAATTTATTTTCCTTATTCTTTAAATTGGCGCTAAGCGTAACAAAGTTTAGGCAGAAAAAAATTTATGCTAGGCTCAGTCAAAATCTTTAATTTGATTCATGCATAATAAAGATCAAGATGTAGTATATCATATTTGGTACAATTTTTTAAATTGCTATGGGATATCATTATTTCAAATGATGCAGGACGTATTAAGTTAATAAACCTTATTTTTATGACCAACGCTGGAGTTTTAATCGCATAATGCTTTAATGCCATAATGCCAAATACATGATGTTTTAATCGCAATTTCTACCGATCAATACGCTAATAAGATTGATATTTATACATTACCGTTCAATTAAAGTTCCAACTACCCAAAAATGTGATAATGGCATGTAAAAGTTTTTATGAATTTCGTGTATTTTATTTTCATAATTAACCCAAGACAGCAGATATATGTCGGATTTACAGCTTAAGTATGTTCTGGGAAAATGATTTTCGATTAGACAATACTTTTCTACAAAAAAATTCATAATCATGATTAAATTATCCATCCAATACAATGCAATTGAAATTCAAACTACTGGAAAATACGATATTGACACGAAATTGATGTTCTTTATTTCTAAAAATGACGCTGAGCGTATCGGAATTCGGCAGCAGTAAATGGTGCATCGAGTATTCAAAATCTTTTGTTTCATGCACAATAAATATTAAAAGATCTTCAAATTCGGTACAATTGAATTTCAACTTGCAACCGGGATATGATAATAGCATTAACAAGTGGTTACTAATAAGATCTAATTTTATGCGAGTCTAGAATTAAAGCACATGATTCTCGACAGCTCTCTACCAAATCTCTCTTAGCATCTAATAAAGCTTAACCCATCCTAATTTAAATGTACAATCTCTGTCTATATTGCATTTGCGGTCTTTTCAAAATCATCCGCAGACCAAGACATTTTCAATTCCCAAACATCAAAATAACATACACTTCTCATTCAGATAACATAATGAAATTCCTTCGAATCTTTTCCTTCAATCTGGTTCATTTGCAAGTTATCTCTGCACCACAACAGATGTAGAAAATAACCAGATCTGCATGTCATTTCCGGTGATTCGTAGATATAGATGCTTCCCAAATCAATGATCAGGGAATAATCACGACCCCTATCCCCCTCTTCTTGAATATATTCCTAAATCCACTTCCCCTTTCCTATAACACAAAACGTCTCGGGATCTAGCTCCGGGCGTATGTAAGCTCGTACGAGCCGTTTTCAATAATAGAAGCCCCCCAAACCCCCTTCCCATGCTTCCTAAACGCAGCTACTTTTAGCGAAGGAACGACCACTGAATGGACAACATGCCCCTAAGGGTAAAGCACAGACTACCCATCACAGCATCCTTCTCATCTCGCTCTTTTACAAAAGATCCCTTCCAAAGGCGAGGATGGTGCGGAGGAGGTCTTCGTTTTCCATCAGAGCGGAAGAGCAAGAGGAAAGATACTGAAGAGCAGGGAAGGGGAAAGGATGGCGCGTGCTCTCCCCCGATAGAGGGACATTAAACGGAAAAGCACGTCATACGAGATGGGGGGTACGTTTTAGTATATGTTTGATGGAGTTGGGGGATACGGCCACAATGGTGGCAGTTTCTACCGCCTTGGCGAAGACTTCAACCATAAAGATTCGCAAATTGTGCGTGGTGGGAAGAAAAAAAAGAAGTTTAAAGTGAATTTTATTGTATACGTCTGGGAAATAAATTAATAACGGAAATTTTAAAAATACTTGTTGGACGTGACATTTCGCTTATTCATTATTCTGATGTAATAAAATTATTATTTTGCGGATAAGTTTGTAACTAACGAGGATGCTTAACTATCTAAAATATTGTAGTTCGGTAACTGAAAAATACTTAAATGCTTTAAATATTTAGAAGGTTTGATATTTCAGTTATATATATATATATTATACGTTTATACGGATACTACACGGTTATTATACGGGTATTAAACGGTTTTATGCCCCCTCCCTTGATATGTGTATATGCTGGCCCACGAAAAATGTAATACGGCGAGGTAAGAAGACAGGCTACATCTACATCATATGTAAATTACATGCGTAATTTTCTTAAAATTTTGATATGAAATAGAAATGTCTGCTATTTTATTTTTACTGAAATTCTAGTATTTCTGAATCGTCCTTAGAGTTAACATGAGGCCCTGAACTTTTCCCACTAGCACTTTTGCCATTAGAGTTGGTGATTTAACTTTTTCTAAAAAAAAAAAAAATCATTTACTGAAAAAAGTATCGCATTTGTGACTTTTTAAAGATGATATAATATTCACAACTAAACAACTAACATCTTGCTTAAATCTAACAGTTAGGTAGAATAGTTTAGCTCTAACAGGCCTAAGAATCTTAGCTACCCCGTCTTATTCCACTTTCCCCATTAGTCCATGGAAAGAATTCGTACTTTCTAGAAACTAATTTTCCTTTTAAAAAGCTTCCTCTCCTCTTTTTTATGTCATTTTGAATATCAAATCTCAATTCCATTCCAATAAATTGAATTATAGTTTGTGCAAATTCACATACTATTTGTGTTCTGTGTGCAATAAAATCTTTAAAACATTAAAACTAAGCAGTTGTTAGAATTCTTCTAAATAAAGAATATTCTTGGGGATTTTCATTTCCACACTTTTACCATTTTGAAAGCCAATTTGACCGAGAGAAAGAAAACATAAATGAAGATCCTCCCCATGGACCGTTGATACATTTGCGAGGATGATGATGTTACGCGAAAATCCCTCTCCCTTTCCCCCATGACACATCATTTTGTTTAAAAGGGGATTTTTGTAGGGAGTAGGATGGCTTTAAAACTAACAACTCGTGCTCAGAGCAGTTTCAACGCTATGTAAGCTACTTGATGACTTCATTATAATTTCAAAGAACATCTTTTAAGGTGTGAAATAGCATTAGGATGGTGAAAATGGTAGTTAGTGCAATTTGGTGGGTTATGTGCGGTCTTAACTGATGTTTAATTTGCCGCTTATTTAAGAATTATCATTCACTAATATCATTGGCTTAGCAATTGAATCTAATCTGCATTGCACCGGAATTGTATCATTATTTTAAGTCCTTAACAATTTTTAGAACGCTTTCCACTTGCATCGTTTTTATGTATCAATTTGTAATTGCTTAATTGAAATTCGAACAATTTTCAAGGCTCATGTAAATACATTACCATCAATGCATGAAATGTCAGCCGTTTTTACGTCAATTATGATATATGAGGATTAATATCTACTTTGCTTAGTCATTTGAAAAGAAGCGTATGCAATGTGGGAAATGTTAATCATTATCCAAGAGTTCGTGGGTTCGATCCCCGCTGGCCGATGACTCCCAGTGTCGTAAATGGTGACTGATTCACGTTAAATCAGTCGAGTCGCAAAGTCCTCTATGTTCCTATAACAAATCAATACCTCTGCGGGTGGTACTGATAAGGAGTATCCTTGCCTTCTGGATTTTTTTAAAATTACAAGGCTGCGGAGTTGAACATCAGTAGTCTTAAACCCAAAAAATTGGGTCTGCTGTTCAACGATGGATATAAAATAAAATATAAAATACTGCACCCATCAGTTTTAGGTATTCTGGAGAACTAGGCATTCTATAGAACGCCTCATTTTATACATTAGCGACAACACATATATAAAATACATTCGTTTTTTAAATTATAATTTTAGTTTAGAGTGTTTGAAAAGGTAAATGTATTAATTCTTGAATGTTCAATGAAATTTTTATTTGGTTCTCAGTGCATTGCTGTAATATTTAGTTAGCTATTTGTTTACAGTTGATTATGAGTTGAAAGCATTGCAAATGAAATATAAGGCTATCCCAAATCATGAGTGTACACGCCTGATAGTGTCAGAAATGATGAACGTTGTTTTTAACAAACAGTTGCGAACAAATGGTGTAAAAGCACCTGGGAAACATCAGTATTGAATCTGCCGAGACTTGCAGGAAGAAACCCATGAATTCATTACTGTTGTTGATGAAATGGCTGAAAGTGATCGAAGATTTGTCAATCCTGACATTAATACAGCACATATTTTGATATGAATAAAAGAATGATGCTAACACGTTCTGCTATTTAAAGATACACGTTGTCCTGTTTGGCTGCATCATTTTCAGCAGCTTTACATTTACATTAAATGCTTTCATGTTAATTTGCTAATTATATGTGAGCTGCCAGCTGTGCACTCATTTTCTTTATTTTTTAGTCGTCAATGCAGGTGCTGTCATAGCTACTGTATTTCTAAAGCTATCATGCTTGCCTACTTTCTATTTGGCCAAACTTTATATACTAATCGATGCAATTTTAAAATGCATTTAAGATTTTTCTTAAAGACATATAGTTCTAGAACATATATCAATCTATAATACAGCAACTAAAAAAGCATTTTAATTTGATGTTGGCTTTAGAATTTTATAATTTTTTTTTGCTGTAATATTATTATTTAAGGTGACCAGATGTCTAAGCCATGATTTGAAGATAAATCAGTGGCGCGTCCTTAAGAAATTTTCAAAAAAGCTTGATTTTTTTAAAAGTCAATTTGCAGAACCATCATCATCCAGTTTGATATCGTTACTTAGTTTTGATAAATCGTATGACATTCTGCATTTGTTCAACACTTGTAAAATGAAGAATCAAAATTTGTTTAACACTTGTCAATGATGCAAAATCAAGAAGAAAATTATTATTATTATTTTATTTTTTTCTGAAATTATTTTCAGATGAATGTAAATTCCCATCTGTTAGCTTTTGAATGTACTTTATTGCTTTTCTACCGTATTCTCCGTAAGGCAAAATTATCTTGCAATAAATAAAACATGCGAACTTTTTTGTTGTTGATATTTTGATTATTCACTGCATATAAAGAACGGTGAGATGTTTTCGGATAATTTGAAGACATTGGAGAACCTATATTAAGATCTCAAAACATTTGCTGTCATCGAAGAGTTTGGAAGTTTTTGAGAACAACTATTGAAATTCGAAATCCGTCAGCAAGATTATTATTATAATTTTTCTCAAAAATGGTTCGAAAACTTATTCTATTATTCGAACGTTGACTCAGTTTAACAATTGATTCGCATGATAAAGTGTTTTTCCCTGATTTTATATGATTGTAATTTTTGTATAGTTTAATGTTTTTAAGACATTCATATTTATTTATATTAGTATTACAATATATATTTATATTAGTAATAGTATTATTATTTATGCAAAATGTGTACTTTCACCAGGGATTAATAACTCAGTTTAAAAACTCATACTTAGATTCAGATTAACAAACTACAAATTATAAATAGGTAATTTTCTAGTATAACAGAGGAATTTTGGAAAAATGCAGCAGTTTTAATTAAATGCAATTAATAAATCCTAAAAAGAGCATCTGAAACTTTCAAGTTGTTGGATTATAAAAAGCTTCGAATGTTTCTTAGATAATAGGATTTTTTTTTTATCAGCATTGAGAAAAATCTAAAAAAGAAAAACTATTAATGTTGATTTCAAGACTTCTTCTTTTTTCATAAAATATACAAAACGTTTTATTTGTCATTTTACATTCTCTTTCTTTTTATCAATAATTTTTAATTAGTGGCAATACTTTCACTGATTTATTGTGTGCTGAAGCCTGCACAACTGAAAGAAAGGCGTATAAATATTTTTCTTAAAAAAAAAAAAAAAATTCTAGTTTTTCTTTCTAACTTTGTTTTGCAAAGGAATTTTTAATGATGATGACACAATATGCATATTTTTTTTCAAAAGAAGTAGTTTATTTTCTTTATATTAGAAGCCGATGTAATCATTTTAACAGATTTTTTCCCCGCCTTTGGTTTCTCACTTTTTTTTAGATACAAAACAAAGAATACTGATTTGTAATCTTTTTAAAGTTATTTTTTGATGAAATATTCCTTTTGAAGTTGCTACTTTTATCATTTTTTATTCGGTTTCCCCTTTTTATCTTTATATTTGTTCTTAGATATTGTTATTCTTTAGAATGCGATATGTTTTTTTTACTTCCGAACCAATATTTTATAAGAATATTAAGTCAATTTATTTATATGTTTTTTTTATCATATTTCCTTAGACAAAAAACCTGAAAATATTTTATTCTTTTCCTTGAACTAACAGTATTATTTATTATTTTGGGAATCCGAGGATAAAAAACAGCGTTTTTAGTATTATTTTGCCACAATATGCAACTTTCTAATTATTACAAAAAATAATTACTAATTTGGCATGAGTAAAACACGTAAAAATGTATTCAAACTGTTTTGAATTTAAAAACGTATTCTAACTTTAATATTTTTTTTCTAACAACTTTTGCTTTAAAACAGTAAGACTTCTGAGTAAAGTTTTAAGTTTTTATAAGTTTTTTTTAACTTCATTTCTTTTTCAAAATTTTTTGAGCGGGTTTTTATTTTATGTTATAGCTTTTCAAAATAAATATATCTAAACTTAATTAAAATAAATATAACTAAAATGAGCAGAAACTTGAAAAATACATAAAAAAAAATAATGTTGGATAATGCTACATAAAATGATTAATAATGAATTTATTATTAAAAATAACTAATTTAACTCATAAAAGGACTATAATTTATGCACTCTAGTATAACGTGCTTGAAATGTGTAAAAGTTAATAACATCAAGGGAAAACAATTAATAATGTTAATTAGGTAAAAGATAACTAATGTGAAATAGGTAAAAAGTTTATTTAGTGCAAAAATTAATTTATAAATGTATACGAATCTATATAAGACATAAATACCTGCTTCTAGCCTAAGAAAGAACAAAAAATTGTGTAAAGTAATCTGTAAAAAATAACTGTAAATTTTGCAAGAATTTTTTTTTCCACAGAAGTTTTAATGTTAATTTGAGGTTAAAACGATCAAAGGATTTTTGAAAATTTTAAGTGTTAGGTATTATTTGCTGGGCTCCCACTTGTGCCTAAAAATGCAAGAAATGGTAGAAATCTAATTATCATTTATTTATTTAATGTATTTAATTATTCAATCGTAACCTCCACCATGAATTGCAAATATATTTGAAGTGAAAAAACTCCTTGCATTTACTTTCAATAGTAAACTGAAAGAAATAGGCTAGAAACAGTTGCCAATTTTAATATATTTTAAAAGAATTTTGCTTTTTATTGATCACCACTTTTTATAGTTTTAGATCCATGAGGGAGTCCTGTATTCTGACGCAACTTTTTACTGAAATTATCACCTGACATAGGCTTATTAAAGTATTTAATAGAGGAAAGCTTCGTTAGCTTTAAGAATTATTAAGGTAGAAGTGATTAATATATTTTGAATGATCAAACCAAAGGCACTCATTTTTTAGACTTATCAATCGAAAAAAAAAACACGAAGTTTTGAACGAAAATATGGAAAATAAAATAATAAAGAAATTTTTTTTGTAGAATTGTCATAAAAAATGACGGTGGGCGAAACAGTTGAATTAGAAAAATATACATTCCCAAACGGTACGGTAGAGAGAGTTGAGAACTTGAGTCGTTAATTTTGGAATCGTTATTCATATGAATGACGCAAGTCGATCTGATGGTTATGGAAAGAATTTAGGCGTTATCCAAATTAAATTTATGCCCAAGGTTCTAACAATGTGCAGCAATCGATAGTTTATTTAATCTTATAAACCACGTTAATCTGAAAGATCTGATGTATCTGGGATTGTTAATGGTTCAGTGATACTCCTGAAAAATTTCAACTCTTCGAGCTCTTAATAATTTCTTTTTAAATGATGAAGTCGCAGCAATCCACTTTTTTGCTGAAGAGAATGCTGTCAATACATCATATTAAAAAAAAAAATAGATTTATTCCACTCTGAAAATAAATAAATACATGAACAAAAAGAAAAAAAAAGGAAACAGCTATTTTAAAAAAAAATACATTTTTCAAATGAATAGCAATATTTTCTCACTAGTTGAAATATAAAATCATTTTGTAAGAGCAATTGCTTGCAACACACATACAACGGTATTCCAAGTAAAATAATGGCCCGCAATTTCAATTAAAAAGCAGCCCACCTTCCCCAATTGACTTTCATATCTTAACACAAGTCATCACCATTTTTAAACAACGATGCTCCAGTCTTAATGTTTGGGTGATTCCTTTTTATTCCCTTCTTCCATTATACATTTTTGATGAAGGAGCCATAATGATACTGCAAGCCAACTTTCCACTGACTGAAGTCGACGAAAGAGAAAATTTGTTGATGTCGCTAATTTCCTCGTTTTCCGCTATCTATCCTTTTTATTTTTTAAAACCTTCTTCCAGTTACTTCTTTCGGCATTCCCATCACAAAAGTCTAAAGGCTTATTAAACGAGCTAATACCCCGGCCACCCCCTATAACGCAGCGCCTCTTTCTTTCGCCTCCCCGAATGAAGAAGCATGGGGAGGGGGAGAGAAACGAGAAAATTTTCTGCTGTATTCAGATTTTTTAAAAAAGGGATACTTTTTTCCCTCGATTTTTCCCTAGTCGTTTCGGAGTTCTTCTCATTTTAATGCGAAAGTAACGTGCTTTTATTCCATGTTTTTAACTGCGGCTCTAAGTTCAAGAAATTGTTGATGATGTTCTATATTCAGAAACGTTGTTTTAACAGAGTCTCCCAAATGACTTCTGTCATAAGTTTTTGACGCAATATAAAATTATATGATTCGGCGGTAAAAATGAAGTTAGATTTCTCGCATCAGTGTGAAAATGGTGCAAAACGAAGAATAATTTAATAATTCGAAATTCCTGACTAAGGTTTAGAAACATACAGTAATTTACGATGGGGATAAATAAATTTCTTTATCCTTGGGGAATTTAGAATTAATTTTATGTTGTTCACATTTCAGAAATTTTTAGTATTTATTTAAACAGATAATTCGGCAATGTTTTTTTTTCTCAATATTAATACAAAGTTGCAAGATTGCATTCCACTTACGGTCTCATCTTTCACAATTCTCTTATTACTATCAGTAAATATTTACAAATACGTTAATTCAAAATTATTGTAAAGTGATTTCTATCAGTTAACTTATGTTAATATATCTGACTGTGTTTAAAGCGCAGTATGTATTTAAATTAATCTAATACAGTCAAACCCCGTTATAGTGAACCTTTAAGGGACCAAAATTTTGGTTCACTATAACCGGTAGTTCACTATATCCGTACTGCAAACAATTTTAACTAATTTTACCGAACTGCTCCATTATATTACACATTATTTAAATAAATGAGCAATAAAACGAGATGCAAAACTGATTAAAAAACAATATGTAGTAACAAAAATTGTGCTAACTTTTTTTTTTATTTCTCTTCGTTTTGTGTACAAAAAATTTAGGGATGGCCTTTATTTAAGGATAGGAAACTAAGATAAAAGAAGCAAACAAGAAAAATGCTTATGGCTACATTCCATTCAATAGATGGTTTTAAAAATCGGTAAATGTACATTACATAGAACTTCAAAATTACCAAAAAAATGAAGAAAAAAATCAATCGAAAACAAAAAAAAAGTTCATAATATCCAATTTCCTCTCTTCTCTTGGTTCACTGCATCCACAAATAATAATATTATATGTGTATAGCAAGGCACGGGAGCGAACATTTCGTTCACTATATCCGGTAGTTCACTTTAACGGGGTTTGATTGTATAATCCAAAACAAACCACTTCCTATTCCAATTCTATTGGATATCCATAACACACCTCATTCACATCAACATAGTATTATCTTTTCCAGTGTCAGATGGAAGCATCCATTGCCACTAAATTTCGATCCGATCCGTTCTCTCAATAATTTACCTTATTCAAAATTCAAGCAATAATACATAGTCGTTAATATCTCGCCATCAAATTGCCAATGGAGCCAATTAGCTGTTTGTGGAATTGTGGATCTCCTAATTTGTAGGCTCACGTTGGCGAATGTTGTGGTGCAATGTGTAATTTTTGCAATATTAATGAACCGCAACTAAACGCCGTTGTTGTGGTTTCAGCTGTAACTGTTACTCTAATAATCGGTCGAAGGTTTTGGGTAACTCTAATCTTTGTTGAAGTAAAGCACCTCCATTATTAATCCACTTCATCAATGCACCAAGGGATAAATCGAAACTTGCGAGCTCAATAGGGATTAAATTTTAAGCTCTACGTCAATGAAGTTCCCTTCCTTATAAAGTAAGGCAGAGTTTAATCGGAAGAAAGCAGTTTGCGATCGGAAAGTACAAGGGAGATTTAATTCTGAGGAGATGAATTTGTGAAAGATAAATGTTTGTGTTGGATTTTTTTCCCAAAAGGAATAATGAGGATATATTTTAATATTTAATTACTTTGAAATATGTATACTGATATGTAATTTTTGTAATAGTTAACTGGAAATTAATTTCGAGAATTTTCGATGAAAATATCAAGTATAAACATTTATTGTTTGCATTTTAGGCATTAATATTATAAAGCATAATTAGTTAATTTGTATAAGGTATTATATTAGTATCGAGTATATAGGTTATAAAAGTTCCGCAGTGGACTGATCGTTAAGACACGGTTCCCAGCAAATCACCGAAGTCAAGCATCACTGGCTGCGGTCAGTGTGCCGGTGGGTGGCCACTTGGATCAGTCTGCGTAGGGGCCGAGGGTGTGCGGTATTGGTCCTCGTTAAACTGTTCGTCCGTAAAGTGCTCGACTTCACCTGCAGGTCGTCTGGCTACCGAAGCGGGTTTGCCATGCCCTCTGCAGAGGATCAAAATTGTGATGGCCTGTCTTCGGATCATCCTCAGGGATGTTTCCCAGACCGTCGCCAATAGCCCATTGTGCAGCTCTAGTGCGACGTAAAGGAACTACTACTACAGCAACAATAGGCTATAAAAATACTGTTATAAAGAAATGGTTGGTAGTTTTCAAAATGTTTAAGAAATAAGAATGGAAAAAGTTTGGGAAATTTGAAAACAACGTAACTGTTTTTTGTCCTCATTTGTCAAAATTAGTTTTCTTTTAAATACTTAAAATAATTAACTAATATCAAAGAAATAAGTATTTTCTAAACTAATAAAAGTTCAAAGATAGTAAAAATGCAAAATTTAATTGCATAAGAATTCCAAGAAAATGCATTTAGTGTTCAAATAAATTTATAATGTATTTTATGCTACATATGAATGAAGCTAAACAGTGTAAATGAAACACAATTTATGGCAGAAAATGGTCTAAAATCTTCCTACGCACGGATTTCATAGAAAAAAAAATCCGAGATTAACATGTTTTTTTCTTAATCCAACCTGTTTGCCTCGTGTTTTCTTTTGTCACTTTGTGTTTAGACACTGAGAAAGGATTTTGTTTATAAAGCCTTAGCTATAGTATGTTGATTTTTATTCCATTTTTTTTGCGTTTGACACACGCTGTTTAGCTTTATTCATACATTTTGCGTACTTTTTGTAAGTTAATACCAACTCTGTGCTGTGGTGCAAATAAAATGTAACTTAAATAAGTGGAGAGATAAGTGGTCAGTAATGGACTGGAGTTCAATTCTCAGTCCCGGCTTGAACTTTACCCAGATTAACATAGATGAATACCAGCTTGCCAGGGAGTTAAAGACGGCTTGCGCGCTATGCCACTCACAATTATGCCTTTGTGCAGCCTTAACTTCTGGCCCCCACCGAACTGTTGCGGAAATGCTTTAAATTTTTCTTAGAGCATGTATGTTAAAGAGAAGAAAAAAAATTTAGCGAAGTTCTAAGATAGTAAAAACGAAAATTTAATTTAAAAAGAATTAAAATCAGTCCAACAGTTTGCATCCTGTAAGTAAATAGCAACTTCGTGCTTAGATACTAATTTATTAAGAATTCAAGTTATAAGATAGAAGAATTTAAGTTATGAGACAGAAGAATTTAAGTTATAACGTAGAAGAATTTAAGTTGTAAGATAGAAGAATTTAATTATGTTAATATATCTGACTGNATGTGTAATTTTTGCAATATTAATGAACCGCAACTAAACGCCGTTGTTGTGGTTTCAGCTGTAACTGTTACTCTAATAATCGGTCGAAGGTTTTGGGTAACTCTAATCTTTGTTGAAGTAAAGCACCTCCATTATTAATCCACTTCATCAATGCACCAAGGGATAAATCGAAACTTGCGAGCTCAATAGGGATTAAATTTTAAGCTCTACGTCAATGAAGTTCCCTTCCTTATAAAGTAAGGCAGAGTTTAATCGGAAGAAAGCAGTTTGCGATCGGAAAGTACAAGGGAGATTTTATTCTGGGGAGATGAATTTGTAAAAGATAAATGTTTGTGTTGGATTTTTTTCCCAAAAGGAATAATGAGGATATATTTTAATATTTAATTAGTTTGAAATATGTATACTGATATGTAATTTTTATAATGGTCAACTGGAAATTAATTTCGAGAATTTTCGATGAAAATATCAAGTATGAACATTTATTATGTGCATTTTAGGCATTAATATTTTAAAGCATAAATAGTTTATTTGTATAAGGTATTATATTAGTATCGAGTATATAGGTCATAAAAATACGGTTATAAAGTAATGGGTGGTAGTTTGCAAAAATTTTAAGAACGAAGAATGATTTGTAAACAACATTACTGTTTTTTCCCCTCATTTGTCAAAATTGGTTTTCTCCTAATTGGTTAAAATAAGTAACTAATATCAAAAAAAAAATATTTTCTAAACTAATAAAAGTTCAAACATAGTAAAAATGCAAATTTTAATTGCATAAGAATTCTAAGAAAATGCATTTATTGTTCAAATAAAGTTATAATGTATTTTATGCTACTTACGAATGAAGCTGAACAGTGTAAAAGAAACACAATTTATGGCAGAAAATGGTCTAGAATCTTCCTGCGCACCGAATTCATAGAAAAAAATCCCGAGATTAACATATTTTTTTCTTATTGCGTCCTGTTTGTCTCGTGTTTTCTTCTGTCACTTTGTGTTTAGACACTGAGAAAGGATTTTGTTTATAAAGCTTTAGCTATAGTATGTTGATTTTTATTTCATTCTTTTACGTTTGACACACGTTGTTTAGCTTTATTCATACATTTTGCGTACTCTAGCTTAAGCAAGCTTGCGCGCTATGCTGCTTACAATTACGCCTTTGACTACGAAAGTGTGAAGCCTTAACCTCTCCTGGCCCTCAATGAACTGTTGTGGAAATGCTTTACATTTTACTTAGAGTATGTAGGTTTAAAAAAAAATGTATCGAAGTTCTAAGATAGTAAAAACGGAAATTTAATTTAAAAAGAATTAAAATCAGTCCAACAGTTTGCACGCTGTAAGTAAATAGCAACTTCGTGCTAAGATAATAATTAATTTAAAGATGTTATAAGATAGAAGAATTTAAGTTATAAACTAATAAAAACTTTCGTTATAAGCTAAGAAAAGTTTTAAATTCTAATCTAAATAAAACTCAAGTTATTACCAAACTGAATGTGTTAGCAATATAAAGCAAATTAAAGAGGTATGTCTTTTATCTACCATTCTCTGTTAAAGTAATAGAAAAACATAGTCACGTCTTCTTAGCAAGATGCATAAATTGATTAATCATGACGTAGTAATCCGAAACTTAGAAAAGACGCATCAGCTACAGTTTGATGCGTCCTTTCTATAAGTTTTAATATTCTTTTTACTATCAGAATTCTTACGAAAATTTCTTAGAGTATCAGGTAATAAAAGTACTATTTTAAGTTAATAATAATTCAAATTGTTCGCATTCTACATTTGAAAATTTAGAAACTTTATGCTTAGATACTGATATAATAATAATTTAAATTATGAACTTATAAGAATCTAAGTTGAATGTTAGTGATTAGTTAATAAGAATTTGAGTTACATTTTAATGAGGGTTTAAGTTCTTATTTCAATTAGTTATACATAATAATAACATGAAGCAAATTCGAAAGATATTTTTTATCAATCATTCATTGTTAAATGAATTGTAAAATGCTGTGCTGCCTTCTAAACAAGATGCATAAAACTATGAAGAATGATACATCATGACTTAGCTGTTCAGAACTTAGAGCTATAAATCATTGGTTGGAGTGAAACTAAAAGTTTGATACGTCTTTTCTAAGAGCTTTAATATTCTTTTTACTATCAGAAATATTTCACAAGCCAAGAATTCTGCAGTGTTCTCGGAATTTTCTTTGCACGCACTTGGCGATAAGATGCCAAGGGTGCTCTATGTAAGGCAGCCAAAACTAATTTTATTTTAAGTTTGAACGGGCACAATTCCTAAATTATTTGCGATATAAAAATGCATATTTGAATAAAACTTTAATGGACACCACACAGAAAAAATGCAAGTTTGAATGTATCTTTAACGAGTAAATCAAGGAAAACTGCATGTTTAAATTAATGGAGCTTTTATAGATAAAGCAAGGAAACATGCATTTTTAAATTGAACTTTTAGGAGTAATACAAAGGAAAATGCATATTTAAATGGAGATTTAGTAGGTTAAACAAGTAAATATGAATGTTTAATTAGAGCTTTGATGAGTAAGACAAACAAACATGCATATTTAAATGAAGTTTTGATATGTAAAACCAGTAAACATGCATGTTTAAATGGAGATTTAATAGGCAAAGCAAGCAAACGTGCACGTTTAAATGGAACTTTAATAATTTAGAAAAAAAAATGCGTGTTTAAAGGGAGTAAAATGAGTAAAAATTTAAACTGATCTTTAAAAGAGATAAACTTTTTGTGAACTCTTATAAATTATACTTGTGGCATAATATTTCATATCCTTTATTATTTATCATCCGAAGTATGAAAATATAAAATCCTTTTTAGATAAAATGACTGACAGTTCATTTTTAAGTTCGCCATAATTTTATTCACCCGGTTTAACATATTTAAAAATGCCTTATTGATCATTCCATTTTTTTTCATTTATTTCAAGGCAAATTTTTTTGAGTGTAATGCAAGATAGTTGGAAATAAAAGGAAGTACGTCATTGAACTAAAAATGTAAGTTTTTAAACTTGGCATACCAATAACATGTGGCTCTTTTAGCAATGACATCTTCTCCATGCACAGTACAAATGTCACGAGCAGATTTTGTGATCTTAGACCCTTAATTAAATGCAAAAAAAGAAAGAGTTACTGAAAATACTCATTTTTCTCAAGTAGACATCCTATTTAATAATTAGAAAATCAGCATAAATGACTTGGAATAAAAAATAATACATCGATTATGGTAGAACGAACCATGATCTTTGGAATAATCTAAAACATTTTGCAAAAAGTATTTACTGCATTCAGAATGTTATTTTTTAAAAAAAAACTTAGTTAGCATATTAGCTATGGTTGAAAATATAAATATTGTTAGCGATAAATAAATCTAAAAAAAAATAGTATCATGTTTGATACAAATTATAGATCAATCTGGCCATTTTGATAAAAGCAGCAAAGTATATGAGTTCAGTTTTATAATATTTAAAAGTAATCTTTTAAATCATAACTAAAACTATCATTTC
The DNA here is from genome assembly GCF_043381705.1 of Parasteatoda tepidariorum. Taxonomy (NCBI): domain Eukaryota; kingdom Metazoa; phylum Arthropoda; class Arachnida; order Araneae; family Theridiidae; genus Parasteatoda; species Parasteatoda tepidariorum. Next base: position 75,892,906 of record NC_092206.1, read on the forward strand.
GATTTATTTAGAAAATCCACAGAGTTAAAGAGTTTTTAAAAGCAATTTACCTCGCCAAAAAATGGGTAAAGTAGCTTGTCTTAACAGTAAACAAACTTTTAGGGGTTGCCATAAGAAGTCTTAGACTTTGATAAATTGTTGAATCAGGCTCGCTTTTAAAAACTGCGCCACATTAGTTTTCTAGACACCAGCCATGATAGAGGGATAAGGCGAAACATCACAAGCAGAGTTTGTAATATATTACCAGCAAAATGGCTGTCTCTGTTTAAAGTTCTCTCTTCTCTTATAAGGTCGGCGGAACTTTGTTTAGCTGGAATTGCGAGTTATTCAAGATGAAATTGAAGTCAGTAATTGAAAACACTGAACTTGGTTTTTAGGAGCCCACGCTTATATTTCTAGCTTTTTAAATGCCTAACATGAAACAAATTTACTTAAATTAGTGTTAAGGTTTTAAATATTTAAGTCATTTCTGTTATAGTATTTATATGATATCAGACAAACTGTTATTGAAACTTCCAGCTTGGTTCGTATTGTTGACGGAATAACTTCAAATTTCACAGTGACGCAAATTTTTCTTGAGACCAGAAGGAAAGGCCAAGTTTTAATAAATTAATGTCCTTATTTAGAGAATTTCGAACATACAGACTTGAGAATTCCCAATGATTGAAAGTAGGTGAATGGGATAGTCCGACTGTTTTGACAAAATGAATTTAACCACCATGGTATTTAAATAATTCAAAGATACATATAAAATACCCAGTGAGTGTGTTGTTACCCATAGTCAGAAATGCCATCGTAATTTTCCCTAATATGGACAAGAGTTTCTTACGAATTTAAACAATGACTTTTATTCATTAATCAGGTACTAATTTTTTTTTATTTGACGCTGTCTTATAAATGTCAAAAATCGTATTCAAGTAGGCTCAGAAGCACCAGTTTAATTAACGAGGCAACTAATTAACTTAATTAACTTAATTAGGCAACTAAATTGGTAAGCTCTGAAGAGTTAGTCGCTAAATCACTAAATGATAAAACAGCTATTTCTGGGCCAATTTGAACAAATTTTCAATAATAATTGTCGGAAAACATCAATTAATTTAAATTGATGTTTTCCATTGTCGTCATTAAAATGTATATGGACCACCAGCCAATAATAAGTAAGCGCCCCAAGGGGCGTACGATGATATTTCCGGACATGGCTTGCTATTCAAATTTCAATCCTTATTATGTACCTCACATACATTAAAATTAAACATACGCCAGCGAATGTTTTATTTTAAGTTGAAGTTTAAATATTTTTGAAATGTATGTACTTAGCATGCTCCTTCATTAAACTGTTCTTAGAGAATTCCTAAAAGCAATAGTAAAAAACAAAGAACATGGATTACACAAAATTATTTTTTGCAATCCATAAATCATAAATTGTGGAGTTACTAAAAAATTAATCTGAACTTTTAAAACAAACCCTAACAGAGCTGAGTTAAAAATATTTATTGGATAAAAAAGTGACAATTACATGTTTTCTAATCTAATTTATATATCCGATATAGCATTTATATATCCGAGTTGAAAATATTAAATCTGTAAATTGTAAAAAAAATCTTTCTTAAAGACACATAGAATTACCATTTCCTCAAGTGTTTTTTTTTACACCATACTCTTTTATTCTTTTTCCCCAAGTATTGAACAGTACCAAAAATGAAAAAAGAAAAAAAAAAATGAAACTGAAAGTAATTAAAAAGCAAATTTTTTTCTGAACAAAAGCTTTGGAAAAAAATCTAAGATTACTCTTTTATTAAATATTTTAAAAGGAATTATTTAGTTTTTATTATCATATGTATTGACAGAAAATATACATGACAAGCGACGGAAAATGCACAAAAAATTATTTTAAAGTTCCAATGGAAACAAGACAAAACATTTATTGAGCAAAAATAAAAGAAAAAAAATCGAAGAACATATGTTTTCTAACCCACTGCATTCATACACCCCTGTTGAAATATTACGTCTCTTAATAGGAAATAAAGTAATTCTCAAAGACGTGTAGAATTCCCTTATCTTTAGATAAAAAATTTTTTTATCCCATCGGAACACAAACTTTGAAATGAAATTTTATTATACTCTTTTATATCTATATGTATAAAGAGTAAAAAGTCTTGCAACAAGAGCAGGAAAATAGAGTTGAGGGAAAATTATTTACGCCGTAGTCCCCTCTTTTGCCACGAGGACTGAACAGTGGATAAAAAACGAAAGAGTAAATAAAAACGACTGAAAACAAAGAAACGAAACTTTGATCGAATGAAAAGAGAAATCAAATATAAGAGAGAAAAAATGAAAAAAAAAAATCTAATAAGTAAAGCTTCGAAAGACAGCGGAGGAAAAGNAAAAAAAAAAAAAAAAAAAAAAAAAAAAAAAAAAAAAAAAAAAAAAAAATTATACACATAGAACAGCATTCTGCTAGAACTCGACTAATGTCTTCTCTCTCGCGCGAAATAACGCCACTTACGAGATTTTGCGAGATCTCCGCTGAGGATTAAAGATGGCGTAACTTTATCTTGCTTTTGGTTTGGTCTAATGAAATTTGCAAGAAAAAGGCAGGTAGTCGGGCTTGTTCATACAATCTTTGTTTCTATATTTTTTATTTATAAATTGTTTCTTGTTGTTCAGCAGTCTTTTGAATTCTCCGATGGCGCATAGTGCCACTTGGAATTAAATTCCAAGTGGAACGCTTTGTAATCCTTAGTACATTGCACGTTCCAATAAGCTCTGAAATAAAATGACATAAAGGTTGAAATACTCTTTGATCTCCTATGAGGTATTGCGTTTCTCAGTTTGATTTTAGTTGGTAAACATTTTTATTGCTTGTTCTATGCATTCAGAGTAATAGTAGTCGGATATAATAAAGTGTTGTATTATGTTTGTAAACCAGTTTTGATTCAAAGGTGCAATATAGAATTGCTTTTATACTTTAAAAGAAATAAGAAAACTGCATAATCCTATTTATTTTAAGTAATTCTTTTTAATATGGGGACAAAGATAATAAGGGAATTCGATTAAATTCGAATTGTAGAACTTTATAATATATAGTGAATGATATTTTTTTTTTTTAAAAAAAAAAACTTTTTTTTCCTAGCAAAATAAAAGAAGAACAGTTTAAGAGCCTTAAATTCGAAGTAAAGCTATAATTTTAAACTATATATACCAGTAAAATCTGTTTTCAGTTGTAAAATTTTAAAATAATAACATGTCCGAATGAAACTTTTACATGCCCGAACATTTTTTGACTTCATATTAATGAAAGCATATGAATTATTAACCCATGGAAAAAAATATAAAACAACTTAATATCTAGATAAACACTTTCATTTTTGGCATAAATAAGAAGTGTTGAGTAATATTAACAAAACAATTAGATATTTTCAACAAGAAAATACTTTTAAGCACGAATTGGTAGTGAGTAAATGAGAACACACATTATTACACTCTAAAAAATCTATTTAATTTACAAAAAAATAAAATAAAAAAAAATAAAAAAAAAANATTTAAAAAAAAAAAAAAAAAAAAACTGTCTGCTGGTGTGCCAGAATAAAACAGTTTATTTCACAGAAAAACCTGTTTTTTGAAAATCAACAACTGCTTTTTAAGCAGTTGAGTTCTGTTATTTTAACAAAAATATGTTATTTTAACAACAACAAAAAAAACTCTATACAATTACTATGTCAGCTTTGAGGTCGTCGAAAGCCACGAACATAATTCGTACAATCAGGCAACGCATGGACTCAAACTTACCGCATTAGTACTCTGTCACCTGAGCTACCAAAACTCTAGCTTTCGCTTCGAAAAAATTTTTTAAACTGTCATTATCTTGAAAGTCTTATTGAAATCATATTCAAGTGTAAAAACTTTTAAATCTATAGTAACTCCCCTATTATGAGATTATCTGGCAACTTACCAAAATATTATATCAGAAGAAACATGTTGATCCAGTAGAGTATCATTTCGACAATAAAGTCGATACACTGTTTTATTTATACGATATTAGAAACCCTGAAATTATTGCGGAAAAGTAAGAGCAAGTATAGAAAAGCATCGTAAAATGATTCGGAAAAAAGGTAAAGTTATCGTACTGTAAGCAAAACTTAATGGCAGAAATTGAAATTAAAACTGACGTTTGGAGAGAAAATCCGTTCAGAAATCAGAGAAAATCCGTTTTGTCAACAAAACATTTTTAAATCAATAAATATGCAGAGAAAGTCCATAGAAAAAACTGGAATTTTTGCATTTCTCGGTTAACGGTTTAAAACATAAAAAATCTGTATTCTAAATCTTTAAACAGTTTTTTCCTGAAAAAAATATGTTTTTTTTACAATTATTTTTTTCTTCTGTATATTAACAAAAAAGTGATGCTAGCGTTATCAAAATAATATTACTTATAATTTTTTTCTCAGATATCATATTTGTATGGCTTTTACAGTTAGTTACACAAATTGTTGGTGAATACTTACCTGGTTTTAGAAAAGAAAATCCTTAGACAAACAAATATTTTACCTAATACGAATTCTTGAACAATCCAGAAAATACGGAATATGCACAGTATTTTTATTGACTTTAAAGCAGCCTATGATAGCATTTCTCAACAAATGCACTGAGGGCTAATAAAATTGTTACATCCAGAGTCTTTCATATTAAACTGATTTGAACTCAAACCACAGGTAGATCCAGACTAAGGTGAGTTGACTGCATTAGTGGAGGTTTCGAAGAACTAAAGGTAAACAATTGGAACACTCTAGACTCTGTTGGAAGTTAGGAAAAGACAGTTGCGGTATAGGATTTAAGTAATGATCCGCGATTACATGTAGTTCGTTTTATTTCTTAATCAAACTAAACACACATGCTTTCAGAACAATTTAAAAGCTTCTGAATGTTAAACACGTTGGACAAAAATTTATGAAAATTAAATTAATTATTATTAAAATTATTATCTTTTACGATGTATATATCATAGAGGTTATAGTATCAAAGTCTTTCTAGAATCCTAGACTTGGTGACATATTACAATAAATGCGAAGAAAAAAAATTTTTTTTTGAAGAAACAACTATGTGACGTTGCAAAAGCATTGTATTTGATTGGACCACTAAAAATGACATTTTTTATACTGACATGTCCTTAACAAATAAAATGCGAGATAAGAAATTTTTACTTTTGTTTCACTGTAGAAGAAAATCGTCTGCAAGAAACAATATTTATTATTCTTTCATCAGTTTCTTTAAATGCGAATACAAAGGCGTATATTTATTGTGATTTTTAGATGTAATCTTTATTAATTCTTAATACTTGTTAATTGATTAATAAAAAAGTTTTGCTCTCCTCTTCACACGATTTAAGAAAGTAAGAAAAAAGAATTCTGTGCAACGTCGCTTCAAGAGCTGGCGATGTTGATATATGTTAGCGCTGAGAGTTTGGCATCCATTTGGTGTATACTTAGATGCAAACAGGCTCTGTCCGTAGGGATAATGGTTTTTTCTTAATTTGCAACAGAATATAGCGAGGAAGAAAGCAAAATAGAGAAAGATTCCGAAGAAGGTCTTATCCCACAAAAGGCTGTAAAATCCTTTAAGAAGAAAAAGAAGAACTAGCTAGAATTAGCTAACTTTGTTTAATCAAGCCTTATATATATATATATAACACTTTCATTTTTAGTATAAATAAAAAGCGTTGAGTAATATTAGCAAACAAAAATTAGATATTTTCAACAAGAAAATACTTTAAAGCACGAATTAGTAGTGCGCAAATGAGGAGCATTATTACACTCTAAAAAATTCTATTAGATNTATATATATATAATTAGACTACAATGTACATCTAGAATCACAGTTGAAAGCTTGAGCGCTTTCAACTGTGAATTAGACTATGCATTCACTAATCGACAAACTATTAATTGAAACGTTTGTTTTTTAATATTCATCTCTTTTGCTGCAAACGTAACTACTACTTTAGATCTTTATTTGCATGTTATACTTTTCTATATAGTACTACATCAAGTTTAGAAACTTAATTTTTAATAACAAACTTTTCAACTTATTAAAATCTTATTCGAATTATCTTTTCTAGAAGATACTCTACCCTGAAATAAATCTTACTGAACTATTTAAATTTAACTGAGTTATTTCCCTTCCTTAAAGATGTAAGATAATGATCTTAGCTTCATGATTACTAATTACTTCTTCTTACTAATATTCGCTGCTAATTAAACATGACGTTGATTTACATTTCTTTTATAAATGTCCCTTAAAATGAAGATATATCAAATTTTATAAAGCCAGCATCCAGCAAGGAAGTAGGTTAAATTGCAGGTCCTGCAAAGGTTAAATATCATAAATGTCACTTCCTGGCATAGTTTCAAAGATAATGGGGAGCATTGAAAAATTCTTGTCTTAACGTGTTAGTTTCATTTGTGCGCTTTAATTTATTAAATAATTATCTTTTTTGAATTATAATAAACATTTTTTAATTATTATTTTTATTAAAATCATCTTAATATGCCACAGTTTTAAACATTTAAGTATTATAAGCCTATTAAATAAAACCTTAAATGTGTTTGAACTCATTTTTAATTACTTATATTTGTTATACATTTATCATTTACCCGTTCACATTGCATTTTAATTAATATTAACTAAAAACAATAAATAAAATTAAAATCATGTAGGTATTCATGCTTATAGTAATGTGATTTAAACAGTTTGTAAAAATTATTTGTTTAATTACATTTGCTCTGTTTTTGATTATTTTAAAAATGTGCTTTTTCTCTTGAATTTATATGTATTTTTCTTTTCTTTAGGTAAGTTGTGGTTACAGCGTTTTATTCTTTCCTAATTTCATTATAAAGGTGCGTTTTTGATTTTTCCTGTATCATCTTTTTATAGTTTGTCTGTTTTGCAAAGTTTGTGAATATATACATATAGACATTTATTCATATAGAATATATACATATCAGAAATTTAAATTTGCGAATTCATGGGTATAATATGTCTAATTACATAAATAAATTCTATCAAAATTAAGGCATTCGGACACCCTACTAAAAATGTACATCTGTTCATGGTGTGTATGGGTGTTTTTCAGGATTAGGATTGGGAACCTTAGTTTATATAATTTGAAACATGAACTATGAAATGTATGTAAAGATCCTAGAGATGCTCTCCCCATTTTTTTTTGGGAAATATTTCGGAAAAATCCCATTTCTCCACCAGCAAGAAAACTTCCAAATTTACGCATCGAGACTAGTGACGTTTGACGAAATGGGGGTTAAAAGCTTCCGATCAGAAACTGGAGGAAATTTTCCCCAGACGTTTACCGGCTGTCATTGACTCCGAACAGAAATCAGCATAGTATTAAGATATGTCCTAGAACTCTCCGAGACCATACACTGACCTTCTCTGAGCTCCGATCTAAATGGAACATTTTTGGAACACAATAAAGCATGTGAAAAACACTGAGAATAAAAATTTAAAAAGATACCTGATATGGTAAAATTTGCCGTGTTTCTGGCTCTTCTACCAGAAAGCTCGGTAAGCTTTACTAAAGCTTATTTGGCAAAATTAACAATGGAATATGATCTTGTAATCTGTGATAAAATTTGGAAAATATCTAATATTCGTACTTTTAACCAGATGCATTAGAGCATCGTATAAAAACCCTTTATTCAGTAATAGTCATTTTTCAGTTTACTAAATGTGTGGTCAGAACTATAATTTTAAAAACTAGAATTCCCGGTTATCCGCTTCTAAATGAATGGAAAAATTAGCGAAGGGTTGGTTTAAATATCGTACATTTTGCTTTTATTAAGCAGAATTATGCTTGCTTTTTCAAGAAATGTTGTAACCATACAGTCCGGTAATCTTACCAGAATTTTCTTTTCCGTGTAGCCAGCCAAATTGATCCTCCTCAGTGCCATCACTCTTCAATTGTGATGGACGCATGGAAGTCAATTCCTATTACTACGGATCAAAAACTGGCGGAAATTTTCCCCAGACGTTTACCGGCTGTCATCGACGCCAAAGAGAAACCAAGATAGTATTAATCTATGTCTCAGAGACCATAAAACTGGGTGCCTGGACAATTTTAGCCAGATAGTGACTATGCAATTAGCCTTAACTTATGCAACTTGTATAAGCACATTTTTAAGTGTTTGTGAACGAAACGAATTTAAAAAAAAAACTCGAATAATAACCATTATTAATTTTAGAAACTTCAAATTGTTACCATTTTAAAACAATTTTTAGAATAATAAAATGTCACACAGACACACATATATTCTATCTTATTATTTTTTCCTGCTTTAATGTTTGTTCGAATATCTAAATTAGCCTTAACTTATGTAACTTATATAAGTACATTTTTAAGTGTTCGTGAACAAAAAGAATAAAAGAAAATACGAATAGTAATCATTAATATTTTTGGAAACTTCAAATTTTTACTATTTTAAAACTATTTTTAGAAAAATAAAATGTCGAAGTTCTGTATTAAGAAATAAAACTTGTGTTCTTATAATACTAGAATAGCGGCTTCCATATTTTTCTTCTATGGAATCCTAGATGATTAAACTCCTTTCTTTGACTATGCAACTAAAGTATATGAAAACATTGTAAAATAAAGTATAAAAAAATACTGCGAGCGTATGAATGAATAAGAGACTACTTTCTTTTGCAAATATTTAATAAGAGGAATTTTTTTCATAATTTTGTCTCTTAGTAGTCTTAAATTAGGTTTTATATACGACAAATGAATTCACACTCCTGGATTTGTTATCTAATTTAGTTTCAAATTTATTTTGGGGGTAACTACAGAAGCTGAAAATGCAATAAATAAATTTAATATAGGTTTCCTTAAAATGAAAGCTAAAAGAACTGTTATAAACGTGAAAATTCTCACCTAGGAAGTAAATTTCTTTATTAAAGAATTTGGTTATTTTATTCTGATTCGAAAAGCATGATGGGAAATACTAATGCAGTTTTTGATAAATTCAGGTCTTTTTCGTATTTTATTCAAGATATTCTTCCATGAAGAATATTTTTTTTTTCGAAATTTTTTATTTCTTTTTCATTGGCATTTTACTTTAGCTTCATAGAGAGAACCGAAATATTAAATAAATAATAAAATATTAATGAGATATAATTATAAATGCAGATTTCAAAAATCTTTACTGTGAGGTAATAACAAGTCCTTTCGTTCAGAACACCCTTTACCCTTACGCTGAACCCTAGTGTTCAGCTGAACAGCATTCTGGAATCACTGATTAAGAAAACTTATTTTCTTTAGAAAAAAAAACGTCTGAGAAAAAAAAACTTAGCTACTTATAAACATTTTTAATAATAATAACATAATTATGATAAGTAACGAAAAATTAAACAAAAATATTTCTCAGTATGTAAATAGGAAACGAATTGCATTAAAAAGCAAATATTGTTTTTGTTATTTTAAAGGGAAAATAATATTTTTATAAATATTATAGTTTTTATGAATATTTGAAATTTATTTTACTGCTAATTTCTCGCAGATCCCTTGTTTGTATGTCCTTTTTATTTAAAAAGAAAAAAAACTAATTTTCCTCTTTTTTGTGAAACACAAGATTATTCTGAATAATAATAATTCTACTTAAAAATAAGTTTCTTTTAAATCAATTGGTGAAAAAATGCTGCACTGTAATCCTTCTTTTTAATTAACTTTCAGATAAGCACTGTAATTCGAAAAATTTATCTGTAATTCATTAAAGGTTTATGTCCAATTTTGAGTTCATTTCACGGATTACATGTTTTTTTTTCTTTTTTTGTTCTAAAAGAATGTTTCGTAACCTGAATATTTTATAACCAGACTGTGTTTAAAGATTCAGAAGATAGACGGATTTTGAGATTATCCGTTGGAATTTGAAAAACTAATTTAATATAATTTTATTTAGAAAAAGTACTGTTTTTTGTGCTTTGTAAATTTCTTATCTCGGCATTTTTTTTCTTAAAACTAGCTTTTAAGAAAGTTTAATTTTGCTGAATGAAATGGAATAAATTTTCTTCGAAAATGTTTTTTTTCCTAATTAACCTAAAGTTTTCATTTAAAGCTTTTTATATGAAAAGAAAGTTATAATCATTAGCGAAAATTCAGATAAAATATACAAATTTAATAACTTATTTACTATGAATGAATTTGGAAATTTCACTTTCTTTTAACTCAAGTTCTAAGCAGCGTAATGTAATCAGACTAACGTGATCAGCTAAACTTAGTCCTTGAAATTGTGCAAACGTTCCATTAACTTACATTAAAATAATAACAATTAACTCATACTATTTATCAATTAAAATTATTATTAATAATAATAAGTAATTATCATGTAGTAATTCCCAATAATTACCATAGAAATTATATTTTTGAGGCATTTATAAAAATATTTTATCTAACCTAATTCGGGGTGGTCAAAATTTCAAACTCAGGATTAGTTTTGCTCCTAAAGCTATAGATTTCTTCTAAAATGACAATTTCAGTCTTTTTTTGACAAAATGTACCAGTTTAAAAACGTTATATATAAAAACAAGTGGTCGCATTGATGTTGAGAAAAATTTGTTGGAGAGTTAGAGCACATCATCAGGATTAAAACTGCATATGAACCCATGCCCAGAAAACTCGTCGAACGCGGCTAGGTGCTCTTCCAAATTCTGACAAATACAAAAGCACTCGAAGAAACAGTTTACAATAGATGAGTGCCCCCAGCATATGAGGGTATTTTCGGGCATAGGTTCCTATGCAATTGATTTTATACCCTTGTTGTAGAAGTTTGCCGCAACATTTATGTCATTCTCTGTTATATATAAAGATTTTAAACTTACCTATTTAGATAAAAAAAATAGACTAAAAGCATCATTTAAAAAAACTAGCTTTTAAAAAGAAACGTATAGCAGATTTGAAATCAGCGATACGTATCTGAGATTTGTTAAAATATCTAATAAAGCACAAAATGAAAAATAAAAATATTCCCTGATTTCAGTAAAATAATAATAATTATTGTTGATGAAAAAAATTCCTTAACTCATAATAATTTTCAGCCCTCAAAACTGATCATAATATAAACAGTCTTTTCTGTGAAATGAAATTTTAAAATTCAATTAGAACTTCATTGGATTTAAAATTTAGAAATTATTAAAGTCTTTCACGTCAGTGCGTAATTAAGTTATTCTACAGTTTTCGAAGAAAATATGGGTTTTATAAAATGATATGAGTTTCAAAATACTCATAATAGTTGTTAATAAAAATGAATAATCTTAATTAACCAATGATTACCGCCAATATTGATCACAATGCACAAAATGTTTTGCGCAATTGAGTTGCAATGATAGACATAGTTAAGAAAATACTGCCCTGAGCTGAAATTTTTGAGCTAATAAAAGTATTTTTATCGAAATTCAGCAGTCAACATTTCTATACAAATTAGTCAGTTTCATCAAACTTAATATAACTTGCCTTTTTACTAATTTAATATATTTTTTATAGTAGTGAAAGTTTTAATAACAAAAACTATTCTTCGATAGCAGATCATAGTATGAATAATCTTTTTTATGGAAACTAATTAGAAATAAGAAATCATAGAATAAATAGTCATTTTTTTTGAAAACTATTCAGAATTACTTAATCATAGTAAGGACAGCCCTTTTTTATGAAAACTAATTAGAATTAAATAGCCATAGTACAAATAGTCTTTTTTATGAAAACTAATCAGAATTAAGTGATCATAGAATAAACAGTCATTTCTTATGAAAACTTCTCATAATTAATTAATTATAGTAAGGACAGCCTTTTTTTATGAAAACTAATCAGATTTAAATGGCCATAGTACAAATAGTCTTTTTTATAGAAACTAATCAGAATTATATTTATGAAATCAATTAGAACTTCTCTTAACTCAAAATTTAGAACTTATAAAAGTCTCTCTCAAAATCTTCCACTTCAAGTCGGTAATGAAATTATTCTACACTTTTCTAAATGGATATCAGTTTCTTAATTCTCATCATTAATAACAAAAATTGTTCTTCGATAGCAAATCATAGTATGAATAGTCTTTTTTATGAAAACTAATCAGAATTAAGTGATCATAGAAGAAATAGTCATTTTTTTATGAAAACTGTTCAGAATTAATTAATCATAGTAAGGACAGCCTTTTCTATGAAAACTAATCAGAATTAAATGTTCATAGTACAAATAGTCTTCTTATTAAGGCTAATCAGAATTAAGTGATCATAGAATAAACAGTCATTTCTTGTGAAAACTGTTCAGAATTAATTAATCATAGTAAAGACAGCCTTTTTTATGAAAACTAATTAGAATTATATTTATGAAATCAATTAGAACTTCTCTCAACTCAAAATTTAGAACTTATAAAAGTCTCTCTCAAAATCTTCCACTTCAAGTCGGTAATTAAATTATTCTACACTTTTCTAAATGGATATCAGTTTCTTAATTCTCATCAGCCCTGCTGGAGGTGACGGCGCCCCTGCCTTAATTTATCTGGCATTGCGCAGTAGGCGAGCACTACCCTGGGGCACCTTTACATGTCTGTGCTCAGCAAAATTTCGAAATAATAGACTTAACACTTCCTTGGGAGGGAATGAACTTCTCAGCATGCTATTATGCACAGAGAAGTGAGCATATTAACCCGACAGTCTTGCCTCTGGGATTTCGGGTAACTGATTCGCGCAAATTGCTTTAGACAAACCCCGAAAGAATTTAAGAGTTACCCTTCATTGGATTTTCAGTTAAATTCTTTTCTTCTATTTCGAATTGACGCATTCCTAATATGGTTATTGGATCCTGCTTTTAACTCTAATTTGTATTTTTTTTTATACGAACAAGAATTCAAAGAATTGATTGTTCACACGGGAATAGATATGAATTTTTTTTCATAAACGAACTATAACATAAAGGATATTGTAATTATATTTGACAATAAGATTTCGAACTTTAATTTCATTATAATTTAAAGTGGTGCTTCGTTTATAGAAGTTTTACCAAATTATTAGTATTTGACTGTTTTAATTATTTTGCTTAATTCTATTATCTAAAATTACTATTTTAACCTAAAAACTAAACAATTGAAAGCAGTGAGTTTGGTATAATTTAATTTCACATAATTTGATATCTGGAAAAATATTTTTCATATTGATCTAATTTTTAAAAAATGTCTACAAGTGTTTTCTTGCGTGGGACTTCTTTTAATACTAAATTTAAAAACTAATAGGTAAAATTTAAAAATAAAAAATAAGAAACTGATCTGCATATTCCAGATACTTGTTTCAACTTTTATTAGAAGTGTTTCGTATGATTTTTTTCAAAAGATTTTTCATATCCAAGCGGCTGGTTATTAAAACTGTAAGCCATTTTAACTTAAAGGTTTCGGGTAATGTTATGATTTAAAATTCTCAAATTGTTATATATATATATATATNCGCATTTACAATATACTCCTGTACTATAATAATAATTTTTCTGCATATTTGTTACTAATTTTACTATTTTGCTACTAAGCCCTATACTTAAATTTGCAAAATATGTTAAAAGTGTCTGTTTCTTGCAATATCTGTCTTCAAGTTACATCTTCATTTATTAATTCTATTTCAAAATATTTAATTTTCAGCAATGGTATCGAAATCATCACTTTATAAAACAAATCTATCATAACCTTCATGCAAAGTAAGTATATATTTGTTAAAACTGACAAATTCCATTTCGTTTTTTAAATATAATTTCATATTTATCTTTTTATGGCAATAAATGGAAAGAAAAACATTTTATCTGGAATTTGTTAAAGCCTACTAATTTTTAGTATTTTATCATTATATAATTTTATGAACATTTAAATGACTAAACTAAAAACTTACTTAAATATTTTCAAATATTTTCCTTCACCAACTCTTGTTTAGCATGAAAATTTCTATATATATATATATATATATATGCTGGACACCGACGTTTACTCTTTATCAGTCTATTAGATCAGCATTTAAAAGCATTTAAGCACTTTAAAACAGTTTTAGTATGTGCCATTTCCAATACAAATAAAAGTAAAATAAGAATTCCTTTCAGAATTTAGTGCTTATGTTTCAAATTTAGTTTAAATTTATACTGAAAATTTTTTCACAAAAATACTTCTATCCAGAGCCATCGTTTCCTGTCATTTGTCCGACAAATTCGTTAAATCTACAACATAGCCAATACTAGAACAAATCAATGAATTTATTCCTAACAGCAACGATAAACTAATCGATTACAGTACAAAACCCATGTTACATACGCAATATCAATTCCAAAACAATCCGGCAACTAAAAATGTCCTTAAACTACATTATTTTGCAAATTAATGAATTCATTCCACTGTCCTTTTCCCCTTAAGTGAATTCCTAAAATGCTTATTAAATTTTACAAGACGACTTGGTTCGGTACCATCGAATAATAGAATATTATTTACGCTCTTTTGATTCACTGCAGCCTTTTCGAGTTTTAATGTTGAAGCGAATGATTTATACATTCAGCGTGGAATCGTAGCTAAAAATTCCATGGATTCATTTTACACAGAGGAGTAAGAATTAAAGCATACATGAGAGCTGCTTAAATACTTTAATCAGTGGTGGACATTAAGAGACAATATAATCCGCATCATAATCCGGAACACTTTTAATCTCTTAAACGAGTTCCATTTTGAAATGACTCAGGGGAAATAATTTAGCGAGGTTTGAATGGGTTCCAAAGCTTTTCGAGAGTTAACTTTTGAGATTTCGTTGTTGAACGGTAGAAAGGAGAAATAAATACTCTCTGCAAAGCTTGAATAACTTTTGGATTAAACAGTAGTATTGTTTGTGGAAAGTTTGTTATTTGAGGAGTTGTTTTAAAGTTACTGTGTTGGTAGTTTGTTTTATTGAATTGAAGCTATCGAGAATTACTAACTAACTTCATAAATTCAACATGCAAAGTAACTAAAGCTTTGAAATATAATTTATTATTATCTATAGCAATATATATTAGTATAATTGCAGATTTACTCTCAGAGATGTTTATATGATTATGACTCCGCTATCTAATTTATATTTTGAGGTAAATTTTGAGTAGTCATGTTAACTTCTGGTGTCCAAGAAATTCCATTTTTTACGAAATTGTCTATTGGAGCTCATATAAAAGTCCCCCTTTTCCCGAGTTTCAATATGAAATGATCTAGGTGAAACAATTCAGATAGGTTTGAGTGAGTTTCAAAACTTTTCAAAAGTTAACTTTTGAAATATCTTGGGTGAACAGTTATATTGTTTTTGAAAAACTTGTCATTGAATGGTTTTGAAAAATATTGCTAATATAGTTTTATTGAGGCAAAGTTAACGAAAATTTCTTGAGGACGAACTTCTTAAATATCATATTTTTATGTTACTAAACACTTTTAATTACTGTTAATTATTGCATACAGTATTTATACAATAATATGTCAAATATTCCTCGGAGTACAGTATAAATTGAATTATGTTATTGGTTTCCAAAATCTCTATCTTATAATCCATTACAATGTGGGTCGTTTTCTTCTTTTTCCCCTGCTATTTTGCTAAAACGAGTTTTGAACATCAGCAGCCCAGAACATAAGCAGTCATTTTGACAACATGTACTGTCCATTTTAGTCTATTCATTTTTATAAATTTTACAATATATGGGTTATTAAGGTATGTATAAATGCTTCAGATTTTGGAATACAAAAGGTTATGAACTGGAAGACTCTTGTCAGTTAGAGGGTTGTTTAAAAATCTCTTCATAGGAAATCCTTAGCCCTGCTACTAATTTTGTATTGTCATCCAACGCTTTATTTTTAAAGAAACCGTCTTGAAATAAAATATAAATATACTGCATGAAACCATGAACTCTTTTGAATTAAGTTAAAAAGTTTGGAACAGAAGGGATTGTCCTGCTGCTTTTATAATTTATGTTAAGTTAAATTATTGAAAAATTTTCTTATTTCATTTGTAATTTATTTTATTTAAGCTAAATTATTAAAAATTCTTATGGGAAATTTTTCTTAATTTGTGCCCTCAAACTTTTAAATATTGTTAATCGGTTTCGGCGATTATAAGTTAAAACTGCTGCATTTATAATTTGTCAAGTTATTGAAATCTCCCATTGGACAAACTTTTAAAATTTTGTATCCAATCAAACTTAGAATACTATTTATCCTATAAGCTGTAACATAAGTTAAAATTGTTGCATTAAATAAAAAGTATAAGCTTGATTGTTTATGAAATGAAATCTGTTGTTAACTACTAGGCTTTTTTTAAGTGATCATCAAGATATCTCAACAGTAAATAATTTTTTTAAACTTCTTGAATTTGAAGTTTGGTTACTAATATGCAAATTACATTCTGAAAGTAAATCTCAAAATTTTAAAATATGTTATAGATTAATAACTTTAAGTTCCAATGGGAAATATATTTTCATGCAGCCTCTTGCTGTTATTATATTCATTACTCTGTTATTCTGTTACTCTGTTAAGGTTTTCAATTACATTTCATCGATGTGTTGAATGAACAGCAGTGAATTGTGTCTTAAAATATCTGTTAAATTAGAATAAGATATTTATTGTGTTTTAAGACCTAAGCCCGTTTTTTATTTTTTATTTATTTGTTTGTTTTATTTATTTATTTACTTTCATATTTAATTACTTATTTAATTATTTATTTATTTGAGCTTCTGTTGTGAGATCTATTTCCTTCATATTTTGGTACCAAACATTCTCACACGATTTTATCCTAATACTTGTAGAATGTCATTTTAATTGCGACTATTGAAAAACAAAAACTATTGTTCATAGTTTTTAAACTGATAATTGATTATAAAGGCTATTCATTTTAATATAAGTTTTATGAGTAGCCAAAGTTGCGCATTTTAAAACTTTCTGTTTTGTATTTTACTGTAAAATAACTTCTCTAAAAATAGCATCTTCATTCTATGCTCTCCTCACCCTCGAAATGCTTTGCTTTTTTCTAATCTGTATATCACAATAAATACGCAATACACGGCTCAAAAAGAATAAAATGAAAATTCCTCGAACTTCTTTAATCCAACTTTCAGAACCGCTGCATTTTCAGCAGCGTTCTAAATTATTAATTTATCTTTTTTCCATATTTTTAAGGAAATTGAGGGGAACTTTCAATTTCCATTGACTTTTTTTGTTAAGATTTTATTTTTATTCACGATAAAAAAAAAGGTAGTTGAAAAAAGGCCAGTTTTTATTATTCTCCATTTTTGAAGCTCTCCTCGACTGTAGAATCATTTGAAGAATTCCAGTAAAGGGGGGAAGAGATGTATACATTTTTACATTTTATTTACTACGATTTTTTTTCATCACTCCTCTCCCGCCTGCATGCCGATAAAATGTCTGAAAAGCTAAATAAATAAATAAAATGAGTTAAAATGGAATCTTCCCCACTCCCCCGCTTTTGGAATTTCTCCTCTTACAATAGCGAAAGCTGAAATTCAATAAATATAAAAATTTGGCAGTTAAAAAAAAACGCAGTTAATACATTTGCAATCTATTTTCGTTGTATCGTTCTCAATGCTGCAGCCTCGGGTAATGGACAAAAAAAAAAAAAAAAAAAAAAAAAAATTAAAAAAAAAATAATCATAATATTTTTAAAACATGAACCATTTCTATCCTTTCCGTTTTATCTAGCTTAACTCTACACTATGGAAATTCTAAATCACGTGAGAGCATTTTCGTGAAATGCATAATTCTGGAAACATTTTCAAAACCAATTGACTCCAAAGGGTGGATTACATGAATTTGCAACTCCCTTGGTGACTTATGTTATGCATGTAACCTCTCAATAAACGATTTATTTATATTTTCGAGAATATTCCCAGAAATTTAAGCATCCTAAGCCTCATTTTATTTTCAATTAAGCTCAACCAATCTCATTTTTTCGATTTATTCAAAATATGAAAATGGGTAAATTGAAATTTTGATATATTTTGGGTGTGTTGAAAATGCATACATAACAGTACTTTTACTATAGTCATTACAAGTAAGTAAAAAGTAAGTTCTTTACAATATATAACATACTAAATTCTTTTACTTCCAATTTCGTCACTTTTTAAGGAAAAAAAGAACAAGTGTTTGTAACAAAAATGTCTATAGAAATCATTATTTTTTTACTGAAATGTTTTGAAAAAGTTTCGCTAAGCAAGTTTTTTTTCCTCCTGAAATTTTAAAAATTAAATAATTATTTTTTTTAAATTTATAAGTTTAGTGTATAATATATTACTTTAATAGCTAATTTCTTTTTCATGAAACGCTTTGAGAATTGAAATTTCTTAAAACAAAGACAACAGAAAAAGGTGGTTCATTAAAGAATTTTAGCTTCATTTTATTTTAAATTTCAAATATTCTCATTTTCTGATCAATTCGAAATAAGAAAATCTATGTACTAAAAATTTATTTTATTTCCATCTTACATTTCATTTTACAACAGAAAATTTAATACCCTAAATAAACTTTATTAATTCTGATATTTTTGAGGAATATAATTTGAATGTATTTTAGTAAGAAACATTTCGATGAAATATTTTCAACCGCGATTAATTATTTTACAATTTTATATTTAACTTCTATCACTCTCTTAGAAATAAAACTCTTACTTTTGGTGATTTAACAGTATTTGACAAGTATTTAGTTAATTTTCAGAATCATTTTGTCACGAAGTAACGTTATTTTTGACAAAACTTTAATTTCGAAATATATGACGAAAATGTTTCCTCAACTCAGAACCTCATCGCAATGTGTTGTGGGAGATCGCTAACTAAAATAATAAAACTAAAATGAAGACTAGATGATCTAAAATATAGTGACGAGATAAGCTGATGTGAATGATAAGGCCTGTGCAGTGGCCAAGAAATTGGCCTAGTACTAGGAAGATCTCTGTCTTGAATCCCGTTTCGGACTTGTTCATATTTTGCTATCTTCTGTCTTTCTTGTATATTTTGGACGGTATTAATGATACCAACGATAAAATAATTATTAAAATAATTCTATACATTAGCTGCTACGAAGTCATTTTTTTTTGGAAAAAAAATAGAATGATAAAATATTTCTTTAATTTTGGCGAAATTCATTTCCTTGAAGAAGTGACGATAGTTATTTAGTATATTATTTGCTCGGAGCATATACCACGAAGCTGTTTCGTCAAAAACGAAAAATTTTTTGGGTAATTTGAGCCCCCATTTTTTACAGTGCATGATTTTAAAACTTCTTGGGAGTATATTTTAAATTAGACAATGGAAAATAGCGTTGTTAATGTTTAATGCTTTAATTTCAAAAGTAACTTCTAAATAAAAAAAAAACTTAACATCTTAGGTAAGAAAATCTAGTATATGAAAGTTGTTGCTGTCCTGTTTCATATTTTGCTTTGATAATTCTCAAACCTTCTATACAGCATGTAATAGTTTAAAAACGTTCATAGAGTATTCGTCTTTTTAAAGAAATGTATAAATATATCAAATATAATTATTTCTAATGTTATATCAATTTTAGACGACTGAAATGTTACATCAATTTTTTTAATGTTATATAAATTTTTTATCTACCCGTACTTATTCAGTGTTTTTTTTTTATAAATATGCAAGCATAACTATTAAAAATTTAGTCTATTTTTTCCATATTCACTTTTACGATTAATAATAGGAAATGTAATTAAAAAGTCATTGGTTTATTATAAAATGATTCATTTTCCAAAATCAATGCGTTGAATTTGTATAATATAATTGTTGATTACAAAACAATTTGTTTTATTGCCTACTGTTCTAACACTGACCAAATTACTTTTTGATTTTAAAAGGATTAGTTTTTCAACAAATATGACACAGCTGTTCTTGTTTTAACTTAATTTTTCACCATAGTTTTTTCCCTTACATACTAATAAATAACAACTTTTTTTACGAAAAAAGGGGGCTATAAGCATTTAATTTGCTTGTTGGCCTATTTTTTTATTTTCTTTACCTGGTAATTTTTTTATTGGTTTAAAAAGGAAAATAGTTCAAATACTTAGTAGAATTCATTATGTTCTAAACAAAGAAAGTTGATTAAAAATCGAATGGGAAAACAATGAATAAAAATTCAAAGTATGAAAACAAATGTTTTAGCGACATTTTTCGCCTAACTTTTGTGAAACCATTTATTTTGCACAAGGAAAAGTTTTATTTTTTTTCATCTTAAATAAAGTTTACATGCAAAAAAAATTACTTTATTATAATTAGTAGTAAATATTTAATGTGAATTTCTTCATAAACAAAATCTGTAATATCCTGCTCTTTTTCTGTTAACTTGATTTTTTCCATAGTTTTTCCACTTATGTAATGATAAGTAGCAATTTTCTATTAATAAAAAAGAAGCACAAACAATTAAATTTTTGTTATTATTTTTTATTTTTCGCATAGTAATTTTTTGTTAGTTTAAAAAATAAAAATAATTCCAATATTAAATAGAATTCTGAACAAATAAATGGAATTAAAAATCGAATGGGAAAATAATGAGTGACGCTAGAAAATATAAAACAAAGGTTTCCGGAATATTTTTCCCAAGTATCTTTAAACCTTATTATTTTTCTCTAAAATGTTTTTAAAAATATTTTTCATCTAAAATAAATTTTACAGGCAAACAAAGTACCTTTATAAATAGTAGTAAATATTTAATGTTTCCCTTCATAAACAAATTCTGCAATTTCTGAAAACAGTAAATGCATTGAAAAAATAGGATATAATATAGTTTTAATTTAACAACATAGTAAACAAAATCTGAAGTTTTGCACAGCTGCTTTACTATAATCTACTACCACTGTTCATTTTTAAAAGTTTTAAATTTAATTAAAGTTTTGGATTTAATAAAATTTTTCAATACCAAAGACCGTTCCAAACTATTAAAACAACATTATTATTATTTACTTATTTATTATTTAATTTCAATAATTCAGAAAGCTATATACTTTCGTTTTTTTTTAAAAAAAAATTAGTATTTTAAACTTGATGTACATTTAGTTTAAAAAAATAAGGAAACAAAAATCTATGATAGAAGAAGCGATATTATTATGTTCTATTTTCATTCAATAAAGGGCTTTTCAGAACCATTTTTCTCATTCCTAATCGAACGAAATAAGCATGACGTGCTTTTCATCACATTATATTTAATAGAATTTAGAAGAGATTTAGGAGATATTCAAGTCATTTAGCAAAAAAAGTAAATTTACATGAATTCAGAAATTCTGCTTTTTTACTGAACTCATACTTAATATTTCTTAAAAAAAATCCTTGGAAATATAAATTATTTATGGCAAAAATAGTATCGCACATAAAGTTGAATATAAGCGACGAATCACTACAGCACGCACAATTTTCATTTTTATTTTTTTCATCTACTCATAAAATGCATGCTTATTTTTTTTTTAAATTGGTATATAGGGGAAAACAATTTTTTTTTTAAATTCCATGAAATGGAATCCGAGCACGAATTCGATCCGGGCAGAAAATTGAATGGGATTACGGTTGAAGCGAAATTCGATGCATAAGAAATTGTTCCACCTTTTTTTCGAAATACCATTTCGTATTTGCAAAGCTTTTGATTTCCGAAACTAAGCAGCTGTTTATTTCGCAGTTTTTTTTCTCCCACAAAAAATTCTCTTATTTAAACGAAATATTCTAAACATAGACTGCATCTTTCAAACTTAACACTCAATTAAATGTTAAAGAAGAATTTTGCAAGAAATATGATTAATATTCCATTATCATATATATCAGACTAGTATACCATATATATATATATATATATATNTATATATATGGTAAATGTCCGAAATATATACTAGGTCTAGTAAAGTGCTACTGCCCACTTCCCAGTATACATTTGTTTGCCCGTTATATCTTACATACCTTACACCGATGTTTTTTTGAGGTTCAGGGACACTGCCCGGTATGCCCTACATCGATGTTGCGCTTAAGGTCATGTGACCCGGCGCAGTATGCATTTTACCGGTACTCCGAACACTGATGTTTCTCCTAATCTATCCTCAGCAGATATTAAAATACAATGTATATAAAGAGAGAAAGTTTTTGTATACCTATTTTTAACTAGAAAAGCGTTAATACCTAGTTCATAGTTTGTCTAAGGAAAAAACTACTCTCTCCACTAAGTCTAAGGTCGTCTGCTGCTATGAAAACAAGAAATAGTCAATTTCAACGTGGGGAGCTTCTTTCTCCCCTGATTCCCTTTCTCTCATCGACCCGAGCCAAAGCCTGTCTTAAATAATGGCAACATCATTACTTGAATAAGCTAAACCTCATAAACATAGTCACCGCCATTACTCCAGGTGAATTGATAGGAGAGTTCTTTACATAGACAAACTTTAAACAAATATGCACGTTTCCGAACCCGTTTGGCATTGTAGTAAATTTTCATCACAAATTTGGCATATAAATAATCGGATTAATTCTTTTTTCCATTGTTTTAATTCCATTTTCCATTTTTTAAAAATTTTATAATCTAACAGCAGGAAATCATCAAAAGATAGTCTTTTGAAAGTTTATAGCAAAACTAAATGTATCTTTTTTTTTAAATTTTTTTTTAGTATAGATCTTTTTATCTTAAACCCAATAGCATAAAAATTCTCCATATAGGTGTTTTAATGTTAATTGATTATTTGTGTTACATATATATAACTCAGTACTTTTGTATTTAAAAGCTTTTTTTTTTGGTTGGTTAAAATAAATTGTTTTTTTATTTATTTTCTTATTATAGTTTAAATTCAATTTATTTCTCCCATTATATTTTTTATTTTGTAAAATTTTTTACCATTAATTAATAACTTTAATTTTTTTATGTTGACTACTGTCTCATAGTTTATTAGGAGGAAATAAAAAATTTTAAAATTCAAGTTACAATAATCAAAGGTTAAGCATATTTTGCCGATAATTAACCTTTAAGCGTCTATATGTCAAAATAACATATATTGTTTCGTCAATGAGCTTTGGAATCATAATGAAAACAATAGTTAACTGAAAAGCAACGTTTGTCTGACAGTTTAAAAAAATAGACGAATAAAAATGAAAACAGGTTATTAAAATGTAATATGCGCAGGTATCAAAAGGTTGTTATGCTTATAAGTTATTTGTAAGGAAACGTAAATATTTTGTTAGAATTTTTAATGCCAAAAATATGATACTAGCTTTTTAGTATTTGAAAGACAATATAGGATGATCATAGTGAACAAGTGTATATAAGTAAAAATTTGTTTTATTACGCCATTACTGAAATGGATATTTTTGTATCATTTCAAAATATGGTTATTTTTGTGTCTGGAAAATAATAGCCATTGTGCCTTGACAAAATATGAGTATTATTGCGTCAGAAAATATGGCATTTTTGTGTCGCAAAGAAAAGCTAGATTTTTTTTAGTAACCACTAAATTTGTAGGCAAAAATTACGTAGTGAAATCAAAATAATGTACTATCTTTCTCTTTAATTGAGCCATAATTATTTTTATTAGGATTGTAAACAAAAATTCTAGTATTAATTACTTCACAATCAGAAGCAATTTTGTTTCACAGGCCAAAACAAAGCGATTTATATTTTATCAGACAATTAAATTAAGTATGGGAAACTAGAATTTTAATTACAGATTAATTTTATTCGTATAAGTAAGATAAACCTATTAATTTGATTACTGTCATATCAATTTTTGTTAAAAAACAACTGTCTATAAAACAATTTTGATATATATTCTTTTTAAATAATATTCTTTAAAGTTATTTAAGCGAAGAAGTCACATAACATAGCTTTCAATTTATTCTCACTTTCCCAAACCGTTTTGTTTATGGTACATAGAAAACGCATTTTTCTAATCTTCTTTTTAGAATATAAAATGGATGCCGTAAAGAAGTTAAATTTAGAATTTTTCCAATATAGAAAACTTCGATTTAGTGAGAAAAAAATTATTATCTGAGGTAAAATTATTATATTTAATCGATAAACATGAGGGTGGCGAAAATATTGCGTCAATACGTCAAGCTATTGCATGAAAGCGTGGAAAACTCGTAGTTCAATATGCCAGAAACTCAAAAAGGTTCATTTTATGATGGCTTAAAAACAACCCTACTTTTATGCTCCAGCTGGCAAAGAAACTAATAACCAACTAAATTTCCGCAACAACTACAAAATTTTCGACCAATATCGCAACAAACGGGGAGAGCCATTTTTTTCGCATCCTGGCTTTACCAGTAATTTCTAGGGAACATTTTTTTTTTCATTTTTCTGCTAGCTTTTACTAACTCTTTTGCTTAATGGTTGCTATGACAACGACAAAAGAGTTTTCAATGTTCAAAATCTTTTATTCCTTTTTAAAAGGAGTTTAGTTGTTCTGTTTTGCTTTTTTGAATTCAGCCGAAGAATTTAGAGAGGTTACGCGTTATTAATTAGAATAGTTTTGTCTAATGAACATGAAATTCTTACCTTCACAAGTTTTAATGAGAAATTGTAAAAATTTAAGTAAGTAATATGACTAGTGATTTATTTAAATAGTAGGATAAAATTATGTTTCTGACATTTTTTGTTAAATTAGCAATTGCATAAGGGTGTGCAATTTAAATCTTGATTTTTTTTTTTGTTTAAATTATTTCCAAACAATTTCATTTTCTAATTACACATTAAAAATATATTATTTTATAACATATAAGCAATGTTGGCAATTAGTGCATGCTAACACGTTAGCAATTAGCGCAATGCCTAAATTAAGAATTAAATATTTTTGTTTAAAATTTTTCTTTTTCATTTAGGCATTTCTATAAATTTATTACGAGCAAGCAGTTAATTTGTGAATAAATGATTTCAGATATAATGTATGAAAAATATAAAAAAGCACAAATAAAATAACATATAAATATGTAAATTCAAACAAATAATATACGTAATTTATAATAAAAAATATGCGGAAAATATAATATACATTTAATATAATACAAAAAATCATACGATACATAAACAAATTGATACAAAATTAAAATTTTTAGCCATTCAATGATGAAATTTTTAAAGTTTTCAATTTTGCTAACGGTGAAATTTAAGTGATGAAAATATTTAGTGAAATATATTCAATAACGTAAGAAAAATATTTACTTAGAAATAAAAAAAAAATATTGTACACTACGAAACACACGAAAGTGTAAAATTGAATATGCTTTTTTATTAAAGATTCTTAAATATTTAGACTTTATACCCACATTTTTACAATGTTTGCTAAAAAGTTGTATATTCGTTGGTAATTGCTGCTATTTTATTTTGGTTGATCCAATTAACATCTAAAATGCTTTAACTGTTGTTTTGTATGCCATACAGTAGAAAATATCGTAGAAACTTCAAAAATACTTTCTATGAAGTTTTCGCTTGGATTTTCATTCGGGTTGCTTGTGAAATCGATGTTTGACCTGTGACTATGTGAGTTTTTATTTTTCTGATAATTTTGTTTGAGTTTCTTTTCTTAATTTGTTGTTTGTATTGCATGTTTTTTCCTGGACTTCTATACAAAACCATCGGGGTACTGAGGGAGTTAATTTAGGCATTTGCTTCTCCCTCAATTAGAAATGGTTTTGTTTTTATGGCTACCGAGGCCGGTACCCCCTGAAGACGTCGGCTTCGGTGGTCATATTTTTATTTCCTTCGTTTTTTTTATCGCTTGGATTAAATTATACTTAATACTATTGCATGCTATTTGTAATTAAGTTATTATGTTACTTTTACTTTTGTCGATTGAAACTAAAGTCGTTTTTGAGAGCTCTTGATTTGTCATGAAAATGTGCGAACTGTGAAGTTGAATTTATGTTTTCCAAGTAGACTTAAAAGGAAGGGCGATATTGTTTTTGTTTGACCTAAAACAAAAATTCTATTATCTCACAACTCCACGTCTTTTAAAAGTTTTTTGCTCAAAGATTTTCACTTTATGTCAGGCTTTCTATCTTGCACAACTTATGAAGAGAATTTGTTTTATGTATTTTGAATATGATAAGATCTTTATATTCACAATGGAAAAAAATATTGTATTTATGCAGTTTTTTAGAATATAAAGTATTCCAATCCTGTTTTTCATAGTTCAAATAAGCTTATAATTGAACTTCTTTACGTGCTCTTAAGTTTCGATCGAAATCGCATTTGTTTTCAACAAACCTTTCGGAAAATAATTAATGTAACCAAAATGGAACTACTAATGTGCATTTTCTCATTATTCACTAGCATACATTACGGCGCTTACTTTAAATTTTTTTCCCTTCCAGTTTCAGCTTGAAATTCCAATTTCTCATTGATTTCACGTCTATTCCAATGCAAACATGCGTTAATTTCATAGAAAGCCAGTTGCAGACGAATTTGGCGAGATAACTCATTTCTGTTTATTGACATTCACCAAAAATATGAGAAGACGTGAAATTCGATTACTCCTATTCAATTACTTCCCACAAAATGTAGCAGCTTTATCAACTCGACGTGACAGAATGCAGATGACGCTGGTACCGTGTGTGGGGTAGGGGTTGGCAAAAGGCAATTAGCCCACAACCAGAATGTACAGATTTCCGATTGGCGAGCCGCTTCAACACTTTGGCCGTTCGGCACACGCCAAGCACCATTCATCATTTCGAAGCTACGTGCTACACTGGCAGTTAGTTAGAAGCTTATTGCATCGATAATCTCCTTTCCTCCCATGGTACCTCATGTTCTGAAACTGACTTTTCGAATATTCGAATTCAGCCGGGCGATGAATGAAATGGGTCATAAATTTTGACCCAAAATAGAACATTAAACCCTTTTTTCAATAAGTGCGTTACAAAAAAGTTTATTAAATATGTCTGAAAATCATTACCTGGTGCATATTTTCGCATCGAATGCAAATAAATTTAATCTTAGAAATTATGTATATTTGGGAAAATGTAATGAGCTCGTTGGTTCAGCATCTCAATATCATGTTACGTATTATTCCTATTGCTTGAACTCAACCTTCGAAGAGACATTTAATTTGTGCTATTAAAGTCTACATTCAATTCAATTCAATTCGAAGAGACATTTGAAAAAGAAATCGCTTTTTCTTAAAATTAAAAATGGCAAATCCTTCATAAATTTATAGTATTTTCCCTGTCACAGAGGTATATATATATATATATATATANTATATATATAAAATTGTTTTACTTTGAAAAAGAAATATCAATTTGTACGCGTTAATTTTTCAATATAAGATTAATTTTATGCAAAAGTTGATTTGTTCAAACATTCCAAAAGCATTGGAACCAATTTTATTGATGATACAAGCTCTAAATTCTTACAAGCCATGCAGAATGAAAAGAAGGCATCAGATTTAAAAATGTAACTTTTCTTTGTTAATTTTTCATGCCTCTGAATAAAAAATAAATCCCTGAACCAAAGCGCAGGTAATTCTCCGTACGTGAGAGCTTTGACAAATGAGCAATAATATATTAGTCCAGGTATAGGCCGTAGCAAGTTTGAGGAGGGGTGGTAAAGAGGGCTGTATGAAGAACGAGAGAGTTTGCTCTTGAATAATGTAGGTTCGATTTTTGCACAGTCCTTGACTAGAGTACCAGGTTCATGGACTTGTTATGCTTAACGGGCCAGATGTAGCGGTGGAACAGATCTTTTAAGTGAAACAAAACAGAACTTCTAGGATCATCAAGGATTTTTAGTTGACTTCAGCAACACTGTTACAATTTTCATTCTGAATTCATTGTAAAATAACCGACAATAGTCTGCCTATCCGATTAATCATAAAATTTATGGTTACAGACAATTCCTTACTTTTATTCTTTACTTTATGCTGCTGTTAAAAAACCGTTATTACAAAATTAGACTGTTTTGTATCTCTGAGATTCGATCCTGTTCAGCTGGTCAAGAGATTTACAAATTAACACTCTCGGCTACAGTTCGTTCTGGTTGTTAAATTGTATTGGGTAAAAACAATCAAAAAACGTTTTTTCTCACACTTAACAGTTTGAATATCATCTTTTTATGGTAATTTGACTGTTTTAATTGAATATGGTAAATAACAATTAAATAAAATGCTATTATGCTAATTTTTATCAAAAAATTTCTAACAGTGAAACCAAACGAAAAATATGCATTTTTTTAAAAATCCTATGGCAGCACACTGTAAGAAATCCCGAATCAAATTGCGATAGAAAGTATTGGAATATTAGGTGCATCATCTGTAATATCCCTTTTTAGCACAAAATAGTATAACGTAATTTTTGCAGCAATATTTATTTCATTAGAGTGATTCAGTGATTTTAAGGAAATTATTGCTGTGAAATTTTCGGTATATCAGATTTTTTGTTCCGTAACATGCTCCGGTAAAAATGAATTTTACGGTGAAAGTAAGGCCACACTGTACTTTTTACCGTAATTTTATCAGGAATTTTTTACAGTGCAAGCAATATGGGATTGTGGCTGCATTTTTATTTTAAAATTAAAGGAATAGATAAAAACTCACGTGTATAATTTACAAAATTTGTTAAGTAGCAAGTTCAATAATTTGCAATCTCGGACTTTAGTATTTTGTGGTATCTGGAGTAACATTTTTAATGCGCAATGAAATACAAAAATCCAGTGTTTCTGTGCATTTTTTGAATTTTATTATGTACTAATCATAATACACTAACATATCATAGAAATTTTTATGCTACAGATATTTTAACCATTTAATATATTATTTAAAATTAGTTAAGTAGTTAAGCAAAGCCAAGTAAATAACATTAATTAAGCATACAAGTATTGTTACTATACTGCTGCATCTTTTAATGCGTACAATAAAGTGAAAAAGCTAGTGATTCTCTACAGTTTTGGATTTTATTTTATGCTTTAAGGATGAAACTCTAGTGTAGCAAGAAGTTTTTATGCTTTGGAATTTTTAGCTCTTTCAACATATTATATTAAATTAGTGAAGCAATAGGGCATAAAATTTCGTTGCTCTAGTATAGCAACATTTTTAATGCACTATAAAATTAAAAAAAAAAAACAATGCTTCAGCATTTTTTTATTGTTTTGCATACAAGGGACGATGCTCTGGTGTGGCATAGAAGTTGTTAAGGTACTGGAATATTAATTATATCTAATATTAAAAATTGAAATTTTAATACTAACAATTTCTAAAATTAATTTCCAATATCATTTATTTATAAGATTATTTATTTTCAATATTAGTAATAAAACATTAATTATTTGATAAATCTGAATAAAAAGTTAATTACATATTCAGAAAATTTATTAACGAAATAAAGGATAATATTTTTTGTCTTTCTATATAAATTTAGTGTAAAACAAAACAAACAGTTTGTGTTTATAAATACTTAGGGGAGTATAAGACGAACTTGGTATGTATATAAATATCAAGAAAAAATATAGATAAAAATTCGTATTCATGCATAATTAGATTTTTGTGCTCTCAAACTTTAAATACAGAAAGTTCAAACATGAGACCTCAAACTAATATCTAAAATAAGGTATTTTCTTATATTTCTCTCTAAAAATGCAGAATGCATTTTTTAACAAAAAGTTTTAAAAGTTAGAAAAACACATTTGACGTGTAAAAACTTAGTGTCCAAGATAATAAGAAAATTAAAACATTTTATATTCATATGCATTAACTTTAAAATTAAATGAAACTTTTAATGTACTATTTCGTTTAAATCCATTTTGCGTTATAATTATATATTAAAACCACCACAAGTAAGAAATGATAGCTTTTATAGTTCTTTATCATCCATTTAAATAAAGTGATTTTGACCATTAATGAAAGAATACTTAAAAGGTGAACAACTTTAATGGATTTATGGTATTAACGTTTGTCCTCATGACTTTCGAATTTAATGTCTGCGAAGATTCTTTTTATCATTTCTTTGCAGGAAATTAAAGTAAAACATTTAATATAGCATCGGAGTTTACGGTTAATAGTCTGTTTGAAGGATTTTAAAATAAAAAGTGGTTTTTAAGAACTTAGCGTATGATGTTTAAGATAAATGAAGAGATTAGTTCTATAGGTTCTTTTAAGCATTGTTGTTAGGAAATGATATACTTCTAAAGATTATCATGGGATTTTTTGAACATTTTAATGATTCAAAAGGCGGGTTTACTTAAAACATGTTACTTTAATATGTAGTTGTGTTTAAATTTGTGCACCATTCTCATTTCTTTCAATTCAATCTTCAGACAATTACAGAGCACAATTACATAATTTCTCAAAATCGTATTTTTTTGCTCTTCGTTTTCCAGATAAACAATATAAACAACTTAATTCAAAATTATTTAGGCCGTAAACCTTGGCTACAATGTTATATGGGATTTAATTTTCAACCTTGTTTCTAACTTTTCGATCATTAATTGGAAAATATTTATACTTTAAGCCTTTGCAACAACATTATACGGAGTCTCGTTTCCTGCCTGGTTTTTAGCTATGAAATTCTTAACAGAAAATAATTTGTACCGTAAACTTTTGCAACAATGTTATACGGGGTATCTTTTTCAGCCCCGTTTCTAACTGTTCAATTTTTAATTGGAAATTATTTATGCCGTAAACCTTGGAAGCAATGTTGCACAAGTTTTCAGCCCCTTTTCTAACTACACAATGCTCAATTGGAGATTATTTACACCGCAAACTTTGGTAACTATGTCATACGGGGTTTTGATTTCTGTCTTGCTTCTATCTGTATGATTCCTAATTGAAAATTGTTTGTTCTGCAAACTCTAGCAACAATGTTATAGCGACAGTATTTATAATGCAATTATTCATGTTACTTCAGAGATCTACATTAAAAAGGCAATAGTTTACTTAATTGCTTTCTGTAAACTTCTCAAATATTCATAATATGTTTTTCTGATATACTGAAATTTTCTTGACTCAAACAATTGAGAGCATAATTGTCTCAGGCTATAATTGTTAACTTCATTTTTTTAGAGAAACTTCATGAGCTATTTAACACTTATTTTTTTTGGGTGTGGACGTACCTGGTCCAAACAAAAGATAAGATAATAATATCTTTAACATAAATTTATATCCCTATACGTTTACGAGGAATCAATTGAACATAAATGGTAAATGTTGCATGCATAGTACTTAATAAGAAATTTACAATGCCACAGAATAGAACAAATGATAAAATTCATAAAGTTTATCGTCTGAATTCATAAAAGCAAACGAAACATTTATTGCTACAAGAAGAATTGCATTTTATGAAATTTTTAAGCCTTATCTAATATATCATGAGGTATCATGAAGCATCATAATATATCATGAAGTGAAACGTGAATGGTAGATAACGTTTTCAGTTTTAACGTTAAATTATTAAAGAAAAATGTTATTACGTCTACAGAATCCAGGAGTACCTAAAACTTATTTTTATTTCCCAATGCATGAGCAGAAGGGTTATTCTATAACGACGTTTCAACGTAAACCTTGCAGAATCCTTCAATTATGGAACAAAATTTATTGCAGATGCACTAAACTTTAATAGTGGGGCATTAAATCCACTTTGGAAGCTTTTCGAAACTTGGCCTAACGATCTCATTTTAAAGGTATGGCGAAACTCCGATAAAGTCGTAATAATTCCGGGATAAAGACTTTTCAAATCGATGATCGATAATCGATATTTTTCGAAGCTTCTCAGGGTTCCCTTACAAGAAAAGAAGATGCTTCCGGTGGATTTCTCTTGATGGAGTGTTTTCGTAGAATCTTGATTGTTTGGTACAATCTTTTGCTAGGTATTTTGATTCGTCGAAAGACGAAGAATCACTGTCTCTGTGAACGAAGCAAACGATAATTATCTGTTGACTGAAAGAATATCGATTGCTAGTCACGATTCAAAATATCCACGTTCGATTGATGTTCTATTTTTTAAAAAATAATTTAAAGAATGAATACATATATTATAGTTTCTTATTTTATGCATTTAGAATGCTCTTGTTTTCGGATATTGCCTCAGAAATCTTGACCTCTAATTTTTTTTTTTTTGCATTTAACTGTTTCTTTTAGAAAAATAATTAAAAAATGTTACATTTATATCAATGCTGCACCTTAAGAAAATATTTTGGAGTATTGCAATTTTTCTTTGCTTTTCTTATAAACAGCTGTATGCATTTAAAAAAAAATTTTTTTTAAAAACAAATCACTGTAAAATTGATTCAAAACTATACTTTTAACTCTTTAAATGAATATTTTGCAATTTAGAAATAATACTTTAAACTGTGCTATAACACTCGAGTATTGTCAGATAGCCAAATGACTTATATTTTTAAATGCATTAAATTTTTTAACATTAATTCTCTCAAAATAACAAGTTCATAATGCGTTATGCTTATTAATTCGTTTCCTAAATGCATTTGAAAATATTAACTATAAATAGAATAAAGAATACAATGAAACAAAATATTTTTACTATGAAAAATATTTTTGTTTTTGCCTGGACTAAGTTCGTGAAAAGATTTAGGTTTTTTAGTGTATTATTTTGATTTTTATATTTTTTGTGATTTATTAGTTTTTAGTTAAGTTCAATTACTAAATTAATAAAAATTGAGAGAATATTTAAAATCTTAATAAAAAAAAAGAAATGGCTTATTTTTCAAAAGATTTACTTCTATTCTTCTTTTAACACACTACGTTAAAGAAAAGAAAAAATAAATTAGCATTAAAATTAAGCTTCTGCTATAAAAAAAATTTTTTTTGTGCTAAATTTAAACCTGATGGGTAAGATGTTCTTATACCTTAGTAAGTACTTAATTAAATAAAAAATGTGAGATTAAAGATTAAAAAAAGCTAAATAAATAAAAAAGAATAATATGACTAAGGAGTACTTTAAAAAGAGATACTAAGAGAAAATGAGTTCTTTTTCCCAAATCAAACCTGTCAAAAAATTTTATTTTTTGCTTTGCAATTTACTGATATTTGGAAAAAATTTTTGTTCCAATCACCGGAATTTTGAATAGAAATTTGATTAATATGTATCTGTCCATGCCTGTGCAGTTTTTAAGCTAATAAACCTATTTAAAAACTAAATTTAATTTTTATATTAACCGAGTGTTGAAAATTTTATACTATCGTAAATATTTTATCATTCGCAGTTCAATAAAAATGTTTTAATTATAAAATGTAAATATAATTTCAAATATGTTTCATTACATAGAAGCATTATCTGCATGTACATTTAATAAATAAAATATTAAAGAAAATGATCAGGTTGATGACTGAAATTAAGAATTCAGAAAATAAAATAATCTCAAATAATTAATTTTAAAATTTCTTTTCTCTAAATATTTGATATATTTAGGAAAATAATCCAACGGTTTTATAAAGAAGATTATTGCAAATAAGAGAATAAGCCAATCTGTTGATACTTATTAGTATCTGAAGTAAGTTCTAAAGAAAACGATAATTCAGTACCAGACGATATTCTATTGACAATGAAAAATCGTCTGCGCGTTGCTTTAGCTAATAAACTGCTTAAGCAAACCTCCTGATAGTTTTATGGTTCTAGCCTGGGAATAAGTCTTCGAACAGACACCAGACCATCATTTCCAGATTCCTATAAACCACCTGACGTGACCCATCATACAAATGGCTGGATAGAACATCGGAACAGATGGAATGAAAATGGGGAAAAGACGGGATAAGAGATGACGACGACACGGAATCTCAGGGAAGCATTTGTTAAAGGACCCACCGTCTCGACTCTCGAAATCCATTTCCGGATGGTTTCGGTTGCGTGGCGTCACTTCCGAAAGGAGGAGTCACGTCACTTCCTAAAGTTCCTTCTCCAGATAACGACATATGGATTTTGAAAGACTCTGTGAAGTTTGTTTGCGTGTATTTATTTGGCAAGTTTTAAGTCATAAGCATACTTGATCAAGTTTTGGACAAACCAAGTCTTGGAAGAAGCTAACTAATCTGAAATCAAGATTTTTTTAAAAACATCACATGAAGTTAGTTTTAAGACCGCAATTAGGACAATATGTATTTAATTTTATATATTTAAGAAATATTAGTTTAATTTCGCAGCAGATTATCTAGTTGGTAAATTGCAGACCATCTTTTATTCTCAATAAACATATATGAGTATCGAATATGATCAAACAGACATGATTATATAGAGTGCTCATCATTTACCAATAATCATTTTGTCATTAACTAATAGAGTTATTAGAAATATAATATTAATGGTTGAATTATTTCTGTCAGATGGTTGAAAATATCACATTTCTAGAGACTAATTCGATTTTAAATGAAATTATAATTTCAATTTTAAACTGAAGCAGTTAAATTTATTGCAAACGCATTTGTGTTACAATTATTAATCATTGAAATTTCAATGCTGCTAGAATTATTGCAATGATTTACCATTCAGTGATGTATGATGTAAATGATTTATAGTTTTCTTAAAAGTATGTATGCGCTTCATAAGGGGCTTATTAGTTCTATAGATATTACACAAAACTTTGTATGAATATAAACTCTATTCATTTTCACAGTATTAAAGTTCGCTAGAAACTTGACTAAGCGGAATTTCGGTTTAACGTGAGTTTTTTAATCTCGCAATTTTGCAAGCTATTTTATTCTTCTTTTTAAAAAATTTTTGAGTGTAAAATATTTTGTACACATAAAAATTTTGCACTCTATCACCACTCAATATTTGTCTCAGCATAGTTTCTGATACTTCAATATCAAAGTTTAATGATGAGTTGTGTTGGCTCAGGGAATAGAGTACTTGCTTCCCAATGAGGTGGCCTGGGTTCAAATCCGAGCGATCTGAACACAGCTAGTTCAAATCGCTTGGTCAATACGAATTTCGATACCGGCTTGAGACAACTGCAGTGCTGACGTAAAATATCTTCAATGGTAGAGAGATATTGGGTTAGAATTCCCTTGCCACCATGTAACCGTAGGAGGTTTTCATGGTTTTCCTCTCCATATAACGCAAGGGCGATTTAGTTCCATCAAATAGTCCGCCGTAAAGACAAATTTCTCCTCCCAATATTTGATCGAGACTTGTCTTCTAGGTCGGGTTCAAAATTATAATGCAATGAAGTTGATCATTGCTAGACGTAAACTCAAAAATTGGGTCAGCTGTTCAACGGTGGTTAAAAATAAATAAATAAATGTTTTATGTATGTATAATATCAAAACTTACCTGTTCAATTTTCTACTCTTCTGAAGACGTTTTAGTATAGATTGAAAACACAGATTTTAATTAAATCATAGTTTTAAAGTTATCATTTTCCTCAAATTACAAATAAATGACGTTTTTCTTGTTCTGGTGAAAGATATAAAATCTTGATACACAATATTCGCAATTTTCATCTGGAATTGAAGTATTAACCTTTTCCCATTTACAGAATTTTCATAAAATGGCGAAATATTCTGTTTATTCGAGCATGTTCTGTTTGCTAGCGTGACAGAAAGCAACAAACTTCTTTGCAGTTGTTTTAATGCTATAAGGAATTTTGTGATGGAATTTTTACGTAGCACAGGTAAGCACAGATAACAAAAGTTTCACAAACTATGCAGTAATAAATTCCAGAATGAATTTACTCTCGAATGATCCTTGTTTAAAACAGTTAAGATTTTAATTCGAATTGTTATAATATTCAATATTATTATGATGAATACTTCGTATGGTGCCTGAGCAAGACTTCTGAAAATTGTATTACTGAAATATAATAATAATTATAGTAATTTTGTTTAATAATTTTGTTTTGTTATTCTGGAACCAAAGCATATCAGTCTTAACTGAAACAGTTTTTGTAAAGTTTTCTTTGGGACACTTTTTATTAGTATTTAAATGTAATTTTTGTAGAAACTTACCAATAAAAACAATTTTAGAAAAACTTATAGTACGTAATACTACGACTTAGAAAAGCGTATGAAAAGTCTGTTCTTGAAATACGTTAAATCATTATTTAAATGTTACATTTTTTTAGACTTAGTAATAAAAATAATGCTCAAAGAAACTTATGATGAATACTTCGTATGGTGCCTGAGCAAGACTTCTGAAAATTATATTACTGAAATATAATAATAATTATAATAATTTTGTTTTGTTATTCTGGAACCAAAACATTTCAGTCTTATCTGAAACAGTTTTTGTAAAGTTCTCTTTGGGGCACTTTTTATTAGTATTTAAATATAATCTTTATAGAAACTTACCAATAAAAAATAATTTTAAAAAAACTTATAGTACGTAATACTACGACTTAGAAAAACGTATGAAAACTTCGCTACTGAAATACGTTAAATCATTATTTAAATGTTATATTTTTTGTGACTTAGTAATAAATATAATGCTCAAAGAAACTTGTAATGAATACTCTGAATGGTGCCTGAGCAAGACTTGTGAAAATTGTATTACTGAAATATTTAAATAAACATTTAAATGTAATTTTTTGAGACTAGTTTTGACATTAAAAGAAACTTAAGCTAAATAAGCATTACTTAGAGAAACTTATGAAACCTTTGATACTGAATTTTGGAAAGCCTAGTGGTAGAAATTTTAAGTCGTCCGGGCTAACAGAAAAGCCAGTTATTACCTATTCCATTGTAACTGTTCAGCTGCAATTTACCAGCAATTTGCTTTGTATATTTCTCATTAATTTTCTCTCGCCAAGATATTAGTTTCCTATGGAATAAATCGGTAACCGAACAATCTTTGGTTCTGATATAGTTGAAAAACATTAATTTACAATACATTTATATGTCCTTAAAAAGGAATAACTAATCTAAGATTCATAAAGTAAATAAAAACGTTCCTGGTATAAAAGGGATACGCAACAACCAACAATACTCAATCATCTAGGTTCAATCATTTGCGTTTTCAAAGCTCTATTATTCAACGGCTATAGTAGGAATGGCACGTAATTTTGGCTCTGGGCAGACGACGTGGATAGTACCTGAGCCCTTTCTCCAAACTTCAACACCACAACTAACGATAAGACTTTCCGTCACGAAAGATTTGAATAGCACTTTGCTGCATATACATTATTAATCCGTGCTGTGGTTCCCACATGGACTTGCACCCTAACTCCGGTTTAATGTTCATATACATGAACGTTTAATGTTTATATACATGCCTATAATGTACATATAGATGCACATACACGCCGGTAATTTTTTCGGCTGCCTGGATCGAACTCATTAACCTCTGCTCTCCAACCAGTGGTGTGGGGGAAAGGGCCACTGACTATGCCACCGGGGCGCTATATATATAAGGTATACATTAGTTAGATTTCTGAAATCGTTAATACTACTAGAGAATGTGCACTCGTATAAAAACATCCCGTACCATTCATGCCATCATACCATTTTAAAGAACTAGCTATTCAAAAAATAACGATGCTTCTCAAAACCCTCCAAACAACCAGTGGAAAAAACGAAATTAAATTGAATAATATCACACTCTTGGAAACTAAAACAAATCTTCATTGCGTGCGTTGTATTACGCCACTTGCTCAACTATGTCCCTGGATTGTTGTAGGGCATTTCACTCTGGACAAGGGCCAATTTCAAGAAATAAAGGTACATTTGTTGCGTGACTCACATTTATAGATCTCAAAGAGGAACGTGCTGTAAGATGGATTCAGAACTTTGTAGTGACCCCGTTAAGAATATATCAGTTGATACAAATATTTAATGTTTTTATCTTGTATGTAAAAACAAGACTCTTATGAATAATTAAATCGAAACATGGTAGATTAAATGAGTTTATTGAAAAAGTAATTTGCAGTTATAAAAATAGCGAATAAATAAAATGTATCAGATATAGCTAGTAAAAGATTTATTTCTGTGTAATTGTTAGTCGTTTAGATTTGCAATGATATGGAAGTTTTATTGTATTAATATTGTATGTTACGTGCCAAAGGTTTTTTTTTATCTGGAATTAATTTCCTCAATAAATTAATGCATCTCATATAGCTTTATACTTTTATTCCTCAAATAACAATACGAATTTTTTAATTGCATGCA
This sequence comes from Parasteatoda tepidariorum, assembly GCF_043381705.1. Lineage (NCBI taxonomy): Eukaryota > Metazoa > Arthropoda > Arachnida > Araneae > Theridiidae > Parasteatoda > Parasteatoda tepidariorum. Next base: position 75,931,006 of record NC_092206.1, read on the forward strand.
CAGACTATGGCATAAAAATTTAGTGCAATGTAGCTATTTAATACGAGAACCAAAAAATATTAGCCAGAAAAAATAAATTTTAGTCATGTTCTTGATGAAGTTAACTCTTGAAAAGATTTCATGGTACCTTTAGATAAACATGTTTGTTTGAATCGTTATTAGAAGTATTTATTTGTCATGATTTGGATGAAAAATTTAGATTTATTTGTGTGAAATTTATTTGATTAAATTTTAAAGAATGAAAATTTAATTTAAAATATTAAATTAATGTTTCCTAATTTTATTTATTTATTTTACATTTGAAGAAAGAAAGGAATGAACAGTTTTCGTAATTAAAAGTTAATTCTGAGAACCACTTTTCTATAGCAGGACTCATCTTCACTATGTAATAACTCCAGGGGAGAAACCGATTTTCCGCGTTATTGATTTGCCAATACTTAGTAATCTTAAGAATGTAACGGACGATGATCCAATCGTCATTTTTGTGAAAATAGATATAAACCGTTCTTTTTTCTTGTCTTTATTTCAAGTATTTCCTCAAGTGTTTTTGACATAAAACAAATGCAGTATGATCCGCAGACATTTATACTCCCGAAAATTGTTTGTAATTCAAAATCAACAACACAATTATATTGGAACTTAGAGATACTAGAAGTTTGGGCACAAGAATTTCCTGCAGATGCATTAACAAATATTGATGATAATATTTTAGAAAATTGTTATTACAATTATTAAATCTAAGTTAGATAAGTTAGTTTTTCTAACATTTGTGAAGTATATTTAAACATTTTTCTTATGTTCATAACTCACTCATTTTCATGACCGGTATAGTTTTATAAGCCTTAAAATTGTTTGCATGCGATTTACTGATACAATGCATAAGTGAAACTTTGAAGTTCAAAGGTTAGGTTCCTCAAATGTGAACTAATTAAAGTTTTGCATAAATAATAAATTTCTAAGCACGCTGCTTGAGACTAATTCTATTGAGCTTCTAATGACTCACAATTCTATTGAAACTTCATTGTTAGAGCTCAACATGTATGTTTCGCTCATAAATATCAAGTTTAGTCTAGCATAAATAATAGATTTGTATATATATATACGAGACATAAAAGAAATAAATTATTAATGTATCAGTACCGTTGAGCTTACGAATTGCCTATCGATTCAGTATCAAGAGAATGCGTGCTGCCAATATTTTAGAAATTTGTTGCAGATGCTTGGGCTATTTGTTTCTAACTATGCCTATATAATTCAGATCATACATCTTCCCAAATATTTACATAATATATGTGTCTGTTCAAATATATGCTTGATTCTATACATATTTTGTAACTAATGAAAACATATCTGGCCAATGCTCTGGAATATATTGCCACTACAAATTTATTCGAGCGATAAGCAACCGTTTTGTAAACCTTCCTCATCTTTCATTGAGATTTTAGACTGCATCCAGATGTGTATTCCAGATTCAACCAGTAGAGTTGGGTTGAGTTGTCTCCTACTTGTAGATTCTGAACTCAGGGTTTTGGTGGCACGCAAGAACTCCCAGGGACGCCATCATATCTCAACTCAACCCCTGATTATGGCTCGTTAAAGAGATGGAACTGGGTGAGGGGGTGGTCCAGTGAGAAGTTCTAGAAAAGGATTTCACTTGTAGTTCCACATTTCATCCTCTCTCCCTTCCTCCTCAACTAAATTAATAAAAGATGGAGGTTCTGGAGAGGGGTTTGGAACGGTGGAATAGAACATAAAGAGTTTTCTCCCGTTTTGGACATATTTGAATGGTGAAAATGTTCAAAAGATGGATATGCCTGTTAGAGTGTCTTGGGATTTGAACAAACTTGTGTTGCAAATGGCATGAACTATTCACTAATTTGAGTAAATGTTCGTTCGAATAGATAATTTAGCACCGCTTTTGTTAAAAGCTTGGAATTATTCATATAAGTCATAAAGGGAAAATACAATGTTATTGCATTTGCTAGTTTATTCAGGCTATTGCCTATACTCTTCAAACTGACTGTGTCATTATATTTTTTGTAAGAGTCCTTAAGATTAGCTATGTCAAGATGATTTGCACAATATTTGCTAATAAAATTTACGATATTTTTTTGATAATATTCTCAAGTTTATTTAATTAAAAAAATAGAGTGAGCAAAATTTTTCTATTTTCTAGTAGAAATGGTTATCTACTGTGTTGGAAAAAAATTATAAAGCCGAGCAAAAAGTAGTCAAGTAAAAAACACCGCTGTTATGTCTGAACATGCAAATTTATTTTCTACTTGCAAATGTAGAGCCTAATTGCTTTGTATGACAATTTATTAAATTATGGGTTTATTAAATTTGAATGACAATTTATTAAATTATGTCATTGTCAGGCTCAGAACATGCGAGAAAGTGGTTTGCTTCAGTACAAAAAGCAGAAACGAGGTGTATAAAAACAGTTTTTTGGTAGTTTGCACGAGCAAAACGACAACCAACGAAATCTTAATCCCTTCAGAATTTCAAACTTTTTAATCCCATTTAAAATACAAATTAACTTATTAAAAAAATTTTTTTTTACTAAGCGGAAAAGTTTTTTTTTTTAAAAAATGATGTCTCGTATAAAGCTTATGAATCTTTTTTAAACTTTTAATTAGTTCGTTTTTTTAATTAATGTTACTACTGATTCTATTACTATTACTACAAATTCTATTACTATTTCTATTAATTCTAATACCGTGATCATTCCTATTATTTCTATTTCTGTTTTTGCTACTATTACAATTATTACAATTGTAAATATCATTCAAACTAATATTATTATTACTATAATTAGTATTACTAGTATAACTATTACTAATCAGAACTATGAGCACTAATAGTATTACTTTTTTATTACTATTACTTTATGAATCAAAATTATATTGCTACCATTACTACAGCTATTACTATTACCATTGAAGTAGTAATAATAGTAGTAATAATAATGGAAGTAATGCAGTTAATAACTGTTGCACTTTTTTTAATTCTTCATTATCAAGACAAAGATTAAAATTGTTAATTTTTTTATTAGTCTATTGCTCTATTCATAAAGTTCAACGGACATGTTCAACGACAATGTTGACATGACAAAACCTCACAACTTAGCAAAAAGAAACTCCAGAAAATAAAACATACATGAAATTACTAGATTGTAAAAAAAAAAATCGCATTCAAACTAATTATTTTAAAATTACCGAAATTCACTCCATTTTGCTTTAATTAAGTGGAAATATTTTGCTTAAAATGATATAACGTATTAAACCTTGAAAACATATAATTAGTTCGTTTTTTTTTAACAAATAATAAGTTTCACATTTTCTCAATTACCAAAACAATGTTAAAACTTATTACCCATCCTATTAGCTTTAGAGACACGTTTCTGCTTCAAAAAAAAGTTTAATAGACATGTCCAAACAAGTCGACTATTCTTTATCAGTCAATTAAAAAACACTCTGCAACAAATGTTGACTCGACAAGACTTCCACATTACTTTTGCAAAAAGAAACTTCTGAAACAAAAACATACTGGAAGATACTTCATTCTGATGAAGAAAATCGTATTCGAACAAAAAAATACTTTTATCCCGAAAATTAACTCTATTTCGAATAGTGATTGACTATTCCAAAATGGCAGCCTGAATGAAGACAAAAGGTTCGACGGAAAAAAGTTTTTTTTTCATCTGTCAATCGTTCTCTGTTAGTGGTTCATTCTTTCTTTTAGTTCTTTTTTTCTTTATTTTGTTCTTATTCCACCCCACCCCCTTTCTATAAAAAGAAGAAAGGTGGGTCCCTGAGCCCGCTGTCAATCCCTAATGCTCATGGGGTAGCTGAGCGATGGACGGTTACAGCGAAAATCTTTCAGCGCTTACGTTAGGGGTACAAAAATAAGATCTAAGTTAGGAAAAGAAGGGGGATGCGTTGGTAAAGGAATCAAACCTTTTTCCTTTTTTCATTCCCCAGTGTCTTTATATCATTGTTTTCAGCAGTGGGGTTTTCACTCAACTCTTTCTTTCTTTTTTTTCTTCTTCTTCATTCTCTCACTCTCAAGTTTAAAGTCCGATTTTCTCCTTTTTTGTTCTTATTTTTACCTCTTTTTTGAAAAAGTAGCGAGGATAAATCGTTTATTTCGAATCTCGATCCTGTTGAGTGGAGCATGTTTCCCGTTCTTCGAAAAGGAGATTACGGGAAGTGTTCGAAAGGGGAGGGGTGGTTCGAACTCTCTGCCGTCTCATTTCGCCCGAAGTTTTGTTCCAGTAAGCCTTGTTTGATGCATGTGCAGGGTTGAGTTGCCCGCTTTACCACATCAGTTGTATTTATTTCCCACCACAAATCTTTTCGGCCCTACCATAACCACTTCCGAGTCAATTTCTGGAAGTTATTTTATAAATCTGGATAAAATCTTTAAGTGCAAAGGGGATTCTTTCTATCCCCATAAATCAAAAGGAAAAGAAAAGAAAAAAAAAAGGAATTGAAATCAATTATTTTAAATATCGAGAATAACCCTCCTTGTTGATACTCTCATAAATGAATAGTAATGATGTTATGCCGTAAAATGTTACGTTTATCTATTTAATTGAAAAGAAACGTTTGTGTGTGTGTCTGTCTGTCTGCGTGTCGCTCTTATAATTCAAGAACCATGTTTTGACAGTAAAGGGGCAGTTTCAAATTCTGATTCTGAAAAGGGCTCTTTAGTTTATACGAGAAAACTGTTTTAAGGTCTTCAACTAGTTTCAATACAATCTTCCTTTTTTTCTTTAAAAAAGCTCAATTAAAACTTTGATTTTATGTTTGATAAGAATAAAATAAGAGTAAGATTTAAAATTATTAATTCAAAGTAAAATTTAAAAATTTACGAAATATTTTTTATAAAATATAAGGGAAAATTTGAGCTTGAAAACTACACATTTTTCTTTTCACGCTAACCGATCCACAACAAGTTTTGCAATGTATAAATCTTGAAATATTTTTTTTCTCGCTCATTTTGAACTAAAATCTTGAAAAAATTATTTGACCTTTTTAACCTTTTAATAATTTAACCTTTGATCAATTACTTCAAGTAAACATAGTTAAAATCAATGAGGGGCGATGACAAGAAAATCAAAAAAAGGATTTGATACCTTGCATTATTTTTGCTTGTAATTACACTGCGAGGCATGTTTTATAATATAAAATTAATAATAATTGAAATAAAAAATTAAAAGTGCAAATTCATTAGAAAATTTAGTAAATTCTGTACCAGCTTTTCTAAAAAATCATTCGATCTTAAAAGCCTGTCTCATTCCTCCAGCTTGAATTATTATTTTTCTTCTTTCTGACAATCAGCATAAACCAAGTCCTTCACTCCATTCGTTTATACTTTACGAGTCCAATCTTTACAAGTTGTATAAAGAAATTGTTGTTAAATCGTTTCTCTTTATAAATTGCATAATAAATTCTGACAACTTAATTGAAGCATTTTCTCAGTTTCTTCAAGATGTTTCAGCAGTCAATTCGTTTCAAAAATAGCACGTATTTTTTTTCATTCATTCATTAAAACAATTGTGAAACATTTCTCTATTTTAATTTTTATTTCAAAACTGAATAATTAATTGAACATTCTTGTGTAGCTTTATTAATTTTGTTCTTCTTTCCTTTACAGGTAAGCCACTGCCTTCTTATTTCTTTCACAACCAAGTATAAATGAATATGGTATGAAGGAATATATTTTTAATATTGTTTTTCAATATAACATATCGATAACAATATAATATTGTGGGTTGTATTTGTGTATTTATTGTGGGGGAGGTTTGGTCCTCTGTCCTTAGCCGCCAATATTCGTACAGTGGAAATCATGATTGTTCATTTAGACCATTAATAAAAGTAAATGGATGAAACAAAATGAAAGTCTCCAGGAAATTAATATGAATCGGGAATATGAAAATCCAATTTATTAAGCAATATTTCTTGAAGATTATATAGAATGGCCATCGATACAAATCATCATGATAATTACCAATTATCAAAAATAAATCCCTTGAAGGGATCAAGGAAATATAACTTCCACATTAAGAAGTTTTTGTTAACATTTTGTTACGATTTCATATCTTTTTAAACAGTTAGGATGACTGGGACAGGAGCGCCCCAAAGGGGACTCCTAGTCACCACAAATTTTGAATTCCAAGTGAATATAATTATTCCCAACGGACGTAGAAAGTATGGGCAGGAGATCCATAATTTGGCGATTTATCATAATATATCATAGCCAAAACAAAGCCAACTANATTGTCCACTAATCTTTAGATTTCCTGCTATGTTTTAAAAAACTTTATTTGTGAAAACCTTTAGCGTGGCGGACAGCTGGCCGCCTTAAGCGGCTAGTTCTATTAATAAAAAAATCAGCTTAAGTAATAAGAGATATTTAAAAGGACAGAAAATAAATATGTAATGCCAATTGCGGCATCACATATATCGATTGAATATAACATATCGATTCAATATAACAATATAATATAACATATTTAGTTCTATATTAAGTATAGAATGTTGTCTTGAGGTTGTACCTAGATTGTTTCAATCGAGTAATAACAAATAAAACGATATTTTGAATATTTCATTAACACCCCAAGCAATAAGACCTTGTATTCTTTAAAAAAGTTTCGCGGCTAGATTACGGTTAGTAGTCAGTCACTGATGAAGAAATAACTGATCATGAACGGTTAAAGTTACTGACCGTGAAATAAATTTATGCCCGCACAGTTAACATAACCGTAAAAATACGGGTCTGTCTGTAAATTTTTTTCTAGTAAAATGCATGAGTGAGAGAGTTACGAGTTCATTGCCCATACTCATTCATGTATTGAGTAAATAAAATAAAAGTAGAATATAAAAATATGGTTCATAAATCGTATAACCTTTAAACACTTTTTTTCTGAAAAGGTTAGACATAAAAAATTAATTTAAATTTACAACAGTTATTCGATTTTTCGATCGTATTAATTTGTCATCACCATTGAACAGTTTCTAGAAGTGCATTAAGAAAAAAGTTCTAGTAAATCTACCGTACCGTATAGTAATGACATTTCTGATAAAAAATCTGGTTAATAAAACCAAAATATACGGTATTTAAACCATTCATTTAGCATTTTCCATTCGTATGGTAATAGTTTACCGGAAATTCTGGTTTTCAAAATTGAAGTTCTTATTACCACACATTTAGTAAAAACCGCAAAGCTGAAAAATAAATTTAACCCTATAAATGGTTTTTATGGTGTAGTACTTAATAAGTTCCAAAATTATTTAGAGGAAAAATTAATTTGACTACGATTCCTTAAATGTTAAGTAAAATTTTGAAAACTCGTTTTAAGATATACCTTGAAAAAATAAATCAATCACCTAACTCAACTTATCATAAAGATCAAATCAGCTTATTTAACACTTAAATGCACAATGTTTCTCTTTTTGCTTATATTTAATTAAATTAGCATTAAATTTGAAACAATTTGAAACAAAAACAACTGTTCCAGAACAAATTTGCATGCGTTCCAGCTTCAAAACAATATAAATGTTTGTTATTTTTTAAAATCTTTGTTCAGTTTTTACAGATGTAAAAGTTTTTTTTTGTTCGGGAATTCCATCACTTGTAATGAAATCTTCCTGTCAAAATCTTTTTTGCTTTCAAAAGGAATATTTTAGAAATTTTTTGTTTGTTTTTTAATTTAATCTTTGACATGGCATCATAGCTAAAGAGACCCTATTAAGAGTTTAGCAAGAAAGCTTTGACAGATTTTCAAACATCCATTTATCATGTGATCTGGTACGGTAATGGGTTTTGAGTGAAACGCTATCAATCAAACTGTATTCTTTTAAAAATATCGTTAGAATGGAATACATTAAGGCTATTGTAAAAATTGCTGTTCTCCTCAGAAAGTTGAAAATTAAAGAGCGTTAAAATTCATTTAATTACTGAGTTGTGTGCTTAACATTTTTTTATTGAGCGTGCCAATCATGTTTACTTATTTAGTTTTATTAGTTATGTATTGAAATCTTAAGATTGCTCGATATTTCATTATCAGCTCATTTTTATTTAATCGATTAAATATTTAATAGTAACATCAAGACTGATGTTATTATTAAATAACTGAACCATGTAACTATGTAAATTTACGTCAACCTTAATTGGGTTTAAAATTGTAACTTTTTTCTCATAAGTTGAACCATTACGTCATGTAATCAAGTTTAAGAAGTGTGGTAATATGCTTCAACTTTGCAGCACATTAAGATGTCGAAAATTTTAAATATAATTATGATTAAACATACACTTATTATTTTAAACATTATAAGCTTAATTTTATTTAATCGATTAAACGTTTAATAATAACATCAGGACATTAAACTGTGAAACGATGTAAATTTGAGTCAACCTTAATAAGGTTTACAACTGTAACTGGTTTCCCATTAGATGAACCATTACGTCATGTAAGCAAGTTTAAGAAGTACGGTAATATGCTTCAACTTTGCAACATATTAAGGTGTCGAAATTTTTAAATATTATTATGATTAAATTTACACACAGAAATTCTAAATTTCTAATTCATAGAATAAAGTTTTTAGAAATTAAATGGGAAATTAAATGTTTTTTTTTATATTTCCTATGAGCTGCACAATCAGTCTTCCTGATGAACAGACTTAGTGCGTTCTCCAAAAGTGGTATCTACTCATTCAGGACCACCACAATGGGTGAGATGCCGTTGGCCATGTTAAATTGGACGTCTAGTTTCGACCACACTAGATGGCAGCACCGAGACTCTAGGGAAATTAAATGTATAAAAAGTATTTCTCAATATTAATTGTACAAAAGCATGTCAAAATAGCTGAAAAAAATCAAATAATGGTTGAATTTGAAAACTCCATACATTCAAAAGTGAAGCAGACTAATATTTGAGCAAAATGTATGTGGAGAGGGAAATGAGGGAGAGAGATGTTAGATGGCTGCCTGCAGGATACGAACCAAGCTCTGCGTTCGTAGTAGAATGTTATAATCACCATAATTGTACTTCTCAGTCCAGGAAGAGATAATATAGTGGCTGCCGCAATGAAACATTATGGCATACGAGGGCTGTTTTTTAAATAACGACTTCTTTGTTGTCTACACTAATAGGTGACGGGTGCGTCGCAACGAGTGCTTGCCGTGTCCTGGCGTTCTTTCGGAACAACTATGCTCAGTTACAGCTGCGTAGGTAACCTGTACAGTCAGTTCTGTGTCTTTAAAATGTTCAAGTTTAACAAATCGCCCTCCGCGTATGAGGTACGGTCAGCGATGTGTTTTTAGTTAGCAAAATACACGTCTGCTGCATACATTCACCGGCAGATTTGTGAAGTTTACGAAGCGTCCTACTGCCATGCTGACTGAAAATTTTGCTACTTTATGATAATGACTCTCTCACAGCACAGTCCCGAGCTTTATTGGACTCTTTTGTCTGGGAAGTTTTGGACCACTCCTCAATACAGCTCAGGCCTTGAGCTAAGTGATTTTAATTTTTTCCGATGTTTCAAACATCATTTTGGCGGCAACCAGTACAACGATGAAGAAGACGTGAAAAGGGTCGTGACCTCTTGGTTAATGGTGCTGGCGGCTAGTTAATACGAAGAGGGTATTCTAAATTTAATTGTAAGGTATGATAAGTGTTTAAACAAACTTGGCATCTATGCTGAAAAAAAGAGAAATGTATATAGAATCTGAAAATTAATTTGCGCCGTAAAAATTTTCATTCGTTTGGATATTATTTTTAAGCTGACCTTACTTAAAAAAAACTCCGTACATTCCATTTATTTACAAATTTGGGAAATACAGTGAAATAAGTAAACATTTAAATTATAATTAATAATCTGAGTAATGTATTAGAAAATATCTGAGAATTTCCAAATTATAATTATTTGTATCATTGAAATTCGAAATTTGTATGCCATGATGTGTCATTGTAGTGGTCACTGTATAAGATTTCTAACTCTCCCTTGATTGAGTTGTAAAACTATTGTGGTTGGAACGTTTTACTACAAACCCTTACATCGTTGTGGTTCGAATCTTACCAGCAGTCATTAAACATAACTCTCACACAATTGTCCCTCAGCATGGATTTCACTCAAAAATTAGCAAATGCTGTTTCATTTTTGAATGCATAAGGTTTTCAGACTCGACTATTTATTTCGGAGCAGTTTTGCTACATTTTTGCTCAATTTTTAGAAACCCATTTTACAGGGAAATCTCCATATAATTTTTGAAAACTTTATTCTACGTATTAAAAATTTAGAATTTTTTTTCAGATTTTAATTTTTTTCTCCTTGAGATTTTAAGAAGAAAATGCATGTTTCAAATAAATATGATAATCTGAATATTTTATTAATCAATCAAAGAAATGAAAAATATTTGCCTAAATTAGTTTTATTTATAATATTTTTTTAGACGGGCATAGAGATTCCTATAAGTTTAATTTTGCGGGACACTTATAAATAGCGATTTATTTATTATTTGATAAAAGCCTTTTTTATATATGTTTATATTTTTTTCGAATAATTTAGAGTGTTTTTTTCTTTAAAATTTTTTTCTTTGCAAAACTTTATCTATTAAGATATAATAATTTTCTGTTGCATTTATAATGTTAAATGTTCTTTTTTTTTTTAAAGGAAATGAACATATCTGTATAGAAAAATTTAATTTTAGTCTTCTACCGAAATATTTCTTGATGTATATACTTCTTTCATTAATGACGTCGTTAAATTTTACGTATACAATTGCTACCTTCAACATTTAAAACATTAAATATTTTGTTCAAAGGGATCTTAAACACAAACCGTTCACTAGTTTAATCACAACTGTTTCCCCTAATTATACAACTACTCAGGCAGATGTATAATCCACTGGAAAATTACTGACTTCTTAATCCTCAATCTCGCATGTCGCTCCTTCATTTTATAAACATTCCATCATTAAACAATATCCTTGAGTATCAAAAGGCAACCTCCTATTGTTGATTCCCAAAGCTGCGTGATCTACCCCTTTAATATTACCGTTGAAGTTTCAAACTACCCTTGTGTTCGAGAAGCACTCATCAAACCCTCCCTGGATTTAGAATGACTCGTCTGATAAGCTAGAACTACATGAACAATGGTCTTTAATAACACTGAATCGTCAAAGATCCGGGATCAAACCCGGGATTTCTGTTGGAGAAGAGTCCTTTATTCGTCGAGAACGGTGAGGGATCTCTGAATCGAGTGGAAAGCAGCGATGGAATCAAGGGAATCCTTAATTGGGGCAGGACCCAAAGGACTGACTTGTTGTTGTTGCTAGGCGACCGGCTATATTGGAACATTGGATCTGCAGGCTATACTTCAGACGTTCGTCCTGCTGTTGACAGGGACTTTTCAGAGCGCAAAAAAAGGGGACAAAAAAAGGCAATTGTTACCGCTTGATTGGATTAGAAAATCTCTGTGGATTTACCCGGGTGGATGTGATTGTTGAGAGGACGCTTGAAAATTGATTTATTTCGTACGTGGCTTCTTGTTGTTCATTTTAGTTTTTTGTTTCTTGTCTTCTTAACGGTTTTCCAACAGGAAAATTTATTGTCTAGTCTACTACAAAAAATACTGTTATTTTTTATTTTATTTTGTGGGTATCACTGCTTTTAAAACTAATTTATCACACGTTTAGTGGTTGAAAATAAATTTATTATCTTTGACATTTACAAGTACCCTAAAGCACGAGTACGTGGGAGGGAATAAAGGTCTTTATATTATTATTTTAATTAAAGATATTTTTCAATTTTACAAATCAATATGCTTTTAATAGAATTTGGAAATCCCAATTTTGACATATATATTACATTATATAATAT
>NC_092206.1:75942992-75957743 GCF_043381705.1 Parasteatoda tepidariorum
GTGTTAATTAATCATTTATATTATATTATATTATATTATATTATATTATGGTGGTGGTGGTGGTGCTGCATTTCTCAGTATTCTGAAATCTGAGTCTTGGCAATAATCATGGTCCTTGTTGTAGTAGCTATAAAATGATGAAATGTTTAAACAGTTGAGTATTGAATTATTAATGAACGGTAGTAATGTAAACTGGATATTATAATCGTTGTAGTGTTATTCTAAGACAGGAAATCTTAAATCTATTGCTGGCTTGATCAGTCTTCTTCGTCTCGGCAGTGTTCATATTCCTTTCTTTAGTACTAAAATGATCAACTGCTTCTTAAATGTGCACCTAGGAGCAGTGCTATACGTTTTTAATACTGTAGCACAAATATACCCTTCGTTCCTTTCGAGAAACAATGTTTTTCTTTTCCTTTTTTCTTTACCAAATACAGCTTTCTGCGCAAATTATCTATAAAAATTAAGCAGTTTCAGCAGAACATGATGCGAACTAAAGGTTTTCTAACTATTTGATGCCTAATATAATAACTAATCAATATAATGTTCATCTTAATATTTATCATTACTATTTTAAAAAAGAAATAACATTTCGGGCTATGTGAAACGAAAATAATATTCTCGTGTCACAAAGAAAAAATTGATCTGGGTGTAGAAGAAAGTGAAACGTCAAAGATAAAAATTTGGAAACCTTTCTAGCATGTTGCAAAGCGCTAAAAGTGTAATCCACCATTATTTGAAAATCAAACATCTATCGATAACAATGCTTTCAGAAACCCGTGCGCAATATTTTTGTCACCACATAATGACTAAGCTAAGGGTATGCTAAGATTTCATTCTTTTTTGTTATTTTCTTTATCTGAAACGCAATGTTTACTAAAACATGCTACTTTGCGTGGAACATGTTGCTTTTATACACAATGTATACTTAGTTATTTGTTAAAAACGAACGTAAGGTTTTACGGATAAAGCGAAGTTTCTTACAATAACATAGAATTTCAGAGCATCAATTAAACTATTTGATCCATTTGAGTTTCTGCTAGTTTAACTATTTATCTTAATTAATTTGACATATTCGAAAATATAATTGTTTTCACAAAAATTAGTTAAGGAATTCTCTTTTTAAATAATGCTATGAAAATTTATTCATTCTTCAAAATCTTTTGAAAGCATAAAAATTAAATTGTAACTATTCTATATTAATGTGTTTATAATTTAAGTATAGTAAGTACTTTTAGTGAATTATTTTTTAGAATATTGCATATTTTCATGAAAAAAAGTTTTGAAATTTTTTTTTTAAAGAAGCATAAAACACAAAGTATCTGTTATCACGCTTTCAGATTATACACAAAGTGAAAAATATTTTACAGTATTTTAAACATGGTTTTACGCAATGTAAAATCAGTTGTCTTGTTAGAAATTAACAAAAGATTTTGTTAGATTCTAACAAGTTTAAATTAAATTTATTTTTAATTGTATACAATTTTACAACAAATATATTTTATTAAAAATGTGTTTCTCAATGTCAAGTTTAAATTAAATTTATTTTTAATTGTATGCAATTTTACAACAAATATATTTTATTAAAAATGTGTTTCTATTGATTTGACGTGTTCAAAAATAGAAATTTTCAAAAGAAAAAAAATAGTTTATAAAGTTTTTTTTATGTATTTTCACGTAAATATACTCGCTGTTTGTAGTCGTCTAAAAATAATAGTGTATGAAATATTAATCGTTCTTCATTGATGTATTTTTATTTAGGCCTATTATTGAATTACTTTAAAAAAAAAACATTTCTAAAGAAACTTTTTCTTTTTTCACAAGGAAGTGTACAATCCTGTTTATCTGTTATTCTGCAGTGCTTTAAGCACGGTTTTAGACAATATATAAGCAGATATTTATTAATTTTCTTAAAGTTTTATTTAGATTTTTTTTTAAAGTTTTACAAAATATTAATAAAAAATTATGCCGTCCATTTTATAGCATCAGCTAAAATATTTGATCAAAGATCAGCTGCTATTAATAAAGCATATTCAAAATTATAAAAAAATTTTATATGAAAAATATAAATATATTCTCAGTTTAATCACTGTAATGTATGTATAAATATATATAAATATATTCTCAGTTTAATCACTGTAATATTCAAAATTATAAAAAAAATTGATATGAAAAAGATAAATATATTCTCAGTTTAATCACTGTAATGTAAATATATTCGCTAATCTCTAACCTGTTAAAATCAAGAATAACAAATCACCAAAAGAGATTTTAATTATTCTAAACTAATGTATTTGTTATTTAGGTTTACTAGTAAATTACTTTTAAAACAAATAACATATTTCCGAGAAAAGCTTTCGGAATATTTTTTTTCACGAAGCTTAAAACCCTGTATATTTGTTACTCCGCTCAGAGATTACATGTAAGGAGAAAACACTTTTACGGCATTTTAAACATAGTGTTTACGTTTACTTAGTTGTTTCGATTTTTCTTACTCTAACACGCTTAAAGAATTTTAAACAGTTAATTCTTTCGCTAAAGTTTTCCGCCAAGAAGCAGAAGTTAAATTTTAAATAAAGGACTCATTGTTAAATAATTTTGTTTCCTAAGGAATAATCTATGGATTGCTTTCAAATAAGAGAAATATTTTAAAATTCCGTATTTTCACTACATTTAAATTTAATATTTAATTTAGAGAAATATGAGAGATATTTTTGACTTTTTTATTGTTTTTAGCTCTTTTTTTGCTTTTTATTTCGTAACTTTGAAAGCTGTTGGATTTTTAAACAAGGATTAAGTTGGATTTATTCCTTAAGATTTTTGGACGAGATACAAAAGTTAAATCTCAAATTTTGAAATAAACGATTCATTATTAAATATTTCTGCTGTTTAAAAGAAAGATTTATTGATTGTTCTCAAACAAAATAAATATTTCAAAATTCTGCTTTGCTACAGAGAGAAAAAAATCTGGTAAAAATACTGTACTGTATGGCAATGTCATTTATGTGAAAAAAGAAAAAAACAGTATTTTGATTAATAAAACCAATATATGCGGTATTAAAACCTTTTTACCGTTTATATGGTAACGGTTTACTGAATATTCTAATTGATATTCTTGAAAATTCTTGGTTTACCACACATTTAGTTGGAAAAAACAAATTGAAAAGTAAATTTTATAGTTTTTTTCATGTCTTCTTTTAAGGTAGCATGACGAAGTTACTAAATTTTACCACACTTACTAAATTTTATAATATCATATAAAGCAATATTTTATTGTTAATTTTACCAAAATCATGACCAATCACTTCAGTAAAAAATACCAAGCTTTTTGGTATTCCCATGGAGCCAGAAACATGGTAAAGTTTACCTTAATATGGTAGTTTTGATCATACCTTTTTTCTAAGTGTGTGAGTATAGCATTCGAAAAAGTATGTAATTTAGATATTTAATTAGAGCTTTCCATCTTGTGGTGTTTAGTTTTTTTAGTTCATTTCATGCTTTGTTCAAGAGTTCTAAGACTCCGTAAATTTAAAATAAAAGAAAAAACACTGAAATTAGCATTTTTGTGTTGTATTAATAACATGTTACTTCAATTGGCTGTTGAAATTTTATAAACGCAACGCATAAAAAATATTATTATTAAGTTAAATGTCAGGTAAAACTACAAAAGGAATAATATTTAAAAAATATTAATCAAATAACTAAATTTGTTTAATTTTTTCATAATAACATATGAAATATATCTCTTTCATGAAAAATTTTTTTATTAAGAAATTTAAACTATTATTTCTGCTCGACAAAGTGGAAAAAACCCAGAACTTTTATCCTAATGAATACAGTTTTACGCACTATATTGCTACTTCTATGGTTCAAAAGACGTGTTAATTAATCATGTAATTAATTAAGATATCATTCACAGAAGAGCACCTACTTTAGATAAGTATGCTTTGAAAAAAAGGTGTGGATTTAAAATTCTTAATTAAATATGGTATTATAAGTTTTTATATATGGATGCAATTATTCCATCAAAAAAATCAGTACCATGATTAGGTTGAATAGCTTCTTTTAATTTTTTTATTTAAAAAAAGAGATGGCGAACAACTTTTAATAAAATCTATTTAAAAACGGTAATGACTCAGAAATTATTCAATTTTTTTTTATTATTGTAATATGATGCCAAATTAAAATTAAGATTTTTTTAAAAAAAAAATTATGTTTTTTTCTTTCATATCTTGGCAAATTTTGCTCTCTATCTGGAATTCTAAATGTCACATTCAGGTGGTTTTCTGAATCTCCTCACATATATTTCAGATATCAAACATTTCTTTTCAAGCTGAATTTATCGCAACTTTATCACTAAAGGAAGTTTATCATCAATCAAAGTTCCAAGTAACTAAAATTCTCAAATCTCTATTAAGGCTTTGTAGCTTTGTGTTTGATGACAATAAAAACGTCAATCGTTTCTTGTCCAATATAAACAATATTTGTCGTTATGTAACTGTCAGAAGTATCGAATATTAGCTCAAAGGTTTAGTTAGAGACTGATTGGGGTGTAAATTTTTAACTGAAGCTGTAAATACAAGTTACAAGCTTTTCCTGAACAGTGCAAGGAAAAATTGCCACCATTCCATTGCGAAATAGAATTTATAATTAGCTCGAGTCCTTAATAATGTGCCCGTGCCAGAGAATTGAATGCATAAATATTCCATATACCATTTTATTACACGGAGAAAAAATTCTAATAAAGTTACCGTATTGCATGGTAATAACATTTACGGTTAAAAAAAGATATAATTCTGGTTAAATCAAAGTATACTATGCAGGGTGTCCCAAAAAGACCGCATAAACTCTGCACAGCTAGATTCCCTGTTGAGAGTACATAAAAACTGCCCAAAGAAGCGTTTTTGTACGATCCATAGTTTACGAGAAAAATACGAAAAACAAAGTATGACATCACAGCCGATGCAAGAGAAAACACTTTATTGAACATATCAACAGCAGTTTATGTGGTCGTTTTGGGACATCCTGTATTTAAACCATTCATTTAGTAATTTTTCGGTCCGTGTAGTAGCTGTTTATCGGAAGTTCTAGTTTTCAAAATTATGTTCCTTATTACTATACATGTTGTAAAAAATGCAAAGCTGAAAAGTAATTTTAACTGAATAACTGGTTTTTATGCCATGCTCTAAAGCAGGGGTAGGCAACGCGGCGCCCGGGGGCGCCATGGCGCCCCCGATCGATTTTTAATGCGCCTTCGCTGGACTAATGCAAATGTATGATAGCCAGAGCGATTTACTTAACTCTTGTCAAACGGCGATATACAGCAAGTAGTCAGTTGAGTTTAGGATTGTGCATGATTATCTGTAAAATATGCGCCCTCGGTGATTTTCAAATTTAGTATTGCGCCCTTAAGGACAAACAGGTTGCCGACCCCTGCTCTAAAGTATCATGATAAAATTATCAAATTTTACCACAGTTACTAAATTTCAACACACTTTATAAAACCCAAATTTTATTGTTAATTTTACCGAAATCATTAACAAATTTTAATCGTATTATAGATCATGTATTTTTAGGAATCAGAGTGCTTTTTGGCGTTCCCAAGGAGTCAGAAACACCGTAAATTCTGCCATATTCTGGTAGTTTTGATCATACTTTCTTTCTCAGTGTGCCCAAACATCCTTTTATAAGATGAAAAGATTTTGCTTTTTGCAGCTGGTGTTTTAAATCACTGTCAACATTTCTTTCACCATAAGCATTACAGTTTAGAAAAGAAATAAATTTAATTAACTTTTCAACTCCTGGAATGGAATATCACTATCAAAGTCACAGTATTATTATATTCTTTTTAAAAAAGATTTAAGAATATCTTCTGAGTTCAATACTTAAAAACTTCAAAATAGGTAGACGTAAAATTCCTCGTAACTAGTATTCACTGTTAAGTTCTCAATTTAACTAGGAATTCAAACATATTTACAGGAGACTATACCGCGTGCGAGACACATACTTTCGATAAATCCTGCTAGTAAATCCTTCACCTTTGCAGTATCATTTGACAATTACATTACTCCAGAATACAAGAAAATCTCTGAAATGGAATGTACCACAATTCACAAACCCATTGGCATAGATAACTTAATCCACATACAGGGGTTCGGATCATCAATTTACCCTGCCGGCATATATCAAGTATTGTCGGCTTTTATTACCCTAGTGTGCCTGGAATATAGTGTTTGGATTATGGACGGTGTCCCTAGACCGGTGCCTGATTGGATTTCCGGGTTCTCCAGGACTTTACCTAGTACAGCGATTTTCCAATTGATATCGATAGCTGCGCTGACTGAACTATATTATTGTGAAAGGGTTTGGACGATTGCGTTTGAGGGGATTTAGACAGCTCTCGGGATTCAATTACCAAAATGCTCGTTTGTTCGAGGCAGTCACGAACTAAATATCACGTGATACCTAAAATGAACTGAATCTGTCTATGTGTCTTATGGTAATTGAAGAATAGTTTAGGAACATGAACTTTAAAAATATATGTTAGCATCATAGTGCTTTTGTTTTCAAAAAATGTTGCCATAATTATATTAAACTTTGAACATTTCTTAGATGCAGATTATTTAATTATTTTATGGATGCATGTTAAGTTACTTTAAAAAGCAAAGTATATTGAATTGAAATCTTTCTAAGAAAATAAGATAAATAAGATCTTTGGTTTATCTGTTATATTAAGAAAATTGATTCGCTATTTTTCTGTAATATTTTTATTACTAATAATAATTGTATTTTATATGCAATAGAAAGTTAAATTTCATGTATTTCTTTATTTTCGCTCTGAATCTCACTATCAGTCTTACGGTGATTTAGTTTAGAAATATAAACTTTAAAAATATACTCAATTATTATTGGACTTTTGATAAAATGGGAAAATAAATATAATATAGATTGGAAGCACGCTATTTTTTCATAGTTTATTTTATATTTTTAAGGATATATTGTAAGCAGTCTGTAACAATAAAAGGAAGAGTTTCTGTGGGTGTCTCTTTCTCTTTTAATTCCAAAATTTGTGCTAAACTGTAGAAAATTCCTGATGAAATTATGTTCAAAAGCAATGGCACCCTTGTCGGTTCATCTATTTTTCCCATTAAGTCTTATAGAACAAAAGATGTGACATAACGTAGTTTTTGCAATAATATATACTGCATATATTTACTGCACAAATCATTGAATCACTGTAATTCAATAAATAGTACAGTAAAAAATACGGCCCAAAATTAACAGTAATATTGGATTTTGTGAAATCTCTAATCACAGATGAAAGTACTTTTAACCTTAACTTGATTCGGAATTTTTTCCAGTGTAAGATTCTAAAATTAGGATATGGGAGGCTAAGAACAATTTATAGGTTCCATTATTCCGAATACATGAGTACCACGACACATTGTTGCATTTTAAGCTGCAGGCATTTTTTTTTTCTTAATTGCATCATAACAACATAGATATAACACCAGTGATGTTTACTATCTCATAGTTTGTTCAAGTGAAGATGAGTTTTACTGGAAACTTATTGCACAGTTTTCCTAATTATGTCTACATTTTTTGTAATATTACGCAAAACATGATCAAATAAATTTGAATTCTTTATGACAAATAAATAATCTTTACTTTTCAACATCGCTGAGATAAAAATTTAAACCGAAAAAAAAAACTGAAGTAATTATTACATGTGCTATTTTTCATAAAATTTATTCATAAAGTGGTATTTACGGAAATTAGATAATAAAAAAAATTAAAAACATATCTGAAAACTTCAGATTTTATCAGGTTGCTGTGGTTCTTTACTAAAGCGATCTCCTCAACTCAATGGAAATACTTCCTCATGCTTTCCAAATTATTTTTCCTTTGACATTACTTTAGAATGATGTTGACAACATGAAAAGCTCGAGTATCAAACCTAAAACCCATTGTTTTGTAAAAGGTATTAATTCTTTCCCTGCCTGCTTTAGAACAAGGGGGTGGCGAAGAGACTCCGCGTTCCTTTTTAATTTACATTTCAATTCCTCGGGCTTCTTATCACAAGAAAAGGAACGTTTTGACAGTCGCTTTGATACCCGACACAAGCATTCTATTTTTCTCTTTAATGATTTTTCACTCCTTTTGTCAGCTTCGGTATCAACAATTAGGAAGGAATGATTTTGTATCTTGAAAGAGATACTTCTTGTTCGGAAAGCGAGTGTAAAAGACGTGGACTTCCTTTGTTTTGCATCAAAATCAAAGAATGTGAGTTATGTTCTTTTGTAAAGCGAAAGAGTTCTCGTTCTGAGAAAAATTTTGGCTTTTAAAAGAAGTTGTATTAGGTGTTGAGGTTTGGAAGTTAGGAGCTTATAGTTTTACTTTTTTTTCGTAAATGGCGTTGAACTAACAACCCGATTCTGAATTTACAACTTTCAATGTTCAACTCCATAGCCTTTTAATTTTGAACTAAACTCAGAAGTTAAAAGAACTCCTGGATCAAGTATTTGCACAAACTAGCTCTCGTGGAGGACTATTGAGGTAACTAGCCCACATTTTCGTTACATGGAAAAAACAAACACAAAAACCACCCATGGTTAGCTCGACGGCAAGGGGATTATAACCCATGTTTTGTCTACCTCTGAGGATATTTTACGTCAGCACTGTGGTCGGTAAGATCCGGGAGCAGAATTCGTACCGGGATTCGAACCGGGACCACTTCATTGGGTGGCAAACTCTCTATCAGGTACTTACCAAAATTTAATTATTTTCTTTATAATATCTATCGCGTTTCTTATAGCATTTCTATAAAACAGTACCAGTTTTCTATAAATATTTGCGCTTGTAGTTCGATTATAAGAGTTTCTGTACTGGATTTTAAGAGTTTCATCTCTAATTTTACAATTTTATAAGCTTTGTACAGCGAATTAGTCTTCTAGTATCTAAAATAAGAAGTTTTCCATGAGGTTTTGCTTTTTCTCTACGTTTTAGATGCAAAGTAATTCCGCATTTTTGCCGTTTGCGCGACACATTGCATTAATATATTAATTGAAAAATATTTTGCAAATATTTATCGATACCGGAAATATCTTAGTACTGAATGTTAATACGTCAAAATAGTTTTATTCTTATTTTTAAAACCGTGTGTAAAATTATAATTTCTAGTTGTCTGTAAACCATGGATCGTGTTAAGATTTCATTTACGTTTATTGGTTCAGCTTTCAACTTCATTTACATTTAACTTAACAATAAAGTTAACTTTAATTTATTTAACTGGAAACAAACAGATTCGTTCGTCAAGCTTAGTGTTTTTCTGGTTATCATTAATTTTTCATCTGGATATCACAACTCTTTTTTTCTTGGTTTTTGTACAAACAATTACATTGAATGTTAAACGCTACGATATCTTTGAAGATATAAAAAGATTAAAAAGACAATATACCATTTTCGTTATTGCCATTTATATTATTTATTCTTTCATATGTGAGAAGAAAATGTTTTTAATACATAAATGAACTCTTTCTGTAAATGTTTATAATTTAAAACAAAAGAAGTAAATTTGAGAATTTTAAGACTCATTGAGCAGTATACTTAATTTCTTCCCAAATAAAACGAATTGATAGAGAAAATAAAGTAATATTTAAGTCAAGAAAATTATTAAATCAAACTTATTGAAAGGAAACGTTTTTTGCAACCATACAGAACAACGCCTGAAGGAGTGATAAACAGTAACTAATATAAGAAAAAAAAATGACAGAAGGAATAATGCCAGAAATATTACTATTACTGCTACTATATTACTACCATACCATACCTATATTAAAACCATAGTACTATTACTACATCCCATAAAGAGATGGGATTTTATCAATGATATTATGTTCCTTGTCATAATTCAAAATAAGCAAATAAAAACTTTGCAATTAAAAAAGTGGCTTCTCTAGACTATCCGGCAAATTCTTCACAATTCGAACCTATGGCAAATCGAAGAGCTATCTGCAAACTACGAATCACAAAGTTCTTTTAAAGAATGAAAATTGCTGTATCTGTTCATTGATTTAAGTAGGCATAAGTGACAAAAAAAAATGAAAAACTGCAATAATCTACTCAAATCATTTAAAAAAATTTATGGTTGTTCAGAAATCTGTATCAGAAACAAGTAAAATTAGGTAAAAACAGCATTTATTAATAATTCCAATAATTTGTTGTTGTCCAAAATACTGATACTGTACTTTGGTTCTTATTAACTAAGGATAAAAAATCTGGTATGACCTTTTTTATCATCTACTAAATCCTTGCAATAATCATACATTCTGTGAAATGCTTTTTTAAATAAATTTCTTGCATCTTCTTCCATCTATAAATAATTACTGAAATATAGTTAACTAGCCTTAACAATCATCTTCCTTATCACCCTTGAAATAATACTACTCTACATTTCCTCCAAATCAGCTTTCAGGAACTTGACTCTACATCACTAGCCTACCTATCCAAACATCCTGAAACCAATTCCTGAATTGACAGCTTTTAACCCCTCTCCAATGCATAACCCCCCAAACGATGTCTCTCAGCAGCTAAGTGATGGCGAAGACAATGGACATTTAAACCCATTTAACTCGGTGAGCGAACTTCAAATTATGAATCTTTTACGAGGAAATGGCAAGAGGTCTCGTTAGATAGCTCAACAGCGTAGGAGTTGGCTAATTACTGGGGACCCGGCTTCCCTCCTCTTTCCACGCCATTTGACAAGCTGGCTCCAGTGGGGATGTACCTGCTGGTTTCACGACCCAGAAGCAAACAATTAGAGTGCCCTTTGCTGTTCGCTTTCATTCAAGTGCGCTAAGTTGGCGAGTAAAAGATGCTACCACGACTTTTAGTAGTTCTGTCAATGATTGGATATTATCCTTTGTAATTGGAGGGCTAACTTTTCGATTTGAATCTAATGAGATCACAAGGAACATGCATTTGGAAGATGGCTGAGCACTTATAGTGAATAAAATTTTTGTTAGTGCTCGTGTTTGGAATTAGGGTTCCAAAGTAATTGGCTGAAGTTAAAATTAAAAAAAATTATTGTATCTTTAGTTTCTTTTTCTTTTTCTCTTGGTAGTAGAGATTCGATTTCTGGGAAATGACATCGTTCAAATTATTTGCATTATTGTTTAATGCAATTAAAAATCATTATTTGAATAATTAAGAATGCAGTAAAAAAGTTTAAAAAAATATTGTATTGAAAATTGGAATTATTAGAAAAAACCTTGTATTTGAATGTTTTCTGATATAAAGACTTATTTAGAAACTCATTCAATGAAAATTTCATTATTTATATTATGTAAGTTTTTAACTCCAAAACAGCTTGTGCAAGTAAAACAACAATGACTAAACAAGTGCTTACTTGTTTATTAGTACTAGTAGATGTAAGATATGTTTAGTTTTTAAATCCAAGTCTTCTCTCATGTTTGGCTTGGGTTCGATGGTTTAAAGTAATATTTAAACTTACAAAGGTGAAAGCAATTGACGCAATATTTGTATCAACCAACCTTCAAATTAAAGAGATCTATGCAATTTTGAAAATAGTTCATTTGATTCGAAATATTTGCATGGTTATACATATATATTTATTAGATTACTTGTTTTTAAAAATAATAGAAAATTGAAGTGACAGTACATTTATGTTAACTACATGCTGAGCCTGACATTGAACAACTCAGATTTCTGATCAGTTATGTCTGATTTATGGCTACTCATGACTAAATACGAAGCTTTGTAATGTTTAGCCCATCCCGGAAGATAAAAGAAATCGGAAAACAAACTCGCCTTTGTGGTGAAACTAATCCGTGTTTGCTTGAAGAAAATCGCAAAAATTACTGATAGTGTCTCTGATGGCCAAGGATCGAGGATGAATATTTTACTTAAACTGTATTCGATGCAATCCATAATCAGTATACAAATATCTCAAGTCATCAATGCTATTTGAATATTCTTTATCACGCGATCATATTGGTTCAGACAAAAGACAAGAAAAAATCGTGTAAATACTGTCAGGTTAAAATTACTAGTCTTCAGTTGGACTTTATAAGTTTATTGATCTAGGTATAATTTATCTGTACCTCGCTTAGGCACAAAATTATTGATCAATCCTATGCATTGTAACAAATGATATCTAAAATTTACGAGATTTTCTTTATTTTTAAAGCGTTTCCTAGGAAATGCGTTAAAAAATATTTGGTAAGACTGAAGAAACTGAGAGGATACAAAATTTTACCAAAGCTTTGTTTTTTATTCAAAATACAACATAAAATAAAAATAGTTCGAATATTCAGTTGTAGAGAGGGCTTAAAATCAGGTAATTCTATTGATAAAAATGAGCCCGCAGACGATTTTTTCCCTTTCAAATATTTTAAAAATGAAATCAGTGACATTTTCATGATCGTTTTGTTAAACAAATTCAATGATCAATATGAACATGATAGTATTGGAGGATTGCGTCATCAAAGTAGTATCTGTAATGCTATTTGAATCCACTGGTGTATATTTTGAATATGGTTTTCCTTTTAAAATGTAAATATATAAAACTAAATATATAAAACTAAATAAGTTAAAATTAACAGTAATTAAATTAAGAAATAATAAGTTATGTATTGAAGAACAAATTTAATGAAAAAATAGTACTAATTCGTGTAGGAGAAATGTAGAACATCACCATATTCTTATTGTCGCAAATATTAATTGATTAAATTTGTAATAATTTAATATTTAATTTAATGAAATAATTTAAAATAACAATTTAGTTTAAAAATAGCTTTGTTCGATAAAGCAAAATTATTGGAGAAAAAATACACACTCTTTTAGGGGAATCGTAAAAAATCGCCATAATTCAACTTACTCCAAAAAAGCTTAATTCATTTTGGAAATCTGTACAAATTGAGATAAAAAAATAATCCCTGTACCAAAAAGAAAAATTAATGTAGAAATGATATTAACCCATTTAGAAGAAACTTAAAAAAATTCCAACTATTACAGACGCGAATAGGGCTTAATTAAATTTGGTAATAGGCACTAATTAAAATGAAAAAAAAATGATATGTTCTGTAAGACAATATTAATATAGAAATAATACTAAATCGTCCAGGAAAATCTCAAAAATATCCCCATATTATAATTGACGTTGATGATTAATTACGTTTGATAATAATTATGAATTAAAATGAAAAATAAGCTGTGTTAAAAACAATATTAATGGAGTAATGGAACTAATCGATTTAAGAGAAGCCTAAAAAACTGTCAAACTATTATTGACATAAATGATGCTGAATTTATTTTACTATTTCTTTGGTATTAAAATTGCAGTTTTTATGTGTATCAAATGTACAAATATAGGTACCCTATATTATACTCGTATATTTGATACCTATTAAAACTGTGTTAATGCTGAGAACCTTCAAGAGAGATACTGTGAAAAGAGGTTTTTTTTATGGTTCCTCTAAAAGGATAAGTACCGGAAAAAATCACTTAAATGGTAAATTTTGACTATCGTGAGTTCACTTTGAGCATGAGTATCATGCTAAATGGTTCTGATTACAGTTAATCTTTATGTTAATGGTATGACGTACGAAAAACGTATTTTGCTTAATCTAATAACGTAAAATCACCGGTAAGAACAAAATATAATAATTTTCAAAAATAGAATTATTTTAGCTGTATTAATTGTGTTGGCATATGTCTTTTAGTTTTGTGCAGCATTTAATACTGTTGTTGAGTACTAGTATACTGATTGCTTACTTTCTTCCCACCCCGTACGAAGAACGGGTGTACAGTACGTTTTATAACCCTTCTCGTACGAAGAATGGGTGCACAATACGTATGACCCGCCCCGTACAAAGAGCGGGTGTACAGTACGTATGACCCACCCCGTACGAAGAATGGGTGTGCAGTACGTATGACCCGCAACGGGTGTACAGTTAGTTATTAATGGAATAAAGAATAATTTATATTAAGATAATACATATTTAAAAAAATTAAATTTCTTAAAAAATTTAATTTCTTGCAAAAATGAAAATGCAATGTTTTTGTTTCTTTTGTACGGATTAAATATTTGAAATATTTTATTATTATAACTATTTTAATATTGTAACTATTTTATTATTATAGCTATTTTTTTTATCTTTAAGAAGTATATTTAGTAATGCCTTCAGGTTTATTTTAAATTACTATTGATACTTAAGTGTCGAATAAAAAGATACTCACTATTCTAATTCAGGAATAAAATTTATTTGCAGATAATTCTTATTTACTGTTTGCATTTAATCAAATCAGTGACTATTGTTTAAACGGGAAATAAATTCCGGAAGATTGTAATCGAAATAATTCTTTGAAAGTCTTAATTTCTTTTCGAGCATTCCGTTTCGTGTATAACAGCATTGGAGAAATTCCCTTTTAGGGATTAATTCATTTCGTCGCTTTAAGTGAGAACCCTTGTCTTTTTCTTGACACGATAAATCCGCGTTTGCAGGGTGGGGTGGAGGAAGTAGCAAATAAAGTAGAACAACAACAACCCCCCTCTTTCGATGCATTTATGGCGTCGCAACTCAGGATTAATTGAGGGGAAGGAAGAAACGTTTACGATTGCGGAAGATGTAAAGCTAAGAAGCATCCTTACTCAATCTTAAGGTACATTTTATACACTTTTCATTCTTTTCGCTTAAAATTTGAGTGCAATTGCTTAGATGACTTTGGGAA
>NC_092206.1:75958540-76023893 GCF_043381705.1 Parasteatoda tepidariorum
TATATATATATATATGAATGCTAGCTCAACAGCTCAACCAGTTCTGGAGTTATAAGATTAAAGCAAACTCAAACTCTTTATTTTTATTATAGATTACTTAATTCGAATTTAATATTAAAATGTGTAATTAGCTTTAATTAATTGTAAACGATAATATTAATCAATTTTTTTTATTTGAATATACATTATTAAAACAAATATATTAATCTCGTAATAATAACATTTAAAATAAATACTTTTATGAACTTTATGAATTCCTCAAGCTTAATGAAATAAATAGCTTTAAATTCATTTTTATTTGCAAAATAGTACTTCTTGATTATTTGAAATGGTGCATACTTTATCTTTTATCAGCTTTTCGTTAAAAATTGTTGTTATTTATTTACAATCATGAATATAAAAAGATTAGTTTTGGAAATTGTTTAAATGTATACCCTTTTCTGAATTGCAAAATACTTTACTTTGTATTTTCTGAAACATTAATAGGAAAATTGAGTGTTATTTGTCGAGTTACTTAAAGAAGTAAATTCGTTCATTTCAAATGTATTGTAATCCCTTGTGTTTTCTCCCTATTTTGAATAATTATTATACACTTTAAATTGTTATTAATTATTTTAAACTTTTAGATAACATTCAAAGTCGTCTGACAATTCTACTTAAATTATGCTCTTTACCGAGTAACGGATTATCAAAAAGGAAATACTAGGATGAAAATTTTTCAGAAAATTCCCTTTCAGCTAACATTTTCAACAGAAAAATTTTATTCCCGCCAATAATAATCATTTCTTTGACGAAAAAGAAAGGATTATGCTCTTTTCCGTCTCGTCTACATTAAATAGAATTCTCAGACGATAACTTTTCCAAACGATATTTTTTTCCAAATCACTGTTGCCATTTTCTCATTATTAATTCTTTTATCGGCCTTTAATCGTAAATTAATATTAAGCGTCTTTCCAGCCAAAAGATGTTTAAATTCAATTATCTTCCTCAGCAAACAGAAGCCTGTAATCTCTATCTCTCAAGAGCTTGAAGGGTGGGGGGCATCACAACTAGCAACCCCCCTTTATTTAATCAAAATCATACATTGAAGAGATTATCAAAAGAGGGCTGTTACAGGATCTTACGTCTATTCGAAGTAAACGGGGGTAAAGTCAATATTGACTCGCCCTTTGAAATTCTGGGGCAGTCCATGACCAGTTTCTTTAATAATTACTTGTCAAATTTCTGGATACCTTTCTTTAACTTTTTCTACATTTAATTTGAAGCAATTTTAACATTCTTTTTAAGATGAAAAGAAAACTCAAGTACACTTGAAGGAGACGCCACATTGAGTTATTTTACAAATATTAATTTCTGAGTTTTAAAAGTACATTTTAAAAAATACATATGATATTAACTTCTAAGATTTAGTTTTTGCCGATTGACTTTAGACACATTCGGTACGTGTTTTGAAAAATTTATTTTAATAATGGAATGATGAAGAAGTTTTTTTTAAAAAAATATCAACTAGTTTATTACGTTAGATTTTTATCTACTGTTAGATTTAATGATAGTTTTTATAATGTTAGATATAAATTTCTGAAGTAAAACTATTAACTTTTTTGTTTAGCATTTGTTTTCTTTCTGAGGTATTAATTCTCTAAATATTACAAGCATTTCTTTAATTTTAAGCCTTTATTTTTTATTTGGTGCCAGTCAAGTGCATTACTTTCGCGTTTATGAAAACTTAAATGTTTTCGATATTTTTAAACAGTTGGCGAGCGTTTTTAATTCTCACTTGACTTTTAATAATCAGATCACAAAATTTTAATGAGTCTTAAGTTTTATATTTTCAACAAGCTAAATAGGCATGAACATTTTTAAAATGAATAACTCTAATTGAAGACATCAAAACATTTTTTTTAAAAATCTCGTTTCTGTTTTTGTCGGTGCACAACATACGGGAGTGTAAAATTCAAACCCCTGATAGCAGAAAATTCTCCATTCATCATCATTAGAACAGCATCAGCAAAATAAAATCTTTAAAATAAAAGTATTTCATTTCCATATTATCAATTGCAAATTCATTCATCTATCTATTTTTTTCCTCCTTCCCTCTTTATAGTGCTAAGTTATTGTTCTTTAAGTTTTGAAGAGAGCTATTTATTTTTAAACACTAAACCACAGACACCCCTAAGCTTATTTCTAATCAGAATCATAAAGTTGAGTTGGTAAGAGATCGCACTGAGCAAAAAAAATTTTAAAAAAAATTATTACAGGCTTTTACAGTATAAAGACTCTCATCAGACTAAGAGCAAAACATCATAAAAACATGAAAATCTCTGCAGATGGGACTAGAAAATATCAAAACTGTGGCAACTGTCTTAATGTGGAACACACACCATATCATGTTTTTAACTGCCCTTCAGTCGCTGCAGGCCTTAACCTCTTAAACTACCCTACAGAAGAAGATTTATATTCATTTAATGCCATAGAGATAGCGAAGACTATTCAAACACACTATGAGATATGATTCAATAGAGGATACGACACCAACCAAACAACAGTATAAAGACTTATTCTACAGTTTTACAGTTTTAAATATCATTTCCTAAAATTCAAGTAAAAAAACATGAAGGTTTTGCATAATTGTATTTACAAGTATTACATTATATGCAAAATTAAGCTGACTTTTTATAATAACCTTTCTGTCCTAAGGCCACTGAGTGTCTTTGGTTCACAGACAAAAACATTTTTACGAGGATATTGCGCAGATTAACTCTGTAATTAATTTATATTATTTCTAAAAGTAATTGAACTGTGTTCATTAAGTTTCTAACATTTATTGCAAGAATTGTAAACTTACGTAAAGCGTTTAAAACGCACTTAGATCAGTTAAGTGGTTGTCACACATTTTTAAATGAATAATAAATATCAAAAAGTCATCTAGCCATTGTATTTTTTACTGAAGTCACCCATACCCCCATGCCATATACTAGGGCTTATTTCAAAGTGGAATAATCGAAATATCTAAAATAAAATATATAAGATTAAAAAAGATTATCTATACATAAGACTATATATAGATAATTTTTGGGGATTGTCGAGAGTTAACAACTAGGGGGGGGGGAACCCATTAGTTAAATATGTGAGTGCATCATAAAGACATTGCAGTTTATAATTACAGTTTGCTATTTATTTTTTTGTACTTAAAAATTCCAATTTTAATGTGTTTTAAGAAAAAAAAAGTATTTGATATAAATTAAAATAAAATAGTATGTACACAATATACATATTGTTATCTTTTAACTTATATTATTAGTATCTCTGGTAACGTTTATGAAACCTTTTATGAATATGAATACATATTGACACGATTTTTGCATGATTAAATCTTTGTTAAGATTTATTAATAATCCAGATCACGTTCTTTAACAAAAAGAGAAATAACACACATAAATGCCTTAATTCATACGAAACAATGTGAACAACTTTCAGTATCCTTTCTTGAAAATTTCCTCCAGGGCATTCCTTTAACGCTTAAGCACCAATCTGACGAATCGAAGACTTTGATTTATGCTAATGCCTCTGAAAACTCTCAGAAAACTTAATGCTTTACTTTACTTTTCTCTGCCATTCCCCGTCCAACCTAATCAATAATTAAAGCACGTGCTGAACTTGGTTGAAATAGTATTAGGAACTGAAGTGAATTCATGTGAGATTGGATACATTTCAAAGTCAATACCTAAGTTTCCTGTGGATTCTATGTGCAAATCATTGGTTTGAAAAGTGTTGATTTTACTGATTTTTCGAGCGACTTCTTGTTTGCTTGAGCGCTGAATAGTGAAAAATATGCATATGCAATAAACTGAATGCATTTTACCAGTTGTTTCACAACAAATTTTAATATTTCGATATATGATACACTATTTTGTTGAAAATAATAAAGCAAATTTGAATGAAAATATTCATTTCTTGGCCAATAATATCGAGGAAATCTCAAGAAATATTCATTCCCATTTGCTAAAAATCTAGTATGTACATTTATATACATTTTCTGTAAACTTTTAAGAAAATTGGTTTTAATGTTAAACCATTGTACAATATTGTTATGCAAATTGTTTTCTTTTTCAATAAGCTGTTTAAATTAAAATCGTTCCCTTGCAAGATGAACAATACCAATGCGAATTAATTGCAGCAAGAGGGATTAATTTGCTAAGAAAGTTAAACTTGACACCGTATCAATTTCACTTCACATTTAATAAGCTGTTAAATTAAAACAAGTGCAGGATGAACCATACAATTGTGGATTAATTACTTAGACGGATTAATTTGTTGACAGGATTAAATTTGATATCGTATTGATTTTGCTGCAAATTTAATAATCTGTAAAATAGAAGCGCGTTTCCATGTAGTGTGAATCATACTTTTGTGGATTTACTGTACCAAGATGGATTAATTTGTTAACAGGATTAAACTGGACACCGTATCAATTTTGCTTCAAAATTAAAGCAATAATAGTTTTTCGCTTATATATAGTTTCACAGTATATAATGTATGCACATATCAATTTGTGTAGCAAAATGTACAACAAATTTTATGTTATGTTTATGGATAATTTCAGACAAATTATGTCTCTCTTAACATTATAACTAATATTGATGCCTGCAGTTTTTCTTTTTAACTATAATATAAAATGCATGAAATTATTAGAGTTACAGGGAATTACTAATTTACTAATTAATTATTACAGGGAATTACTAATTAATAATTACTAATACCTGAAATGCTATTTAATTGTCACTGTGCAAGAAAATCACTGTGAATGAAAAATGGTTTGAGTACATTAGAAAATATTCCCGTATGATAAAATTTATGAAAATTTTATATATTGTTTATGCATAGATAAAAAAAGTAATATATAATGTAAATAGATTATTTATGTAACATTGATCAGTCCTCATAGATAATATTGAAACCAACTATTGTTGATGTTTTAATCAGCTTATCTATAATAATAAATGTAAACAAAGGTGGAGATAAATTTCGAAATGTCACATCAGTGAAATGTATCATGAATCCAAAAGCTCTGATCTTTGAACTACTAAATATGATTGGCAAAACATTGTTGCCTTTGAATCAATGCTCTGTTGCAGTGCTGGACATTGTTGGGATTGTTATGATAGAGGGCGCAGAGCTAAAAGTGGTAATTGGTGTCCATTGAAAACTTTCCGGAATACGGCAGTAATTCTGGACTTTAGATAATGAGTCTGGTTGTAACGTTATATTAAACAGTGTAACAATAGTTCTAATCCCTATTCGTAGTCTGCATTTCAGAATGACATTGAAATATGAAGGTTAGTTTGAAGTGATAGCATGAATTTGATCCTGAATTTATGTACTTGTGGTAACTATTATAACTATTAGAATAAATATTACGTATCAAGATTATTAATGGTTACTTCAGCACACGGGTATTCATAAAAAAAACTTAAATGATGTCTGTCATTTTTTTCCCCTTCTCAAATATAGGTTTAAAAATTTGTAACAAATTGAGTCAAAATAATCTGTATAATATCTGTAATAAATCCCCTAAAACATAAAGATAATTAAAAAGCTTTATGCAAGGAATTAAAAAGCTTTGCAATTAATTCAAAATTGATTTATTTTGGATTGGATTATTTTGACTCAATTTGTTACAAATTTTTAAACCTATATTAGTGAAGGGGAAGAAAGTCATAGGCATCATTTAAGTTTTTCTTATGTATAGCCAAGTACTGAAATAACCGTTAATGATCTTGATACGATATATTTATTCTAATAGTTATAATAGTAACCACAAGTACATAAATTCAGGATCAAATTCGTACTATCATTTCAAACTAACCTTTATATTTCAAAACAATCCGTATAATATCTGTAATAAATCTGGCAAAGGTAATCCCTAAAACCTAAAGATAATTAAAAAGCTTTATGCAAAGAATTAAAAAGCTTTGCATTTAATTCAAAATTGATCAAGAAAACGACAGAAAGAAAATATTCTTTACATTATAAGAGAATATATAATTTCTTTTCTCTATAAGAAAGCATGTGGTTTACCACTATCTTATTAAGCAAAAACTGATATAAATTGTGGAATATAAAAGATGCAGCTCATGCAGTTGCCAAAACGGCCAAAGGAGTGCCAATTGTAGATTATCGATTCTTCGAAATGTTCCATCATCTTATTTTGAAACCGGGAAACTATCCAAATTCTGCAAAAAAGGAAGAAAAAAAAATTCGAACATAAAAATGTAAGGAGTGGAAAAAGAGGTAAGAAAAAAGGGTAAAATTCTGTAAAAACTACACGAAAACGTGTTTTCCCATTTCAGAATGTTATTACGAACGTTAGTGCTTTGGAGTCGTTTAGAACTCGGCCTAGTCTCGAATCTTCCCTTTTTTTTCCCCTACACTATTCCCTTTTTTATTCATTCGTTCGTTCTGTCCCATTTATTTATTTACCCGTCTCCAAAGTGCAAACAAAGTTTTGCGAAAGCATCGCCGGGCTATCAAATTTTGTTTTAAAATTGAGAGTGCCGTTATGAGATGGTGGAAAATAAAATGCAAAAAAATTCGAAAAGAGTGCTTTATTTTAGATTTTGAGAAAAAAAAAAGACGTTCCACATATGTCCAATGATTTTTTTTTGTTGTTGTTGCTGTCATTGCTTTTGAAAAAAGATTCTGTCATAGTTACAGAATATTTGATGGAGGGAGAAGAAACGGAGAATATTCTCCAACTCAAATGAACCAAGAAAGGGGGGGGGGAGAATATGATAAATTGTGTTACATTCGATAGAATAAATTTAGCAAACTGTTTACATACTTATTTTGGCGCTAGAATGATCTTGTTTCTAAAATCAGTTCTTTTTTCCAAATTGTAGATAAAATGTATAATTGATGCATATGCTTAAAGATACGAATATTGTTATGCAAATTGTGGGGAAATTTCTTTATTATGTACTTCCGAAACAAATGTCCTTTTTTATGGTATAGTTATTGTTCCTGTCACTTTATTAATTGTTATGCAAAATGGTTTCTATTAATATCTGAGCTATGTTTTTCATCAAATGTTGCTTCCTTTGTTATCTGAGTAACAGTAACAGACTATTGAGACTTCTGAGACTGTTTTATTTTTATTTATTGATCAACAATTTTACTTGTTCCAAAATTCTCAAATCACTATACAGAAATATCTGCTCTGAAGTTGTTTTTTTCTCTCTTACTGACTAACTGACGTACTGACTTACAGTATTAATTGCTTCAAAGTTGTTCTCTCGTTATTTCTGAAGTAGCAACAGTAACTGTTACAAAGACGTTTTAATCTGATTTAATAACCAATGATATCAAACTTTTTTCAAGAAACTTTTTTGTCGTTATTTTTGGTCAATAGCAGAAGTTTCATTTTTACTTCCAAGCCGATAGTATTAACTGTTTTGAAGTCTGTCATTTTTCCGACCAACAGTAACAATTGTTCTCAAGTTGTCTTCTTGTAAATTTCTATTCAATTGCAAGACTCAATGAAAACGTATTAAAATGTGTACTTATATGCTGCCAAAATTGTCCTAAGTGAAAACTAGATTTACGAAAGCAACACCGGGCTATCCAATTTTGGTTTTAAAGCTGAGAGTGCTGTTATTTGATGAAAGGGAAATAAAATTTAAATTAAATTGTAATGAACGGTATTAGGAATTCCGAATATGTTTTATCACTATTTTTTCTTATCAACGTAAATATCTGGTTACGTAAATATATAACGTAAATATATAACAACGTAAATAATACCTGATCAAAGAATAAGTAACTGTTCTGAAGTTTTTTTCTTGATTTACTGACTAATAGTTTTAACTACTTCAAAACTGTATTATCGTTTTCTTTCTGGAGTAACAACAGTAACAGTTCAGTAGGTATTGCAATCAGGTTTCTAACCAATGATATCAATCGTTTTCATAAAAAAACTTTCGTCGTTATTTTTTGCCAATAATCGAAGTTGCTTAAGCTGTTCTATCATTATTTTTCTGACCACAGTTCTCAAGCTGTCTTCTTCTAAATATCTATTCAATTGCAAGACTCAGTGTGACTTATTAAAATTTGTGTATATATATATATATATAGTTATGATAGAGGGCGCAGAGCTAAAAGTGGTAATTGGTGTCCATTGAAAACTTTCCGGAATANGTTATATATATATATATATATATATATATATATGGTTTATAATGTTTCTAAAATAAATTTTAAAAGCATTATAAACCATGTTATATTCAATAAAAAAAAATTTAGCGCACAATTTACGCAGTTATTTTAGCACTTGAATGTTGTTTCAATGTTAGCAATGAATGTTGTAAATGATAGTATGATTTGAAATTGTGAATCTGGAAAATTGCTTATACTATTATTTCAGCTACTTCATGCATCAATAATTCTATCCATTAGTTTCTGACAAGCAACAGTAACGTTTTTTTAAATATTTAATTTTTAATTTTTTTCGAATAGTAATAATAGTTCTGACTCTCTTTAAATGCTATCGTCTGATCTGTAGGATTAAGTGTTCTGAAAATATTTTATTCCATATTAACTGTTTCTGAAGATGTTCCATCCTTATTTCTTACCAACAAAAGTTACTACTTCTGATAAATAGAGTAAAATGTTTTTTAGCTATTTGTTCGTTATTTTAAAAAAATAACAGTTACTATTTTTAAGCTCCCTCATCCCTACTTCCAAACCATTGCTTTTAGTTGTCCCAAGGCTGTTTCATTACTATTTCTTGAATATACGTATTAACTTTTCCGAAGACATTTCATCTTTATTTAGTGACTAGTATTATTAGCTGTTTCAAAGCTGTTCCTTCCTTATTTCCTGGCAAATAGTATTAAATATCTAAAATATATCTTAACCCTAATTAACTAACTATTAAATTTACTTATTAAAGTTACTACATTAATTGATTATAAGTAGTAACTAGTTATTAAAAAATAGAATCCAAAAAAATTACACGAGTATTCTTACAACGCATTCCTTTCATTCTTCAACAAAGATGAACTTTACAAATTTGACAACTTTTAAATTGCATTTAAACTACTTTAATGCAGGAATACTGCATTTTATATATTGTTCCCTTACATTTAAACGTAAAAAGTGTTTTTTTCCCTTGAAAGTATGGACTCCTTTATAAATATATACAAACCAACTAGTTTTCTTCTTTGCAATAAATCCCACAAACGGAAAAAAAGTTCAATTCAGAAACATAGAAACATTATAAAACTGTTGAATAAACTAGCTATACAAGAAAAATTTTTCAGTAGTTTTGTTAGATTTTGAATTCCATGCAAAATGATATTCCGAATGAATAAGTGTTAGAAAATTTTTATTTAACCCCTGCCTATTCACATAAGCATGAAAAGCTTGTCTTTCTGCTACATTCATCTTGTTATTGTGTAAAGTTTTCAAACCCAATTCAGTTAGGAAAACGAACATTAATAATACAATAACTACACGAATATGCTGTCGTTTTGAAAAATGCTCTATGCCCTTGCTGTCGAGCATATTCTTTGCACCATAGGAAAATACGGCTGTAGCTACTATATCACAAGTTATCTTTTTTTTTCTTCTTTCCCCTCTTTCTTTTCTTTGCACATCTAAAAGAGAATTTCTCTCTCCATTTATCGTTCCAAAAAGAATACGAGTATATGTAGGATTTTATATAATAGAAAAAAAGTATTTGATTAATAGGTTCCATTCTAAGTGGAAGTTGAAGTTCTTTTTTTTCCACCTCTTTTTTGTCTGCACTTTTAAGTGTTGAAAAATTTGCGTCTTTTGATAAGTATATTTCTTAAAATATAAGTTTGTTGCCGTAAACTTGCATTGAAAGTATTGTGTAGCTTAGGATACTTAGGATATGAATATATAGGGGTTTAATTTATTATTATTTTTATTTTTTGTTACGGTACATAAGTGTGTCTTGTTTACCGCAAAAGCTACTTCGGTTGTAAAAATAGAAAGTTTCATAGAATATATTTTGCTAGTGTTAGGTATGTAAGGGATATTTTTGAAGGAAATATTTAAATTTTTTAAATTATTCATTAAAAAAAGTGAAAAAATATTCTTAACTCTATCTGAAGAGTTTCTGAATTTTTCGAATAATCTAGTTCTTGTCTATTGGATTTTTTTATTACACAATGGAGTAGAATTGTGGAGTAGAATTTACTCCAATCTTTCTTCAAATAATTTTTATCCTTTTCATTTCTTACTCAATAAGTAGGGAGAAGAATATTTTTGTATGCAAAAATTTTTGTTTTAACCCTTAGACAGAATATTCGAGAAAAATACGATCACGTGACTCCTCAAGCACTATACGAACATCACAATAATCACAAATAGAAAAAAATCCAAACACATTTAGATCTTTTTCAACCTTTATCACGCAGATATTTGATTCCGATAAAGAAAATGAAGGCTGAGGATCACAGTACAGAGGAAATAGACTGAACACACCTACCGATCAAAATGGTTCTGGAACGTCGATGAGAACTATTTTGTCCTATTTGGTCTATCGAAACTCATCCCTATCGATTAGGGGGTGCAAAGAAACCCTAAACCATCCTCCTCTCTTGATTTTATTTAGTGGAGTAGGGTTCTTTTTGTTTCAAGATTAGACGTGATCCCACCTTTCTAGAACCTTTGTTTTTCTTTTTCGTTCTTTATTTATTGCTAGTCTTGGTTCTCTTTTTTTATTTGTTTGCTTTTCTTCTATCATTCCTTGAAAAGAAAATTAAAGTCTATTTTATACGAATGTGGTGGTTTGATTTTCGAGAGTGTGGAGTTTAATGTAAAACACTGGAGCTTGTGGCGAGTAAAAGGATCATTTTGGTTGGACTGAATTTTATTGCTTAAGTTTCGTTGAAAATTCACAGAAAGATTATCTTTACCTCAGTTCCGCCAGTGATTTTACTCAGCCTAAGAATGTATGAAGCCAAAAGTTTTGGAACAATTGTAAATCGTATGATGAAGACCATACCAAATATTGATTTATATAGATGAATAAGTCATAATTTTTAAGGTTTTAACTTATTTCTATTTTATTTTTTGAAAAAATAAATTTTTTCTAGTTTCACGGCAGCAATATATATTGCTTGCTTTCTTCGTTGAAATTTTTTTCTTATCGGTTGCCTCGCCTTCTGAATTAGTCACTAAAACAATCCTTGTAGTACTAGTTCCAATTAACTATTATCGTTTGTTTATTTAAATACATTTTTTAGTTCAATAAAATTATTTTTTCCAATTTGAATACGTGAGTTCAATAAAATTATTCTAATATGATTTGAACTTAGGAATACAAGCAAATTATTCTATTCTGATGTAAATATGTGAATCCAATAAAACTATTCCATTCTAATTTGAACATGTGAATCCAATAAAATTATTCTATTCTAATTTGATTATGTGAATCCAATATAATTATTCCATTCTAATTTGAATAAGTTTCATTCTAAGCCATGAAAACTGTTAAATTTTAATATACGAATCCAATGAATTGATTCTATTCTGATTTAGTATGTGAATCCTAAGACTCAATTCCAATATGTTGATTTAAATATGTTAATCCGATAAAATAACTTTATTCTGCTAGTTTGAGTATGCTAATCCATCCAATAGCTTGATTCAAATATGTTAATTTAAATATTTGTACCCAATAAAATGACTCAAGTTGGCCAG
Organism: Parasteatoda tepidariorum; assembly: GCF_043381705.1. Taxonomy (NCBI): domain Eukaryota; kingdom Metazoa; phylum Arthropoda; class Arachnida; order Araneae; family Theridiidae; genus Parasteatoda; species Parasteatoda tepidariorum. The sequence continues at coordinate 75,970,271 of NC_092206.1, forward strand.
TTGATTTGATTATCTGAATTCAATAAAATGATTCCTACCTGCTGATTTAAATATTTTAATCCCTTAAAAGGACTACTCTGTTGATCTTTCAATATGTCAATCCAATAAATTTATTCTGTTCTGTAAAACTAAATATAGTAATGCAAGAAATTATTTCCTATTCGCTGTTTTGAATATGAGAATCCTACAAATTGATCTCAATCGATTGATTTGAATAGTTGAATCCAATAAATGAATTTGAACTTGAGTAATATAGTTGCAAAAGCTCTTAAGTTTATTTTATGTTTTTATTTTTTATTTTAAGTGAATATAACTTAAATAATAGAAGCTATTTTTCTTTTTTCTAAAAAATACATAACAAGAGTAATCGTCTATTTACAGTAGAAGTTATTTTCGTTTCCCGGTAGCGCTTGCGAGGCTTTGTAACTGGACAGCTCATGTGATTTCAATAAACTAATAATAATCTGTTATTTTAATTTTAGCTTAGTCAATCGAGCCTAACCTGTTGCTTTTCAATTTGAATTTTGACAATTTATTTAAATGTATTAATTTGCATGTGTAAGCCCAAACAATGAGATTCTCATTTGTTGATTTAAAACAGTTTATTCAAAATAGTTCATTTTAAATATTGGTTCGAATCAGTTGGATCTAAGCAGTGATTCCAACAATTTTATTCTAATTCGCAGATTCGATATTTCACAAGGAATTCATTTACGGACTGCTTAGCATAAGTGACTTTTCTTATAGGACTTGATTGATTGTAATAATTTAATTCAAATTACAAGATCCAATTCGATTTCATGAATTTTTTTGTACAGAATGATTGGAATCTGTAGTTCTAATTGTGAACTTTTCGGAGTGATTTCATTTCATAGTTTCAAATAAGAATTTTTTAATTTTTTTTTATAAATTAGAATAAATTAGTTTAAATTTATACATTAGGATAAAAAGTCTTTAATAACTTGGTTTGAAAATTTGTGAATAGTTTGTTTAAAACTTAGATATGTAAAATTAGAAGCTTGAATTTTGAAACTTTCTCTGAAAGAACTAGAGAAGGAGCTACGCTATTTTTTTGTACGCAATTTGTATTACTTTTTATAAAGTATATATTAGAGTTATATATTATTAATGTATTTGCATATACATATACTATATAATAATATAGTAACATATATTTCGTATATCATCGTTTCTTACCATTTACCCTGACAACCACACTTACAGAAACGAAACTCTCACTTTTGACGATTGAGCAAACCTTCAGAATTATTTCATTAATTTTGAGATTCATTTCATCAGGAAATCATGTGCTTTGTGACGAAGCGCTAAGTCTCAAATGTATGACGAAAATGTTTCCTCAACTTGAAACCTCATTATAGTGCATTGTGGGAGATTGTTAAGTAGAATGTCGAAACTAGAATGAAAACAAGACAATCAAACTTAAAGTGTTAAACTAAGCCGACCGGCCGATATGATAATCAAGTAGAGTGTCTCGTACCAGAAAGATCAGGGGTTCGAATCCTGCTTCGGGCTTAGGTGTAATATATCTATCTGTCATTGTTGTGTTGTTCCACCTAAATGGTGGCCACGTTAAAGTGGTTATTACGAAAGTTAAATATACATTAGGCAATGCAGTGCATTCTTTTTTTTTCTGAAGAGAAATGACGAAATATTTCTTGAATTTTGACGAAATTTATTTCCTTGAAGAAATAGCAATTATTATTTCGCCTCTTTAACAAAATGTTTGCTCGAAGCTCATACCAGGAAGCGATTTAGTCAAAAACGAAGAAAATTTCTCGATGTTTGAGTATTTTTTTACAGTGCAATTAAATTTTTAAATTTTNTAGTAACATATATTTCGTATATCATCGTTTCTTACCATTTACCCTGACAACCACACTTACAGAAACGAAACTCTCACTTTTGACAATTGAGCAATCCTTCAGACGTATTTCCTTAATTTTGAGAATCATTTCATCACGAAATCACGTGCTTTGTGACGAAGCGCTAAGTCTCAAATATATGAAGAAAATGTTTCCTCAACTTGAAACCTCATTATAGTGCATTGTGGTAGATTGTTCATTAGAATGTCGAAACTAGAATGAAGACAAGACAATCAAATTTAAAGTGGCAAACTAAGCCAACCGGCCGATATGATAATCAAGTAGAGTGTCTCGTACCAGAAAGGTTAGGGGTTCGAATTCTGCTTCGGGCTTAGGTGTAATATATCTATCTGTCATTGTTGTGTTGTTCCACCTATATGGTGGCCACGTTAAAGTGGTTATTACAAAAGTTAAATATACATTAGGCAATGCAGTGTATTCCCTTTTTTTTGAAAAAAAAAATGACGAAATATTTCTTGAATTTTGACGAAATTCGTTTCCTTGAAGAAATAACAATTGTTATTTCGCCACTTTAACGAACCTAACATGTTTGCTCGAAGCTTATACCAGGAAGCGATTTAGTCAAAAACGAAGAAAATTTCTCGACTTTTGAGTATTTTTTTACAGTGCAATTAAATTTTTAAATTTTTATTTCTGAAACAGTTATATCGAAACTAGTGATTATTAGGTATTTTGACTCTTACGCCGTTTTAATAACATTGCCTATATTTCCTTAAACTCTTTTTTAACTGCCATAAAATGTTAATTGTATCTATCATACTATAACTTTTAATTTAATTTGCACAAATATTCAATATTTCATTAAAAAAAAATTTAGTTTCTAATATACCGTTTTCTTTTTTTTAGGTAAGTTGAAGCATGAGTTTTCTATTTGGGCCGCAAAGTAAGAATATCTTTTTCTGAAATATTTCAAAATTTTTAAAAAAAATCAGGGCTATCCTTAATTAGTTTATGGTTCTCAGTTTTGAATCGTATCGTAAGTTTGATGCATTTAAAAATTAAAGAAGTAAAAAAATTACGTGTTTATATGTGCGACGCCTTTTGCTGTAAAATTTAAATTCGTTAATTCGAAAAAAATAATAAAACTACAACACATAGAACATTATTGTTGAATTAATTAGAGAGACACATTAAGAAGCCTTGGAAATAAATAGAAACTTTTTCACTTAAGCAATTATGTTAATAATCTAATTTTTAAAAAAAAATTAAAAATTTACCATTTATGTTTTACGTTAACTCGTTTGATCAGAAACAACAAAATAACTTAAACTTCGCATGAGACATTATCTGCTAAATCATTCCTCATTTAACTCATTATATGATATAGATCTGAATATCAATAATCATATCATAATACATTGACAAAATTTTCATTCCAGAACTAAATTACCATGGTATCAGTGTCTCTAACTTGTATCAGTATCTCTAACAGGGCTGAATAATATTGATTAAAAATGACGCATTTAAGGAATTGCAATCTAAACGTCTCGTTTCAAAAAATATCAGCATCTCTAACACATAGAACTGAAGAAATACGACAATTCTTTCATTATTTCTCATTACCTTTTTTCTATTCTTAAAACCTATAATTAATGAAGCAAAAAACAGCAAGAATAAAGCACAAATAAAAGTACATAAATCGACATACTATAGTTTCAGTTCAATAAACAAGAACCTTCCTCAGTGTCTAAACGTCAAATGAAGGCAGAAAAATAAAGAAACATATATGATATGATATACTTAAGAAGATTTCGAATTTATAAATAATATGATAAAAACATAATATTTTATGCTAATGTTTATTGGAAATTTTGATCCAACGTAGTTTTATAATGAATTTCGCCACTGAGCTACTAGTAAGTCCAATATTATGTATAACAAAAATGCAATTTATTAGCATAATAATAAAGTGATAAAACACGGAAAAAAAAATTCTGGTAAAATAAACGTACTGCATGGTTATGGCATTTCTTGTAAAAAAAACAACATAATTTTGGTTATTATACAGAAATATATAGTATTTATAAAGTATTTATATAGTATTTATAAAGTATTTATATAGTATTTATATACCGAAATATATAATATTTATTATATATTGTTAATTTTTCTGTTCATATTGTAACGGTTTACCGGAAATTCCAGTTTTCAAATTATATTTCTTATTATGAAACATTTAAAAAATATAAAACTGAAAAGTAAATTTTACCGGATAAATGGTTTTAATGCCAAATGTTTTTATGTTAATTTTACCAAAGTAATTAGCAAAGCTTTTCGGCAGAATTTAATGAGCTTTTAATGCTTCTATAGAGTGAGAAACACGATAAATTTTACCATACTTTGATAGTTTTGACCATATTTCTTATCTCAGTGAACGTATTTTTATATTGAACAACGCAACTAAACTACTTGTAAGCCCAATATATTGTATACCTAAAATGCAATATATCAACAAAATAATAATTTAATAATACTATCCCACTAATAGCTGTTATAAACCTGGAAAATGTGTTTGCTTTGCTTACAGCTGCATTGACAATTAATTATATTTCGGATAAATTTTGTATTCAAAAAATTTTCAAATTTTTCAAAAATATTATTATATCATGACACTAATGATTGTGATAAATTTGGAACGTACGTTTTTATCTCCCTTTTTTGACGAAAAAAAAGGAAATGCGTCATACATGATGATATTTATATTTCGTGCTGATATTATTGCTCATTGTCAAAAACAACAACAGAGAACTTCTCCGATCGGCATAATCATTTCAAAACTCTTTGTATATCTGATAAAAGCAATAAATAACACCATGGCAACTCCAGGACACAAATAATCAACACAAACATAGCCAACATTTACCAATTTCGGACCCTATCATACCACTCCATTTTCTTCTTTTATAACCAAACAAACCAAAAAAAAATAAGACAGGATGGCAATCAATGGCATTAATAATCTCTTTTAAATTGACCAGATTATTCTGGACGGGAAAAAGGGAACCACTTTTATCACGAAACACTTTATGTTACTTGTCCATATCGATGGTCAATATCAACTTCGTTGCTTGGTTACAGTTCTTGTTTATTAAGTTCTATTTGCAGCATGTTCAATTTGAGAAATATATATATTTTTTATTTTTGATAAAAGCGATTATTTACTCTTAATTGATCATTTAAAATACACTATTGATCACATAAAATGAGCTTTTAGTTTTCTTTGATGATTTAAGTCATTATTTGATTTTTATTCAGGTAATTTTTGTGATGTAGAACGAATCGCCAAAAATATTTTTATGTACTTAATTATTGAAGCGAAATGTCCATTTAGAAAGGTTAATGTTTTTACAAAATAAAAATCTATAAATTCCATAAAAAGTATCCTTTTAAGTCAATTAATTTCCCAATTATTTGCTACTACTCTCAGTGGAGGAAAAGATATATAGATAAGAAAGAAATATTTTCTAAATTTAAAAAAAAATATAAGTTTGTTGATTTCCGGTTTCTAACTCTATGGATGCAAAGATATATCTTTGATCTTTAAAAAAGAAATATTCTATGAATTTAAAAATTTATAAGTTAGTTGATTTCTAGTTTCTTACTGCTTTACTTTATGGATGCAAAGATATAATTGTTAAGAAAGAAATATTCTCTAAACTTAAGCATTTACGAATTGAGAAACTATTGCATAATTATAGAAATTATTGTCATCATCATAATGTCATTTAATGCAGTTAACGAGGGGAACAAATTGAATTCCGTATTCAAATTGGGGAAAAAATGTGAATTAAATATTTAATTTATTATATTATGTTTCAAACGTCCAATAGTTATTCAAAATTTAAATTTTACTTTTTATATAATTTCACCTGACTGTAAAATTTATTTTTAACAGTCTTAGGAATATCATAAATATCAAAATATGTATATAGAATGTTGTGGAACATATTATAAAATTCATCACTTTAATTAGAAAAAAATTTTCTAATGGGAACTAGCTATTGTCAAAAATAAAATTTATTTGGACATACATGTTTCAGTTTACTATAATTATAATTTCATTCAATATTCACTTAATTGATTAGTAAAGAAAGAGCTTTAGACGTTAATTATCTTTTTGTCGCTTATAAACATGTCTTTTACAATGTGACTGATATGAAAGAAAAGAAAACTTTAAACACAATTCACAAAACGTTATTAACTAATTGAAATGTATTTCATTTATATATTAATTTTATATCAGAGGTCAAAACTACTCAGTCATATAACAATAAGACCGTGGAATTTTTTACTATCTTTTTCTAAGGGCATTTAGATTTTTATTACATTTGTTTAAGTAATAATAATAATATTAATAAAGTGCCCAAACTTACACATAACTTTCATTCCTAAATTCAAAATTAACAATTTCATTTAGCTATGTATTACTTAAAAATCAGGTGGATTATTTACGTCTCTGAACTTAAAACTAAGCACTAAAATCTTTTATATTAATTTCATAGACATAACAAACTCTGCATTTAACTATATTGGAACAATAACCATTCTGTGATGGTTTTACTAATTATATCATAAATAAATGAGTCTTGAACACCGTTTTCTTCTAAAACAATTGAATGGCAAAATTAAATAGGTTACATAAATGTATCAAATAAAAACTGGAAACCTTATCATACTTTATAACTTACGTAAGTGGGCATTAAGCTAAAATTTTGCAATTAATTTAGAATTAAATTCGAATTACTTAAATTATTTTATATATTTTTTTAAATAATNATGTATTATAATTCTGATTTAGCAAACAAATCTAATTTTCCTAGGTAAAATTAGGGAGTTATACAACTGAATCAAAACAATTCCTTCTGTATCTATGGTTGTTACTTTGAAATTCACAAATTCCGTTCGTAAAAATGAACCGGGAGTTAGAATATTTCCTCTTCTTTGCATGAGGAAAGTTCAAAAAGTCCATGTATGCACAGCAGGAATTTCTGCTCAGCAAACACAATGACTTTTCATATCCAGCTTATTTACTCAGAGGTGGTAATTTTCAAATGCAAACAGAAACAATGAAGCTTAACAAAGGTAATAACAGACAACGAGTAGGAAAATATGAAGGAAATGAAAAGTTCCATGTTCCAGAAACTGGATACTGGTGTGTTGTTCGTCATTTGTGAATAGAAATCCGGAAGAGCAACAACTCGTTTCATTCAGAATAGGCTTAAGAACCCTTGTCCGGTTATCAGATCCGGAAAGATTTGATTATGTTCGGGAGTGTGTAGAACTTTCATTCGTTTGCCCGGGAAAGGAAATAAGTGTGAGAAAAATCAATTAAATAAATCTGGGAATTAAATAGAATTTTTAAAACTTATTTAGCAGTGGAAGTTTTGGGGTACTTGAATTTCGTTCTATGTATTCCGTCTTAAGTAAGTTTAGCACAAGCAATTCGACAGAGGGCTTGTAAATATGAAAATTTCCTTAAGTCATATTCATAAATGGTCCAATGTGAATTATTTAAATTGAAATTTATTAACATTTTATAGGCAATTTGTTAAAATGATTTCGGCAAAACTGCTGAACAAAACCCACAGAAGTTTGTACAATTAAGTTTATATCAAATTTAGCTTATATCGTGCTTTTTCGAAGTTAGACTGATGAATCGGGCTTTGGACCCCTTGAAGCAATAAATCTTAACAAAAGTAACTATTTGGGAGTAGGAAAAAATGTCTGGATTACAGAACCAGCATACTGATGCGTTGTTCGTCATTTGTAAATAAGGATCCGGTGCAGAAAGAACTCGACTCATTCAGAATGAGCAGAAGTGTTGTTTAAGAATCCTTGACCAGTTATCGGATCCGGAATGATTTGATTCGTGTTTGAAAGTGTTTAAAACTTCTATTCGATTATCCTCGAAAAGTTGCAACAAAAATCAATTAAACTTAATTAAAATAATTTTCATCTTTAGAACTTGTCAAAGAATAGATTTGGAGATAGTTTTGTTTTGTCCAATCTATTCGCCATACGTTTGCGCAAGCAACTCAACAAGAGGAATATAAATTTGAAAAAATATCTTAAAAGAAATTCAGAAATTGTTCAACTTAAATTACTATATTTCAATTATGATCACACATTATCGGAATTAAAGGATTTTATTTTTCAATGAATTCATTTTATTTTAGTGGGCGGAACTTATAGTTCCCCATAAGTTTAAAAATAGTATAAATTTGTGAAATTTCTTATTATGCAATTTCTTTCAATATGCTTGGAAAAATTGCAGAACAACATCCATATTAATTTGAACTATTTGGATTAGATGTTATCAGTTTGCCTTAACCCCAATTATTTATTAAGAAATATTAGTGGAGCGTTTTCAATTTGCTGTAATAGTCAGTTGGATAATTTCTAGTCGATAAACAAACATCAAATAAGTGAAAACAAAATAAGCAAGATATATAAGAATAAAAAAAAAAGAAAATGTAGCTAAACAAAATGAACAAACAAAAAATTAACTTAAATTGTTTCAAATATTTGGGTAATTTTAACTGGAACAATTAATAAACAAGTAAGGTAGTAAAATTATTCATTTGCTTAGATACTTTTTTTAAAAATATTTTTCTTAATTAAACTTTCATTGAACCAAAATAATGTTTTATGTTTTACAAAAACATAAATACAAAACATATTTTTTCTATGATACTAATTTATGTTTTAAAGCAACAAAAAGTATTGTACAAAGCAAATCACCATGAATCACTCCTTCTCACCATATTTTACAGTATAGTGACAAATATTCTAAAAAAATACTGGAGATGCAAAGCTATGGGTGTTTTTTCTCCAAATATAAGAAACAGCAAATGCAAAACAAAATATTCTGAAACTTCGATTTCTACAAAAGACATCAAATTTAACCCTCCGATATCGGTAAGAAGACATAAGTTCTACCCCAATATATCTCTCTTTTACATTCCTCATGCCCCCCCAACTGCACTGGCACCACCCCCTTGCATAGACTCCGATATTCCCACAAAAACACAGGAATAGAAAGAAGAAAAAGAATTAAGTGAAAAAAAGGGGACTTTTTACGAGATTCGACAAAAAAAATAGGGAAAAGATGAAGTAGATGGGGAAAAAAAAGACTTTTGGGGAAGAATGGGATACTTTTTTAAGGATGAGCAAGAGCAAAGTGAGGGAATATTGCAGAACCGGTGAGATAAATATAAGGGTGCAGTGCATACAATCAATTTCTGTTAGAAAGACATTTTTCATTCGACTTACCTTGGACGCAGGGGGATGTGGATAGAAAACACAAAATTCGAATTTAAGGTTCAATTTTTTCTTCAAATAAGAAATTTTATACTGCTTCGTGATATTTTATTTGCATTTTTCTAGAAAAACTGTTAGTTTTTTTTTTATCGGAAAATAATTTAATACGTTTACTTATGCTGTAGAGGATGTGTGCTCATCATATTCAGAAATAAAATAGAATTTTTTTCAAATTATATTTTTCATAGTCTTTTCTAAGTCAGAAATACATTTGTTTTAGAATTTTCCTCATCCTGAAACTTGTCCTGATAAAGAAAAATGTCGCAGTTGTGAAATGCATTGAAATCTGCAAAACATCGGTTTTGAAATTTTTCGTGATAGAGTTACTGCATTATTAACTGTTCACTCAAACAAAAATCGATTTAATCACGAAGAAAGAAATTCTGGCAAAATTTCTGGGGTGTTTACATTTTTGGCAAAAAGAATTCTGGCGTAAGAAACAAAAAAAATATACGATATTTAAGCAATTCATTTGATATTTTGTTCGTTCATATGATAACAGTTTACTAAAAATTCTAGTATTCCAAACTATAGTTCTTATTACTACACATTCAAAAAAAAATGCAGAAATAAAAAGTAAATGTTACCTAATGAATTGTTTTTAAGCCATGCTCTAAGGTATCATGATAAAATTACTATATTTTACCACATTTACCAAGTTTCATTGCATATTTTAAAACCACATTTTATTGTTAATTTTACCAAAGTCATTACCGAAGCACTTCGGTAAAAAAATTTTGAATTTCTATTAAGCCATCTGACAGCTTTATGTAAATGAATTAATGCTAAAGAGGATGTTATGCTAGCATATTTACGAACGCCTTTTCATTTTTACCTTCCCCCGTAAGACCTAATTCATAACATTCTCAATAAAATCTTACATTTAAACTTCGTTGTTAGCTATCGTCATTGTTCGTTGCGCATCGTAGCTGTACATTTATCCCAAAGGCTAATGGTGTATTCTCTATGGTATACTATTGCTGTTACAAACTATACGTTTTAAGAATATGCTAGAAACTTGCTAGAGTTAAGTACTCTGCCACGCACCATCTTCAGATCTCAATCCTATTGAGCATTTGCTGCAGAAAGTTGAAAGAGCCATGCATCACCAGATCTCAATCCTGTTGAGCATTTGCTGCAGAAAGTTGAAAGAGCTATGCATCACCAGATCTCAATCCTATTGAGCATTTGCTGCATAAAGTTGAAAGAGCCATGCATCATCAGATCTTAATCCTATTGAGCATTTGCTGCATAAAGTTGAAAGAGCCATGCATCATCAGATCTCAATCCTATTGAGCATTTGCTGCATAAAGTTGAAAGAGCTATGCATCATCTAGATCTGCAAACATCCGGAATTGCACCATTGGAAAATGCAGTGAACGTGCAAATGCATGTGCATTCACGGCATTGGAAAATGCAGTGAATAACTGTTATTCATATTTTTCTTTCTCAGAAAAAATCATAATTGTCAATATATTTAAGTTCAGATTAATAAGTGAATGATACTAATAATTCTTAATTAGATTGTATGATAATATGTAAAACTTGAATTGCTTGTTTAATTACCTATTTGAAGGAAGCGCTTCATGAACCTGAAAGTTTAATTTCTTAAACAAAAGTTAAAATTCAGGAAGAAATATTTTTCATTTTCACTGACGTCGAAAAATGCGTTTTATTGATCATCATTTTTTCCATTCAAAGTTTGACGTTTCGGAAACAACCGTTGATTTACGCGAAAATCTTGACACATGACTACAAAAATATAAAATTCTACTGCATTTTTGTATTGATTTTTGATTGAAAACATTCTTTTGCGAAAGATTGCATTCATGGTTTTTGAGCCTTGCTGTCATAAACTAACAATAAGTATATGTCAAGTTAGTACAATGTAGCATAACTGGTAATGTAACCTGACATAAACTAACGCGTATTGGGTAAATATAAGTATATTCCATGATTGATTTCGGTTCTTGATTTCTTTTGAACTTTTAATTTCTGAAATATATAAGTATTGGATTTTTTTCCGAGTTTATCCACGAGTGTTTCGATCTGATTTTGTAATACTGTATTTAATTTAAAAGCTCTAAAAGAATATTTTTGATCTAGGTTAGACAATATGTTTAAAGACCTACATTCTAAGAATTTTCCTTGAAATGAGGAAACTTAACCATCTATTTATACTACCAGCTCTCTTCTTAAAAAAAAAGTCCAGTGCGGATAAATGTAATGAACTTAAACAAAACTAGTAGAGTGGTCCGCTAAGTTATACGGCCAGGCTCCTTCTTTCTGAAAAAGTTCTTTGAAATAAAGCTCCTTCACTCACCGCTGTTTTCTATTATGATTACATTATATCATCGCCTAATCATAGCCAAGCACCGAACCCCTTTTTTAAGGCTCGATTTCTCAACAGCCATGGTGAGAATGCCATGTTAGTTTGACCCCGGCCAGACGACGTCTGTAGCATTGGACCTAGTACCAGTCTCTCAAAACTTCCACTCCGTAACCAACGGGAGATTTAACGTGCACTTTTCCTGCGTATACATGCCACCGGGATTGATCGGATGGTCGCCAGGATCGAACTCAATACCCGTAGCTCTTGAACAAGTGATGTGATTGACGACTTAATCAACTGCATCACTGAAGTGATTGTCATTACAGCAATAGACTATTGAGCCAAAAATCCTGGATTCTATCCCAGCCGAAGCAAAAGAACATCTTTTTTGCACATTCGCACTATGCATCAGTGACCACGTATGTTTTACTAGTGTTATTGCACAGTCAGTGGTCATATATTTCACGAGAAAAAAATTTACAAGCAGACCTGTATTTTTAAGCTCAAAATAGCTTTTAGGACATATATTTTTACAGTCAGTAGCTGTAAAGCTTTTTGCTGGGATCAGACTGTAATCCGGTGGTGAAATATTTTGCTGTGTTAAATGTTTTAAAATGAAATGTTTTAAATGCTTAAAAATTATGCTTAACAAAAAATGTTTTGTTTCACAATGCTTTTATTAGAATTTCTTTTTGAATAGCTTACATATTTTAGTCTATACGTTTGCGTTTGGGAGCGTTTGTAGCTTAAAGGAATTGTCCAAGCTTGCATATACATTACTGTTTTCATAATGAAATAAGCTATAAGGAAATTTTTTTCCCAAAAGAATGCTTTTGTGATGTAAATAGCATACACAATGTAGCTGTTATATGTTACATTAGCACATAAATTAAAAAGGAAACCTTATTGCATGAAACATAATTATGAAAAAAAAAATTTGTTGTTATTTTTGATAAATTTTCTTCATGAGTTTCTGATTTTCTTTTTTATGTTTTAAAGTTAACTGTTAAATGTTTTTCACTTTAATGACTTCAAACTGAAAATAAAATTTTAGAAACAGTAATATATTTGAAGATATCGTTGACAATAATCATTAAAACAATTCAAGGGTTTCACAATTATTTCTACACCAAACTAAGCTGGTATTTTTAGTTTTTATTAGACAACTATTTTTCTAAAAATAGCAACAACAATAAAAATAGCGCATTTCAATACATGAAAATCCATACAATTGTTTACAGTATTATCTCATTAAATAATGAATCGTTGAATGTTTACGCTTTAAAAAATAAACAGTTTGCTAAACAGAACTAGAAAAGGAAAAATTCTTAAACATTATTTTTTTTTGTAATATTCCTGCCTTTCATTCAAAGAAAACAAATCTATTTTTACTCTTATCTACAGAGAAAATACACCAAAGTGGAAAAAAAAGCACACACACACATAAACAAAAAAACGTAGTCGAAGGATGCGAAGCCATTTTTTTTTCCATCACGTGACTGCACCTTAGGATAAATAGAATTGTCTCCCGACCCTCCCTTTTCATTATTCTACAATTTTCATCTCGTCTTCTGAGTTCAATCCCTCATCTTTAATTAATTGGATCAATGGTCTCCTCCACGCCGTCTGTCAGTCTGCTCTTAGTCAGACCACACCCGTAAAAGAAGCAGTTTTTTTTCTTCTCTACCCATATTCTTTTTTACTTATTCATACTTTAGAGAACATGGGAGGTTCTTTCTTGTCATCCAACAGAGTTCAATATTCCATTGATCCTAAGTAATCCTTTCAAGAAGTTCGGAAGTTTCGTTCGAAAGAGTATGAGAGGTTCTCGGTCTTGATTCTTCAGTTTCTAAGAGTTATTGCTTCAAATAATAATAATCTTGAAACGCCACACTTGTTATTAAAATGTTTTTTGTTTTATAATCAGTAGGCAGAATTCTTCTAAAGATCGTTTTAAGGGTATAATATTCTTATTAAATTCCAATTTATTATAAATTTTTTTACTTCTCTTACGAGAATTTTCGAATATCACATTAAATTAGTCAGTAGTCAAAATTCTACGTTAACTCGTTTTTGAGATTTTAATGTATTATTAGATTTCAATTTATAATTTTTTTGCATCTCTTACACCTAATAAATGGAATTTTCGAATGTCACAAGTCATTGAAATAGTCAGTAGGAAAAATTCTACATTGAATCGTTTTTTAGATTTTAATGTGTTATTAAATTTCAATTTGTTGTTTTTTCGCATCTCTTACATCTAACAATAGAAATTTGTAAAAGTAACAAGTCATTAAAGTAGTCAGTAGGCATGAAGACTTTAAAGAGTTGTTAAGCTACAATTTTTTCAAATCTCAGAAGAGATAAAGTGTTTTAAGGTCGCCGAATTTTAAGTTAATCTTTTTTTCGCAAACTTTGACTGCCTAAAACTTATGTTTCTCAAATTATTTTTGACACGTATGCACCTTTTTCTAACAATCAGTACGTTTAAAAAATTTTGTCAGCTTTTTAACACGAATATGTGACGTAAGCTAAATGGAAAATCTGACTTTTTTCTAACTGTCGTTTTCCTTTTTCAACTTATTTACAAGGTCAGCTGCAATAAGCCTAACAAATGACTAATGCAATTGAGAGAGTGATATCAAAAAAGAAAGTGAAAAAACACCAAATGATTTAGTTTCAGTGTGTCTGACTGCTAAGCCAGTGGTTGGGGATTTGAATCCCGCTCAGGGCATGGATGCTTCTCTCTGTGCTTTGTCCTCTGTTATGTGATGCGAGTATATAGTCTAATCTTTAAACGGGTATCTGTGACAGTGTGGCGTGAATAATTTTTCTCGCCTCCATGACTTTGGTTCATAGTTGTCCAGTGGATAATTTAACTGAGAAACACTTTCAGCAATTTCAGAAGGAACGAGAAGTTCAGTGTGTGCCGTTAGAAATAAAGAAAAAAAGTTTTAGTGGCCATTCTAAGCAATAAATGCATTCTTTCAATATACCAAAATACTCTTTTTCCTTATACCTAAATACCTTTTTTTAATGTACTAAGATATCAAAATACATTCTTCAATATACCCATATACCAAAATACTTTCTATAATACACCAAGGTGCCAGTGTTTCTGCTTTGCATTTCCAATATATCAATCTTTAGGGGGGAAAATTGCATCTTGCCAACGACATTAGAACCATAATATGAGTTGAAATACTCATTTAAATCGAATCCGTAACCTATTTCAAATAGTTCCTAAAATTTTTTACTTTTCTTACAATCCAATATCTCCAATTTCAAATATCCACATCTTTAAATTGCTTCTTGGTAGAAAATGATCTTTCTTTTAAAAATTTTGATTCCATATCCTAGATTAAAATTTGTATAATTGATTTTTGAATAATAATTTAGTTAAAAAGAAGCTCATTGGTTTCCTAAGACATATTTAGGCAATTAATTTCTCCTTCCTCTTTTACTTTGTTTAATATCCAAATATCGGTAAAACTCATTCCAAATTTTTCTCAATGATATTAAAATATTTTCCAATAAGAAATGTTGATAGGGGTTGTAATTTATCCGCTACCCAAGAAAAATAAATATAATTTCGAATTAATATCCCAAGATTTCTGTCCAGTATACTTGCTACGTCTTATCATTCTAAAATATAGTAATTAATGGCAGCGCACGTTTAACCAATGGCGTGCCGAGGAAAAAGAAGAAAAAAAAAGTGAAGCAACTTATGTAAAAAGAAGTAAAACTTCTCCAAGATCTTTTCCATTAACGCTATCGGAAAAATGCTTCTTTAATTGCTTTAGTTTTCGTTGAGGCAAATCAGTACTTCCAGTTTGAGCCATCCAAAAAGGTTGTTTTCAATTATTTCGTGTTAAATTACTTATGGGGGATGGTAAAGCAATTATAGGAAAAGACGATGAGATGGGCTAATTTCGGTTGTCACTTTTCTTTAACTGCATTCGTGCTCTCTAAATGTAGCTGGATTTCAGTAGTGAGTTCTTAAAATAGTACCGAATTTGTGATTAGAAGTACCTGTGAGAAGCAATTTAGATTCCGAAAAATGCAGTACTACATGAAGTACTAAAAATATTTTCTTTCTGGAAATGTTTCTTCCAGATTCGTTACTTTTAGGTTCACGTAGAAACAATTTGGTGGAGATTGTTTTCTAAATGGAGCACTAAGAGTAGGAAATGTTTTGAAATTAGGTTTTATGCATGGAATGCTTTTTATGGCAAAAACGACTATCAACTTTAAAAACATTTGACACATTTAGGAAAACTTTTTAACATGGTATCGTAATTGTTACATTAGATGTCAGTTTTTTTTTAAAAAATACATAAAAGACATTTACAAGTTGTTTATAACTGAGCAAAAACTTTTTTGCGAAATGCATTATGTTTCATTGTTAACTTCGGGTAGTGCAGAAATCCTACTGGAGAGAGCATTCTATCGCTCTAAAAATTTCACCTATATATTAGGGTCAGTGACAGTCAAAAAGTGTTCCAGTCCCTGATGTCCCTACAGCTATCATGACTGTAAATAAACGGGTCTACCCGTAAACTTTTTTTCGTAAAATATACAGCCACTGAACTGATCGAAAATTAGCTTAATTACTTATCTTTTTTAAAAAATAAATAAATCATGCATCTTAGTTCTATTTAAATGCCGACTGGGCATGTAATATGAAGTTGATGTTGGTTAAATCTGTCATTTATGAACAGCATGCTGGGCGTAAAGTCATGAGTATGTACATTACTAGCTCCAATCAAACATTAGTCTTGAATGCTTTTTTAAAGCTAATGTTTATTAAATCTTTTCATCTCTAATTTTTCCTTGTTAAAATTAAGAGTTCAATACTAGCTCCATTTAAATATAAATCTTATAAGCTTAAACTTGTTAAATTTCATAATCACTAAATGCTTTGAAATTGCTTGAAATTCAAGCTTCAATCCTCGTTCATGACTCATTCCTAGTTTCATGATTCAATCCTAGTCATGATTCAATCTATCACATTCATGATTCAATCCTAGTTTCCTTTATAAACATTGTGTATACTTACATAAAGCTTATGTTTGTTACATATTCTGCTCGCTGAATACCATCTTGTTGAAATCAACAGTTCTATCCTAGATTCATCTAAACAACAGAGATAAATCTGTTGCTGAAACTTTTATTTGTTGTTTCACACCATTATTGAGTGGCACGTTATTGAAATTATGAGTTAACTTTTAGATCCTCTAATAAGTTCAATCTAAAATCCGCAATGAATATGAATATAAAGCTTATAATTGTTAAATTCAACCCTTCAATTTGGCATTGTTACAATCAGGAGTTCGATCCTTGTTCAATGTAAATATATCCGCTATGAATGTTTACATAAAACTTATATTTTTTTTAAATTTTAAGATTGTCTCCTTATTGAAATAACTAATGTTAACTTGGAACCAAAGAAAGTTCCGCCATGATTATGTAGATAAAACTTAATCTCACAATCGCTAAATGACACCGAATTGAAATCTAGAGATCAATTCTCAGCCCAAATAAAAATACGCCATGAGTACTTATAAAAAGCTTATACTTGTTAAATCACACTATCGCTAAATAGCAACACATTGAGATCGTGAGTTTAATCCTGAACTCATATAAATATCTCTGATAATACTTTTAAAAAGTTTATACTTGCTAAATCTTACCACCCCATGTTCTTATGGTAGAAAAGTTAAGAAAGAAGTTGCCAGTTCAAGTATAGACTATATCATTTAATCTGATTCTAAATTAAACTAAGATTGAATATAAAATCTAAATACTAAAAAAAACAGCTCTATCTGAGATTTAAATGGAATATTTAGTTCTTAAATTATTTCCTCTTAAGAAAGTTTTTATTGATAAATGAAATATTTGCTTATTTCATGAAAATACTTGAACGATAAAATTAAATCATAATTAATACCATTCGATAAAAGTTTTCCTTTACTTGTTCGTTTCTCTTTTTGAATAATTTTTAAAAATGAATTTTCATCATAAATATCACAAATGTTCTACAAAAAAATAAAACAAAGAGATCGTTTCATTTGTTTAAATATTTTATTAAAATTTATGGCAACTCATTAAGTTTTATTTAGAAACGTTTCTAATTTATGAGGACCGTAAGTGGAAAAGAAAAAAAAAATAGGTTGTTTATAATCATTTAGATAATATAAGATGGTATTTTTTTCTTGGTCATCAAATATAATGATTAATTTAAAGTTCGTAAAATATAGTCTTAACTTTTTTGTTCCACATCATTTATTTTTAGTTTTATTTATGCATTCGAAATATTTCAAATTTACCGAATCATTTTAGAAATAATTAAATGCTATGACAAGCGATTCCGTTTAACATGTCTCTTTTTTTCCCCTTTTTTGTAGCTTTGCTCTTTAAAATTTTGAATATTCGGACTCAACGAATTCTGGTAAACAACGAAATTTCCATTAATTAGTACGGTTTTAATGAGGTCAGAGTTTCGTAAATACAATTTATTTAAGAAAATAAATCAATGAATCTTCTTTAATTGTAATAAAAAATAACACAATCGAAATGCTTCATCCTCTAAAAGCAAAAGCAAAAATTAAAAAGGAAATGCAATCGCCGACTGATATAATACCAAAACACGCTAATTATGTGTATAAAAATACTTAATTTAACAGGATTGACACAAATGATTGACATGATTTTAAATATTTATTAAAACTGTCACTTATACTACAAAAAACTAATATTTCAATCATAATTTTTATATTACAATAATTTTTATATTACGATAATATATAAAAATTCATTGCAAATTTTTATAACTACATATTACTATATATAATTACATATTACAATATTTGATTATATATCACTCTAATAAATATTACAATAACTCATACTAAAACAATAATTTTTAGAAAAATATCGGGGTAAATTCGGTGAAACCAGGTAGATAAAATTCGAA
Source organism: Parasteatoda tepidariorum (assembly GCF_043381705.1). Lineage (NCBI taxonomy): Eukaryota > Metazoa > Arthropoda > Arachnida > Araneae > Theridiidae > Parasteatoda > Parasteatoda tepidariorum. Next base: position 75,988,803 of record NC_092206.1, read on the forward strand.
GACCTGTTGTAGCTAAACTATTCGATCTAGAAACTGACAGATTTAATTATGATATTCATTGCTTAGTTGTGTACGATATATCTTTCCTGAAAATTCATTTACGTACTACTATTTTTTGTAAATTTTTTTTCTAGAAAAAGTCAAATCACACGGTCCAAATTTAGAAATACTATAATATTTTAGAAATACTGGATATTTCTAATTTACAAGACAATTTAAGATAATTATGCATGTAATGTAGTATAGTTATCTTCTTCCTCTGCTTCACTGCAGCTTCTGTAGGCCCAGTGTAGAATTACATCAAGGGAGTTAGTGGTACCCCGAGAGCTAAGGTAATTGAACCGTAACAGAACAGTGCTACTTTAGACTAAATCCTTCTTGTTTGTTACGATATGAATCCTTAGTGAACATGTCAAAAATGTTGGGTTAAAAATAATATTTGTAACTGTAATGATTAAAAAATAAGGCTCTCACAATTTTGTTAATTCATTTACTTTTTTGCATGGGTTTATTAAATGAAAATCCCGAGGGGGATAAATTTTTCTTCAACACTGAATATATTATTATCATTTAAAGAAAAACAAGTGCAAAAAAACCAGTTAAAGTTGCATTCAGTTATTGTATTTCAGTGAACAGTAGATCGACTAAAAATGTCTGTTTACTACAAGTTTGACCGTTCGACAGAACCTTCCAACTAATAATCGAATCTTTTTTCTTTCATTCCAGCAAACTCTTTGTAAAGTTTTTATGCACATTCGCAAAGTTCAAGTTATTAAGTCTTATTGACTTTAAGCAGCAAATCAAAATGTAAAGTAAAGCAGAAAAAAGGGTTAAAGAATTCGTAAAAAAGTACTTACAATTGCAATAACTTTTGAACTAGGTGGAATTTTTTAAAAAAAAAATTTTTTTTTCTTACGTTCTTAAACAAGTATGACCCTTTTAGTATGCTGCTCCTGATATTTATTCCAGTATGGTATTTTTTTCCATCAAATTCAGCAGTTAACAATTCTCTAATTAATTATCAAATGTTAATTGTTTTTCACGCGTAATTTCTGCACTCACTATGATCAATTCAAGTGTCTATGTTTTATAATTTTTTGCTCATCGTATCACAATGTAACGTTAAGAACAACCAAAATAGAAGCGGCGTTGTCGTCGACCCTTATAATTTTTTTATATAGAGCGCAAAAACCTTCGTAAATAATAAAAAAAAATCTAAATTCTTTTCATTATCAAATAATAATATCCTCGAATTAATTTATTGTTCTTCAAATACTCAATAATGAAACCCAAAAGAAAACATTGCAAGCAAAATTGTTATTTTTTTATGTTCTGTATTGAAATATTTTTCAAACTCTCTTTGAATCGCCTCCAGTTTTCCTCACAAATCTATCAACGCAAAAGGAAGAGCTCAAAATATTGAAAGCCTGTACTATTTGTTGCAGCTTTAAGTCCATTTTTCTCACCTCAAACCACTGCTCTTTGAGACGCGAGAGAAAAAAAAATCAAACCACCCTTTTTTTGAGCTTCAATGCATTTTTCACAGCAAGAAGATGAAAAGCCCGGGCAAAATTAGTTTTACCCCCAAAACGGCTGACTTACCCGGCAGTGACACTTTTCAATATTTGTGTCGTAGTTGCTATGGGAACGGATTTTTAAGCCCCTAGCCCTACGTGTGTCGACTTTAGTACTTCTTACGTAAGTACTGCTTTTCCTTGCAGCAGAATAGCACCTTTTCTGAAGTTTATGTGGTACACGTGACCAAATGTATGTAGATAAATATGTGTTCTGGCTTGCTATTAAAAAAGGAAGAATGCCTGAATCGGAATTTGTAAAACTGGAAGCTTTAGAAACACCCTTCTTAGTGTTAAGTTGTTTATTTTTTAAACTGATGATTTTATCTAAATGAAAAGAAGTTATAGGAAATCATATTTTTGACCTCTTCAATAAAAAAAATTTGATTATAAATTCATTTGAATTGAAAATTGAAAATTCATTTGATTTTATGCTTTTATAGGTTTAAAAAAGGTGTGTACATTTATTTTTCGTGCTCACTGATAGTTTTTGCAAGAAGTTCGTCTAACGAAACTAACATGCAATTCCAAAGAACACGAACTAGGAATAAAAGTATTTGCTTCGGAATGAGAATAACTTTAATGGAACATTAATTTGTAAGTGAAGTATTTTATTAAGGTAAGCTAATTATTCAACAAGCATCTAAACTGAACTAGCTAACATTCACTAATCTATTTCAGTCAGACACATTAGAAGTTCAAAGAGCTAAACTTTTATCATTTTGTGTTACTAGAATTGCCGGAAAAATGTTTTAGAAAAGTTAAACTAACTACCATCATATGATGTGTACAAGTCAACAAATGTAGCTTGAATGTCTGGGATTTTATTACTAAATAATACTTTGAAATAGTTGAAGATATAACGTGTTAACATCTAAGCTAAGCTACGTACCATCTACTGCCCACTACCACTCTGAAACATTGGATAATTTAATGTTAAGACTTTTTTCATTCGATATTGCTAAAATTAAAAGCATAACATTGTAGCATCTATGCTAAAAAAGATACTATCCACTTATATCAGTCAAAAATAAAGGTAGCTTTAAAGTTTAAACTTGCATCATTCGAAATTACTAAAACTGAAGATCAGCATGAGAGTTTAACTGGCTACCATCCACAAAATCATACTAATCATAAATATTACGAACTTTAACATCCGGGCTTGTATCATACAATAATACCATCAAAAAGTTTAAAGTTAAATAGCGTGATCATCTAATCTAATAGAGCTACATTTCAATGTTACATATAGGTCAAAAACATTGAAAGCTTTAATGCCTAAACTTTTATTATTTAATATTACCAAAATAGAAGATAAAAGCATTTTTAGCATTTTAGTTAAAGGTGCCACCATTCTCTAAACCATACCGGTAAGAAGTATTAGATGCTTTAACGTTCGAATTTTCATCATGGAATAATGTTATCAAAGGAGTGAAGGTAAAACGTGTTAACATCTAAAGTGAACTAGCTACCAACCATTGATCTGTATTAGTCAGAAAAATTGGATGCTTTGCTTTAAGATCAAGACTTTTAACATTTGATATTGAATTGAAGGTAAAAATTTTTTAGTACATATGCTAAGCAAGCTACTACCCTCTGATGTATACCAGTCAAGACCAGTCCTCTAAACCATACCAGTTAGGAATATTAAAAGGGCTAACTTATGAACTTTTATTGTACTACAGACAGTAATACCATGAAAGAATTGAATGTAAAACGTGTGAATGTCAGACCTAAACGAGCCCTCTTTAAGTGTCTTCTATTGGTCAGAAGGATTGGAAGCTTGAACGTTTAAACTTTTATTATTCCATACTACTGAGTATGAAGTTGAAACGTTTTGCATCTATGCTGAACAAGCTACCTTTTTTTGTCCCATATAGAACAAAAACCTTGGAGGCTTTAAGGTCTATACTATTTTTATTCGATATTCCTGAGATTGAAGTTAATACGTTTAGTATCTAAGCTAAACAATCTACTTTTCAGTGCCCAGTATGGGTCAAAAACATTAGAAACTTTGACGTCTAGACATTTATTATTCGATACTGAGATAGAAGTTAAAACGTTTAGCATCTAAGCTAAACAACCTATCTTTCAGGCCCTATATAGGTCAAAAACATTGGAAGCTTTAACGTTTCAACATTTATTATTCGATACTGAGATAGAAGTTAAAATACTTAACATCTAAGCTAAACGAGCTACAGTATATATCCAAAATAATTTGAAAATTAAAGTATTTTGCTTCCATATTTGAGTTATAAAATGCGTACATTGTTTTTTTAAGGATAAATGCTTTATTAAAATAGTATATTTAATAACTAAGCAGAAACTTTAATCTCAAACGTGTGTTTACTTTTCAAAACAATTTCCAAAATGTTTGTAAATAGATGAAAAAATATAAAGATTAATTTTTGTAACCCATGTCCAATCGTATTTTTCTAAAACTAATGGAAACAAACCATCCTTTCTCTTTGATCATCCATGATGAATGAGAAGCAATCATAGAGGTTCGTGAGCGATGCGAGGAGGGGGTGGAGTCTCATAGTGGTTTAAAAAATTTCGTTTATATATGTAAAAACAAACAAAAATAAAATAAATATATACAATGACCCAATTCAGTTTGAACCTTTTATTTGTATACCGTCCAACTGGGAAATAAACTTATCCCTATTTAACTTAGATCCCTAAAAGACATCCCTATTTAACTTAGATTTTTAAAAAAAAACTTCCTTGTTATATTATGAAATATTAAAAAAGTTTACTCAATTAATTGATATTCAAGATTTAAATTTTAATTTAAAACGATAGCATATATTTTAAAAGTAAACACGTAACTACAAAGGAAATTAGTAATTACATGTATTGGCTTTCGTAATAATTTTAATATGCCATAAGCCATTTTTGTTATTTTAAACAATCTACTTAAATATGACATGACGGGGAAAAAATACTTTTTCACATTTTTCAATTTCGCAACCCATTATTGGAAAAACCCATTCCATTTTCCGTAAGAGAACTTACTTTCTTATTTTTCATCTCGGCTCACCCTTTAAAAATTCCAAAATAAAAAATAAAAAAATGCCGAAAATTAAGCTGACGCATTGAAAGACCTTTTAAAATGCACCTCCAGGGCTCTGAGTGTAATAATCGCGGGAACAAGACCTTCTGCTCCATTCCCGAAACTTCGATTCACTCAAATTATCCGGCCACGAATAGATGTTGGGTCCGGGAACAATTAAAAGGACGGAGAATAATACAAACCTGGAGCACTCTGGTAACTACTAGCATGTAGCTCTTGCGGTCTGCCATGTAATGGTCCTAGTTTGAGTCAAGTTGGGGCACGAAATATTCGCATTAGGGCCTTTTGCACTTTTATTTTAGTTACTGAGTCCTTTCTCGCGCTGAGATGGGCCTTCTACAGACCGCCATTTTAGTCCACATTTAATTTAGTGGAATAAGAACAATTTTGATGTTATTTCTGAGAATTCGAAACAGTAGTAGAGTTTTCTATTTTATATGCGTTATTTTAAAGAGTTTTTGCAAAGTTTATGATCAACTTTTAGACGAATTTAGATTGTTTTTTCGCGTTGACGTACTAATATGTCCAAAATTCCTATATTTATTTAGTAGCTAGTCACTATTTTTGAAAAATTTTTTTTTTATTATATTCATTGAAATTTGTTCTATTAAACTTAGTTACTGAATTTAAATTTTAAGGTACGTATTTCTAAAAGTTGAACTTTGAAAAACTTTAAGCTATGACAAAAGCTTTATAAAAATACATACACTCTTAAATTTTTTTTTATAATTCGGAAGCTATATTTAACAGAGAATTTTTTAAAAAATAAAATGAAAATAAACGAATTATTTAAAAATATTTATTTGTTATTCAGTGGATAAGGAATTTCCAGACATATATTTCGTTGGTTAACATGGCGGAAATAAAATACTTTATCTTTCTGAAAAGGATTTCTAATTTACAGTTTTTCTGAAAAGAATCAAACCTTTCAAAATTCGAGACATTTTAAACACTGTTAAAAATTTCTGAAAAAAATGGTTAAATGACAATTTATTTAATTGTAATTTTTCAATATTCAATCAAAACAGTTAAAAGTAAAAAATATGGTATTCACAATGTTAACTGCAAGAAAAATTGTCTATTGACGGTTATTGACAATTAAACAAGCAGATTTTTCCCCGCACCTTATTAAACCACTTAGTTCAACTGGGTATATTTTATAAGCGAGAGAGCAAATCTGTCAATCTCATGACCAAAAGAACAGCGGTTCGAGTCCCAGCATTCACATCACAGTATTTCTTCCATTCCATCAACATTCGAAAAGTTTCCATTGGTGACACTGGATTGTTTGAAAAAAAAATTCTTATTCACGCACAGATAGTAGTACCGCAGAGTTGTTTATTTTTCAGCTCTCACACTAGACAGTCCCACCCGATAAAATATTTAAGCCACGTTCCATGATTCATTTGACAAAACAAAAAAGAAATTCCAATGGCAATTGCTTAACAAAAAAGATAATATAACCTAACTCTAGTATCCGGTTAAATTTCATTTTTACAATTTTAAAACCATACTGGCTGTAAACGGTTACATAACTAATATGTAGCATTGTATCCATGTTTTTTAACTATGCCAGTTGTTAATGGTTTCAAAACCGTACAATAAAAAGTTCCTAACCGTAAACTGTACCGTTAATAGGATGGACAGACCTCTTTCATTTATTTTACAGCATGTTTAGAATGAAAATTCTTATAGTGAAGTATGATCAGGAATTAACTAACCGGTCATATACTTGGCGCACGTTTTCAAAACCAACTGCTGTTGGACGAGGCTTTTTCCAGAACCTCTTCTGTTCTTGAACCTTTTGTAAGTTTATGGACTTGAACTAATTGAGGTGATTCAGTTAGCGGATCAAAAACAACATCGTTTTAAAGATATGTGTAAGTTCGATTTAGAAATAAAGAGACGCAAGTTCTTCTTCACTTTCAATGCAAATTCTTTTAATAAATACCAGAGATTTAATTCTTTGTTGTAATATATTTAAATAAATTTATTTATTTTTATTTGCTAAAAAAAGAATATGAAATTAATAAAGGAACGTAAAGGTTTACAAAAATTATGTAGATATTAATCATAGACATAGAATAGATTTTTTTTAATGTTTTGTAATTTATGTTATAAACATACTTTTGGAACCATGCATGTAGATTTCCTTCTCCTCTGGAATATTGCAACGGAAATTCAAAAATTATTTAATCATTGCAATATGCATGAAACTACATTTTCCTCTCAAACTTTTGTCCCAGTCATAAATTACTTCACAACAAAGCCAAATATTCATCAAAAGCAATGTGGTTTATTTTACGAACAAATTTCGTCAGTAACAATTTTTATTACTTTTTTTGCTTCAAAATTGTTCAATAAAATAATACAAGAATTTACAATTCAGTTTAACGTTGACTTGGCTATACATTACATATCGTGAGTTACATAGATTTTTGTAATAACAAATATTGCTTATTTGCATAGCCCGTATATCAAAATTACAATAATACCTATATATATATATATATAAAACCTTAAGTAATAAATTCAGTTTTATGAAAATAATTGGAGAAGATTCGATGCAATCAATTCCAATAGCATTTTACAAAGTAAATGTAACAAAAATTTTAATAATGTGCTCGATCTTTTCCTTTTCTTCTTTTTTGAATTTGAAGTTACAGAGCATTAAATTGAATTGATTCACAAATAAACTTATATCAAAAGAAATTTTTTTATTCTTTTTCAGCATAATTTTTCATTTTAAGTTTTAAATGACTTCTTAAGGAATTTAATTTCGCTTTAAAATGATATTGATGAAAGTTAACTGGGAAAAATAGTAGTTTGCATTAGAAAACTTTTTAAAAAAGAGTTGATTCGGAAAATTGCTTTTCAAAAGGCAATGGCTTTTATCTATTGGGCATGATATAGGTATTTTAATTTATTAAAAGTTTCCTGGAGTAAAAATCGAATAAAATTTCACGATAATGGTGTTTTTGAAATTTGCAATGCAGTTTCTTAAATTTTGGAAAATATGACATTTTGTGATGATATTTGCTTTGCAAGATCGATTATAATATAGGTAAGAATGTTTTAGCCTTGAATGCTGAATTTGTATTTTAACTAAAATTTCTGCAAAAATTAAATGATGTTTGTAATTTTTGAAACGCGTATAACTGTTACGTTAGAAATGCAAACTAAGAAGTTTGTTTGGAATGAGTATATTCCTTGGTACAAAACCCCCTTTGTGCATTTTTATTGAGGTAAGCAGAGACAGAATCTCACAAATACCTTCAAGCTCTGGACTAAATCAGGAATCATGCCTTATACCGTTTAGGTTCATTCAAAGCCAGTATCAGCTAGAACACAAATCATTGCAGGTATAATTCATCAACGACATTGCAATCATAAATCGTTAATAAGACAATTCTTTGCTGACATATTTAATCTCTGGCACAATTCATTGTCATTATGTATACAAATCATTGTAGCTATGATCCATCAATGACAAAATTCATGTCAAGAATGAATAAGACAAATCATTGAAGTTATGAGCCATCAATGACACAATTAATCTTAAACATGAATAAGACAAATCATTGCAGCTATGATCCATCAATGACACAATTCATCTCACGCATGAATAAGACAAATCATTGAATATATGAGCCATCAATGACACAATTCATCCCAAGCCTGAATTGCGAATAAGGCAAATCATTGCAAACATCTTTCATTGACAATGCAGTTCATTGCCGGTATAAACTATCAAGGATACAAATCATTGCTGGTTTTATCCACCAATGATAAAATTAGTCCCATGCAGGAATCGTGATTGAGACAAATCATTGTAGACACGTTCCATCAATGACACAGTTCCTTGCCAGTATGAACAATCAAGGACACGAATCATTGGGGGTATGATCCTTCAAGGACAAAATTCATCCCAAGAATAAATTGTGGATAAGGCGAATCATCGAATATTTCATCAATGACAATTGCTGTTATAAGCCATCAAGAACACAAATGATTGTGAGAATAATTCATCCGGGTCAGAATTTATTACTAATATAAATTGTCAAAATCAAAAATCATTTTGGATATAATATTCATCAAGGATAAAATTTATAGCGAGTGTGTTTCGTCAAAGGCCCGTATGTTTACTGATATTATTCATAAATCACAACTAATCGCGTACATAAATCGTCATGGACCCAACTTATCACTTATATAAATGGTCAAGAGGAGCTTTTAATCTTAGGTTCCTTTAGTTTTATGTTACACTTCTAAGCTCTAGCTTTACAATAGTTTTTTTTTCAATTTTATAAAGCGGATAATTATCTGAACACACTAAAAATTATAGATATTCGACTTTTAAAACGTTTTGAACAAATGGGTCTTTGTTAAGTTGAGTTCTTTGCGAAGTTTTAACACTCTAAATTATATTTCGAAATTAATAGTGTGCAAAAAAAATCATCTCCACAAGAAACTAAAGCAGAAAAAATGAATACCAGTGCTTTTTTAGTTTACACCATCTTATTTTTTAAAAAAATCAACATTTATTTTATTTTTATCAACGAAATGAACTAACTAAATGAGTGGACACAAATGGCGACGAAGGGAAGACTTGGAAAGTTTCTTAAATAAGCTCTTAAATAGTTGGTTCTCTGCTACAGTAGATGTTTTCTTGATTATATCTTCCTTTTTTTTCTCTTACTACCATCCGACTTAAAACATCATCATGGAAACGTGAAACTTCGAATGTTTGTTTCACTGCTTTAAACAAAAGAAGAAAAAAAACCATCAAAAAACTAACTAAAGTTAAATGCTTTCCGTGTAATGTTTTAAAGGTGGTGAAGCTTTTCTCATCAGGAGGAACCCAGAAACGTGTGAGGAGTCCATATCTGGAGAGCAATATTATGTCTTATTCGCTTTTCATGCCCGCTTTCGATTGCTCTTAAATGGAAAAGAAATTGATTTTAATGTTTTAAATGAAAAGGAATTTCCAATAATAAACATCATTTTACTTCGCTTTAATACATTGTGTTCATTTCGAAAACCAACGTCGTTCAATCTGATCAATAAATAATGAGTAAAAAATTCAATGAATGAATAAAACATTAAGGAAATGCTTGATTTTAGAAAACATCTTTACATTTTTCACTCTTTTGTGCAACTAGTTAGTTTTAATTCGAAGATGTTGTTTTTTTTAAATTTATTTTAGCTATTTGTTTCGAATTATTAAATTTTACGCAGAATGATTTTAAAAGGGTTAAACATATTCTCTTTTTTTCTTCAAAAAAATACCAGAAAACATTCTTCTTATTTTTTTTTAAAAAAAGCAAACTAGCTATTTTAAATATCGAAATATTTACTTGTCTGGTGAAAAAAACAATGGAATAGGAAAAACAATTTCTGTTATTTTAAATTAAACATGTCTTGTTACACCCAAATAAAGTAAAGAAAATCACTTGGAAGCAAGTCCTTTTACAAGATCGTCTCCCAGAGCTAAATGTCAAAACAGAAAGGTATAAACGAAGCTCCTGATAGTAAAAATTTTAAAGACTTATTTTGATTGAAAATTTTGCTATCAAGTCAGATTTAAGGGATACCATAGATGTATTTAAATATACTAATGCTTAAACCATAAAAACTCTAGACCAAATCATTTTCATAAAAATTGCAAACCAAAACATTTTCCTATTCTACCAGGACCATAACCATTATAAAAATGCCTACATTTCCACCAAAATCAGTGGCTATCAAAAAGAACTCTTAGATGTATTTTCTCAAAAAGTGTATCCCTAAGACATAAGAAAAATCTTAATTTGGGATATTATAAGGGGCCATGGAGATAACTAATATTCTTTTTCACCAAAGCTGTTATTCTCAGCTTAGAAGAAAGACTATAATCAAGTGGACAACAAACGAAATTTAGTTTAAGGAGCATCTTCCACGTTAATTTAAAAGTATTTCTTCTTTGCTGACAAATTAGATACGAAAATCGGATAAATGAAGCAATATTATTCATTAAATTTGCCATAATCGTGTTTATCATAATTGATGTTTCTTATCATACCCAAACGAAATGAAGAACACGCTTTAAAGTCCTTCCATTTGGAAAAACGTGACCCTATACTCAATGAATCTAAAATGGCAAATGACATTTTCTACTAAATCTATAACCATAGTCATGCCTTAAAAGGTGCACTCCTTATAGATTTTCGCTCAAAAATGTATGTCTCTGACGAAAAACAACATCTAAAACTGAAAAGAAAAAAAACATTTGACCAAAAATGTTATCTTCAGATGTTATGCAGAAATGAAGCAATTTTATTTCGAAAGTTTTGCCAAGAGCTTGACATCTCTTGTCGTACTAAAATGAAAAAAAGAAAAATATTAATATTAAATAGAGAAAAATACCAAATAAAATGAAGAAACAATAATAAAATATAATTACTTCTATTTGGAAATTTTTTATCCATATCTGAAACAATCTAGAATGACAAATTAATCTTGTAATGCCACAACTCATTAATGTATATTTCTATCTATTATTTTGATAAAAATACAGTTGCACTGTAATATGAAGAAGTACTTATCTCAGCAAATATTTTAAACAAATTACAAAAGATAAATTTTTATTAAAGTTATATTTTTGCAGGTATTTACATAACATTTTATGCACATAATTTAAGCAAATTCTACGGCTCCAGATATACCGTAGACAAAAGGTGCACTTGCAAAGATATATTTTCACACAAAATGTATTCCTTAGACGGTAAAAAAATTATCATTATTTCGTTCATCAAAAAACTAGAACTAACATTTCACCAAGACTGTTATTCCCAGACGTTAAGGCAATTCTATTCCGTAAATTTTGCCAGAAGCTTGCATATCAAGCTTGACATCTCTTGTCATACCCAAATGAAATGAAGAAAAATATTTGGAAGTACTTCTATTTGGAAAAATGTTACCCAAAACTCAAGGAATGTAGAAAGACAAATGAAGCTTGTAATGGAACAAATCATTAATGTGTATTTCTATCCACCCTTTTGGTAAAAAGCCAGGTCTACTGGATACCAGAGACGTATTCAATTGATCTAATATTTTATATCATTTTCGTGCTTGGTCTCCATTATTGCTGGCACCGTGTTCTCCGAGTCAAGTCACCGTGATTGTTTTGAGTTGACGTTGTTGTCATAGAAACCATGAGATGACGCGGGACGCGCTCATCTGTAGCGAAAAGAGAACCTTGTACAAAAATTGACCATTTTTTTCTTCTAGGTGGGGTGGCTTTCATTTTCATCCTTTGCTTCTGGAAAAAAATTCCATAATGCCCGTCTAACTGTAGTCAATCTGTCATAACTAGTTTCTCTAATCTTTTTAGTTTGTATTCATAATTTAGTCTGAAAGTATTAATTGATGCCACTTGAATTTTATTTGCTATTGTTACTGATGGTTCATAGTTTGTATCCAAAAATTGAAGCAAAAGCTGAAAAAGTTTTCAAGACAATTAACTGAAACAGTGTTTAATAAGCTCATTTATGTTTCATATTTTTGTTTTAGTATTCATTAAGTACTATCAAGAGATGAAAAAGTTCACGAAATAAGGAATTAATATTGTTAAGACATGGTTAGTTAATCATAGCAAAATCTTAAAAAAAATATTCAAATCAGCTTTCCAAATTCGCATTAGTTACGTAAAATGTTTTCCATAAATTTGTTTTTTCTAAAGTTTATTTGAAATTAATATTATAAATTACTATACTTGAAATTATTTTTATTTCAACTGAAAATTGAAGTCTCGTACAGTTTGAAAACTTATCTTCAAGCATACTGCAAAACTACAGGGAATATCAAAAAAAATTTCCCCCTCAATCTTACACATTTAATGAAAAATGTAAATTCGAACTTGGTCAATTATTTTACAAAAAACTGAGAATGATAGTGTTTTATTGCTTATTAAATATTCATTAAAATAACTTCATTTAGTTATTTCTCAGTTAGTGTGGTAGGTCTTCACCTACTGCAGGTTCGATCTCCCACGCTAAAGGCTATGTGCCTGATCGGATTGAAATTTCTCCTATTTATACGATATCCACGCTAATATAGTAATGTCCCCTGTTTTTGTATAGTTCATGTAGGAGGCAGTATTGTCCTCGGTACCTAATTTACGCTCCAGCAGTTAATTAACGACTCGTTCTTTTTTATAGGAGATTTTCATTTTGGTTGTAGTTAATTTTAATTATAATACAAGCTTTTATTTCTTTTAAAATTTGTTACCTGAACAAAACAAATCAAGAATGAAGTTTTTTTTATTTAAAAAAAAGCCAAAAAGGAGAGCGGGTTGTTAAACGTCCCTGGATTGGAAAATCGTTCCACGGATAATTATTAAGGATAAATATCAGATCGTTTAGACAAAAATCTATCATTATGAAAAGAAGTTAATAATTAGCTTTTCACTTTTAATTTTTTTTTTCTAAAATTTGGTTCTTAACACTATACATATGTCTTTTCTTTTACTGCCGTACATTTTTATTAAACTACTAATTCGAAACAAACATAATTTTAATATTTTTTGCTTTGCATCATTTTATTTTTTTCTATTCGTTAAAGAATCAAATGCAGTACTTTTGAGAGCATTCGTTAACTTCTCTTGACATTACTTGAATATATTTTATAATCTACATTTTTATCATACTCTTTCAAAAAAATGGAACTAAATATATTTTTTTCTAAACTCCAAACGTTAAATAATTGTTCCAGAAATGAAAAAAGAATTAACAGCTTCTGTCACCTGACAGAAGATTATTAAATTTGTCATGGTATACTTTTTAAAAAAGATTAATAGTAATTAGCTAATTAAAAAATTTATAATTAAAGCATATGACAAAACTTTAAACGAGAAGGAAAATGATGCTACCTTTTCATAGCATTACATTTTTCATTATTTACTATTAAATAGCAAAGATATGTAATTACGCGTTGTATTAAAGACATTTTGAAAATCAAAAGCAAGAAACAAATTTATTTTCTACCCTTTTACCCAAACTATTTTTTTTAATTCTGTTGTTACAATTTTTTTAATATCTTTTGCATTCAATTTTTCGCTAATCAATTTCATACAATGGGAAAATAATGAATACACGGTCTCTCTTTTTAAAGTTGACCTGATGTTGATATATTAATGAGTGGAATGTTTTTATTATTATTTTTTTTCTTAATTTTGCCCGGGCAAGCAGCAAAAATGTATGGAGATGTGTTCAATAAAACCGCCAGATGTTAGCGATATGAGCTGCATCCTTAATTGCCATTTCAATATGTTGGAAAATTACTTTCTTTTCAAATATTTGATGCGCTTTAGTTGAATAATTATGCTTATTTTGAGCAGAAATTAAAAATAATGAAAAATGTATTTTAAATCAGGAAAATTTTATTATGTTGGATGAAAATAATTACAAATGGTTTTTCTATAAATTTTAATAACTTTTTTGCTTTTTATTTTCGGTTAATTAGCGAAATACTTTTATGTTTCTGTGATATTTGTTATTTACTTTTTAATATCTGCTTGTATGGGTACAAAAATGATTACCCATAAATAAAAATATAAAGGACGATATTTTATCTCATAGAATTCTGTCAAAAAAAACGAAGATTTTAGTTGAAGAGGGAAAACAAACAAAACTTTAGGTTTAGTTGCATGATGGGTAAATAAAGCATAAAGTTAAATGCACGATATAAAAGAATATAATAGGATGAAGCAAATTGTAAAGTAGTTTTTAATTAGAAAAATGCTTTGCATCCCGGTTCCTTCAATAAATTTTCTTAGGTGGACAACCCTAAATTCAGTATATATAGAAATGGTCAAACTGTGACATATTAGAAGAATACAAGTGGCGCTACAGTACGTTTTGAAATTACTGGAAGAAAATGGTCTTCACGTTTAATTAGCTTTATCTAATTACTTCGCTGATTAAAAGGAGACTGAGCAAGAATGCAGTTTTCCAAAAAGTTAATTAAATGTATGTATACAGGATGCTTTTTACTATATTTATTGCATATTTTTAGTATTAATGTTAAATATTATTTTAAAAAAATCCATGTTAAAATTAATTTAAATTAGTCTTTTGTAAATTACTTAAGAGAAAAAAAATAATAGAGCAATCAAACTCTGAAGATTTTCTTCTGAGATGATTAATAGATTCAGAGAAGATTTTGGAAGAAGATTGTGAAAAACGGGGCCAAAAACTCCAAAACCTGTTTGATTGTTGGAGGAATCAGAGATGAGTTGATATGCGATTATTACATGCACATTCAAGTTTTATCTAGTTATCAAACTTGTGTTAACGTTTTACAGTTGACCTTCCTTGCTTGTGCCGAGACAAAAATTCATTCGAAAATCGACAGATTCCGAATGAATTTTTTTTCTTTTCGCTTAGCTGTTATTTACGACTCCGTACTGCGTACACTTTTCCTGCTTCAATTTCGACAATGATTTTTAAAATGGGTATAAGGAACGGTGATTCCAAATTTCCTGCGTATTGCTTACTAGTTGTATGCAGGGCTACAACTTAACTTGTGTGACAAGTAGTAGTATTTTTATTTTATCTAATAATATTTTATTAGCTGAAATTGCTTTATGAATAGTTTCTATAATGACAGGTTTTTTAACTGCATCAAAAATATTTTACTGTAAGTTTGAGATGCATCTAATAATTAACGCTTTCGTAATTATTACATTCAATGTTGTGATAAATATGCAATAATTAACTTAGTAATTTAATAAATATGTAATAATTAACGTAATAATTTAACAAATGCCTGCCAAGTGGTCGACTGGTTAGCATACCTGACTGCGAAGTCAATGGTTGCGGGTTTGAATCCCGCTCAAGTAATGGATGTTTCTCTCTGAGTGTTGTCTTTTGTTGTGTGATGTGAGAACATGGCCCACCCCATGAACAAGTCAGTGGCAATGTGGCGCCACCCGCAACTTAGGTTCGCGGGTGCCCACCGTGTAACGTTAAATGCGCAACATTTCCAGTATCTTCGGAGGCAAGAGACGAGAGTTAAGTACCTGCCGAAACATTTAATAAATAAGTTATAATTCATATAATTTAAAAACTATTTAATAATTAACATAATAATCTGATAAATATGTAATAATTAGCATAATAATCTGATAAATATGTAATAATTAACATAATAATCTAATAAATATGTAACAATTAACATGATAATTTAAAAACTATATAATAATTAACATAATAATCTAAGAAATAGGTAATAATTAACATGTTAATTTAATAACTATAAAATAATTAACGTAATAATCTAATAAATATATAAAATTGAAACTTAATTTTAGACAAATATAAGGTAATTTTTTCCTACTTCTGAAATTTCCTTACAAAATAATTAGAGCTTAAATTACCTCTTATTAGTAGAGATTACTTTTGAAAAGAAAGTAACTAGACAGCTTCCTTGTTTATAAAATAGAATGAAAAGTAAAAACGCAAACGCAAGCAAAATATACTCTGAAGAAATGTACGACGTTGGAGTTTTGCCAAATCTAAGTATCGATGATGATTGAATAAATAATCTATTACTCAGTGGCAAAAGAAGAAGAAGCAATTTTGCAAGACACAGCTTTTCGCTTTACGACATTTGTCGAAATCTCCTTTAAAAAAAATCACGTTGAATACCATCCTTTTTGAGAAATATAGAATTCCTAAATAACTGGATAAAAAATGTATTTGAAAAGGGGGGAAGCGACGGAATCAAACTGAAGTGAAAACACTTAAAACGCATCGAGGGAAAATGTTAAACTATCCTTCTGGTCTAAAACCGTGAAAATAGCTATAAGTGTTCACCGATAAATCCGATTTCTTGCAAGACGCCTACACAGCCCGTGCCTACCCAGTAAACTTGTTGAAAAGAAGATAGTAAAGAAAAAAAAAATGTTGAAAGCTGTGGGGGGCCTAAGGGGTAGGGGTTTGAGAAAAAAGAATGGGAAAAAAACCTTTCCTGTAATCCTCCTGAGGTTTTCCTTCAAGGATTTCCAGTTCTCCAGATTTTCCCCTTCTTACTTTTTCCACGAAATGTATATTTTTTTGCAAAGGATTGTAGGAATTTATTTACTCATATCTATTTCTACGAATGTATCAATTTGAATAACGAAAAAAAAAAACGTTTTGTATGCAGAGGCTTGATAGCATTGATATGCGAAGTGAATCAAAGAGTTCTTTCCAGTTTTTCCTGTTTTTGATCACATTGTAATTCCGCGTCACCGATTTGATATAATATTACAAAGATAGATGGAGTTTTTATTTATTCAAATTAATTCATGAAGTCAAAATATTTGTCTTAAAATTAGTAAGCATCAATTTTCAACAAGATAAATTGATAAGGGCGTTATGAGTTTTTATGATTTAATAATTAACAGTGCGCTGTAAAACATTCCGGATCAAATCACAGTATAAAGTCCCGGTACCATGAAATCCATATTTACCTTATTTTTTTCAGAAATATTTAATTAAGTAGAGTGTTTCATAAATTTTGCGGTAATTATTACTGTAAAAGTTACGTTTAATCAGATTTATTTGTTCCGTAACATGTTCCGAACTTCAGTGCCGGTACTTTTTACCGCAATTTGATCTGGAATTTTTTACAGTGTAGAAAACAATTATTATAGTTCTTTAGTGATAGTTGCAAATAACTAAATGTATAAAAATTACGTTGTTAAATTCTTAATTATTGAACAAAAATATTTCGTTAAATTTACAGATTTAACAAATTAGTAATTGAATATGATATGATGCTATTACTCCACATTGAGTCAGAATAAGTATTATAAACCCCTTGCAGTTAAAAAAAAACTACGTTGTTATCATGTTTGAAAAGGGGTTTTTTGAAACATTTTAATCAACTTACTATTCAAATGTCATGATTACTATTACTCTAATCATGTTTAGAGTCCCTATGTTTTTTTTCCGCATAGAGGTATATTACTATAAGTCTTTGACTGTAGGCAGTTTTTAATGAGTCTACCACAACTCATCAACCACACTTTCACTGGATCCCTATACCAACCCACCATACATCGAATCTTTCGTAGTGCATTTGTTCTTAACTTTTATTCTTTGAATTGAAGACCTTACCACATTTGCGTGAGTGCAACATCGTAACAACCACGATTATTCAACTAAGGCACCGTTCCCCAAAATTTTAAATTGCATTTTGTATTATACAGTACCTACATTTTAACTACATTTAACCGAGTTCAGGAAAAACTTTCAACTACATATGAGCGGCTTTATAATCATTCACAAAATAATTACATAATCTTATGCGATGAAGGGCATTATCACGACAGCCTGTTCCTAAATCCTGAGATTCATGGAGGATAAGGCTTCATGATTTTGTGACCAATATCATAATGGTTGCAATGTGGTCCATATTGCATACTGATTGCCTTTAATTACCGGGCAAGTTGGTACCCATCGTTCTGAAACTGGGCGGGTTTCAAACTTCCACCGGGGAATAGAACTCCGGTCAGACAAAATTACAACTTAGTGAACCACCGCGTTACCGTGGCTTCAATATTATAGCATGTATTGTAGTATGCATTTTAACATATTTACTAAACAAAATTATATCATAAACCTGTCAAGTAAACACTTGATAATCTTAAAAATCACACATTTTCAAAACTCGAAAACGAAACAAATCCTTTAAAATCTCAGGTTGTGCCTTTTTCAAAATCCGAAGAAAAAAAATAAGGGCGTCCATAAAACGATCCCTCTTGAGGAGCTCTTTTGCAGAAATAATCGTAAAATATATCGTAAAAACAACTTGCATCGAACTGTAAGACTTTAAAATACGGTGATTCCACCACCTTTTCTCTTGTTCAACGAGCCGAATTTACATACATTTTACAGTTTATAAATCAAAACTTGTCGCCAACTCTGCCAAAAGAACACATCTAACAATAAAGATGGTGCGTTAGTCGGGGAATGTCTACCCGTTATTTATAACTCTTCAAAATAAATATGTTCTTTAGAATTCATGGAGATTTTCTACCCTCTTTGAAATGGAAAATCCTATAAAGAAATCTTGAATAAAGAAGTAGAAGGAGGAAAAAAAAAGAATATTAAGTCTAGGGAGGTAATGTGATTTTTGAGAGAAAGAATACATTAAGAATAAAGAATTCATGAGTTTAGTGACGTCATCGTTAGAGAAAATCGGAATATAAATAGGTGGTATTATTCAGGCAACAAATAATGCCACAAATCATTCTGACCTGTCAAAATCTATTTGACTTTTTTAAAATAATTTCCATGATTTCAACAAATTGATAAATATGTAAACATTTCTGAATAATTTTTAAAAAATGTTAGAAATTAAAGTGTGTTTTTATATAATGAAATTTTTTAAAGTTTAGTTATCCATAATTTTTAAATCTCAGTATGAAAATTTGGAAAACGGATTATTAATAGCAGTGTTGTCCGACCTCTTTATCGCCTCAGACCGGCCAACGTTTCATAATTTTACAGCGGCCCACTCAGCGAGGGGAAAGGTCTTTGATTGTTTATATTTTAGATTGTCTTGCTTTAATATTTTTAATTCAATTATATTTCAACATGCCTTCAAAATAAAATACAGTTACATGCGCGGTATTGATGCTGGTTTAAATGACGTCTCTCAACTCATGGTTAACCTCTCGGCCATGGGAAGCTACATAGACCCGAAAGAAATACACCACAGTAAATAAAACAAAACTAATTCAATAGACCATTTGATCCACGGACCGGTATCGGTTTACTGTCTGGTTATTGAAAGCCACTGATCTAAATCACCGTAATTAGATTAATGGCAAAATTTTGTTCTAAACTTTAACTTTGATTCCTTAGTCGCTTTTTTTATTGTTTATAATGTTGTGGACGTTATAGATTTATGACAAATAGATTGCAATATGTATATCAATTGTTTCTCTTTATGTATATATCCATTTAGTATCTTTTGTACGATGTGTAAGAAATTAGAGTTCCATTTTAAGATCATAGCAAAAGCCTTAAATACCACCGATAATAGGTCCTATAAACCCATACACAGATACTTTTACTTAACACATTTCATCATTGGATCGAATTTCCGCACCTGATCATAAGGTGCGATAAATACCCTTTCATATTAACGCTGTTTTTCGAAGCTCTATCGCCAAGAAAAATAAAGAAAACATAGTTTAAATGCCTTACACTTGAAGCAATACTATGATTTAAAACTTTGTAAATAATCTTGCCATGAAAAATTATCTGAGCTTTAGAACAGATAAATAACTTAAGTATTTTAAAAGTTATTAAAGTTTTTTTTAAAAAAAATCTGAAATTTGGGAGCATTATTCCACTTAGAGGAAAATTATCAACTTCACTGCTTTATTGTCAGTTTTTGTAAATATTTTGAGCCTAAGTACTGTAGCATTGCAGTCAGTTTTTAAATATTAAAAAAATAAGAACACAAACGAATTTCACCTTCACAAACCATTGCCTTTTCGGAGTTTAAAACAGAATTGCTTCTCTTTAAGGACTCCGTGATCATAACAGTGTAGAAATTTGATTAACACAGGTACTTAGATCCCAAATAATCGTAATTATGATTAGATATCCATTCGAAGGTCTTGGAAAAGGTTCGATTGCTTATAAACAACGTCTATGCCAACTCCCTTCATCGCCAAGCATTCTTCTTTTGATACTCTGACACATTTGATTCCCTTAACTAACTCTTCCTAATAATGTCTGGAATTGTGGATCAAAGTATATGATGGTTTTAACCTCAACTAACCTAATCGGATCTAATTGGACCTAGTCCCCTGATTTTAAGCTTAATCGGATTAAAATCTTGAGATTAGAATAGGGTATGCTTAATTAAGGTACTCTGACCTTCGTGTTTCTCAAAATAATTCTGTAAACAACTGAATTATGACAAGATGCTTTGTCAAGTGGAAAATGTTATTAGAATAAACCGTTAGTAAAGCTATAAGATTAAAGATATAAACCATCCAAATAACTAACTAGAGTGATTCATTTTTATTTTATTTCTCCAATTTCACTTTTCATCTCTATTAGCCCCACTATTTCTTTAAAAACTGATTTATTCTTAAATAACCTATTTTGATCCTTTTTATTTAAGCACATAATCACAAATCATTAGATTTCACTATATTTTAAAATTTGTAATTATGTATTTATTCCCTTTCATAAGGATGTTCTCTTATCTGGCACTTAAAAAAAATTAAGGACTTACAAACGGAAACAAGTGGGAACTTCTAAAACACTGCTGTAAAAGGATGAGGTCATAATCATTAGAGCAAAAAAGTAGACCTTTTTTTGTACATTGTCTCATAGTCATGTAAAATGTGTAATGTAAAAAAAGCGATGAAATGATATTTACACTAGATGCACTTGATATTACAATAGATGCACTTAAAATGATATTTACACTAGATGCTAAATTATATGCTTGATGACTTCAACCATTGTGGCACAGTTGTGCACCATGGCACTGAGATGTCACTGTGACGGGGCAGGTTTCTGTGGTAGGAAGCGGCTTGAAACTGACACAGCTTCAGATCGATGGATACCATCAGTTTGTCAGTAAAAGCAACTTTTTGCACAATACATTCCACATTGTCACTGTCCGTTAGTCTTGAAATTGTAAGGACTTAACCTCCATGAACCCGTTGTCAAATAACTAGATATTGAGGGAGCGCTTTGCTTTTTTGACCCAGTTTATACAAAATTCTCTTACGCCATAATGAGCTAGCAATAAGTCGATAAAAATTATGTTCTTAATGTGTAAAGATGTACTTAACCCTTTCCTTCTCGCTCTCGTCAAAATCATGCAGTGAGCTTTCGTCTCTTATTTCTTGTGCCCATGATATTTCCGGACTAGAGTGCTTAAAAGTAATACACCAAAAGTACCATCTCTTGTGTCTGAGCCTTTAATTTCTTATTTTACACACTAGATAACTGCAAAAGACTATTTTTAAAGTAATTAAAGATAGCTTCTTTTAAACTAGATGTCCGCAGTATCCAAATATATGTACTTGCGATATATATTTCTTATTCTTAGCTCAGCTATTTATGCTTTTTGTGAATACATGTGGTTTGTGTTACGTGATAAAATATTTTTTACTACTGTGTACGTTATGAAGTCAAAATTACATGGACAAATGTAGTACATGTGGAGTTTTAATTTTTTAAAGTTAAAAACAAAACAAAAACAAACAAAAAAATTCCAGAAATCATATATTGCACATACATCTTTTTAACATAATTTTCCTGAATGAAAAATAGGCCTCTTTTATGACCGTTTTCTTGAAAATAATAACATCTTTAAGGGGATAATTACACAAAGTATAAAATATAATTTAAATGGAGTTAGTTTCAGAACCACCAAATCATGGTAACCATCAATTACTAAGAATACTTTTGTTAGATGGGGTTTTTCAAATGCTATTGATGATTAATGACCCTCCGAGGCTAAAATACTTCACACTTATTTGATAATCCTGATCCGAATGAACAAATTGAAATTTTAATAAAAAAGGAAAACTCCCTGAATTTATCTCGCAGGAATGCATCGACAAAACGAGGTAAATCGAAATCTAATCCTCAGTCTATAGTATCTCAGTAGAGATATTAGAAACTTTCCATTTCCATTTCTACCCTACCATGCCGCCAGTATCGAATTTGAATCATGTCTCAGCACGTCTTATGCATTCCACCTTCTAAGCTTTTCTTGGAAGGAAAAAAAAAGCTCCCAACTCAATTTAAATTTCAACTTTCGGGAAAAAGCGTCATGTATATATCTACCAGCGATCAAACACATCATGGTACTGTTACAGGATTTTGAAAAGTTCCAAACGGTACGGAGAAGAAGAGGTGCAGTACTAGATAAGGAATCAATAGCATGACTGGAATAGAAAAAAGACGTAAAAAAGAACATGCCAAAGAAGAAAGAAAAAAAAGAAGATAAAGAAATGTTGAATTTTGAAGGATCCAAAAAGGATGTAGTTTCTCCACTATATATGAAAGGCACAGAGCCTAAGGGTGTATTGGGTTTACTTTTCTTGGTTATACAGCGACTTTACGGGTACACTTGTCAATCAGTCTGGAGATTCGGCAGATTCTATGCGTATGTGCCGTGTTAAAAATGAAAAATAGTGATTCTCTTCACTTCGCACTTTTTTTTTAAACCGCACGTTCAGTTTTCTTTTACTTTCGAGCTCTGGCTGAAGATAGAAATTGTTTGCTGACAGAAATAGTTTTATAGAGGGCGCTTTCAGTTTTGATTTATGGGCTGGAATTTTTAAGAAAAATACTAAAAAAGTGGTATTTAAAAACGTTATAAATAGTTCTTACTTGTCAACTGCTATTTGATCCTTGGAAATGAGATTTCGTTCAGAGATTTATTCTACAAATATATTAATATTGTTTGGCAGATTTTTAGGATATGGTCCTAATTATAACGAATTTTTATTCCATTCCATTATATTAAAAAAAGATATCTGGAGAGCATTTTAAATAAAGGAAATGGCTAACCGAAAATATATTTATCAATCAATTTCTAAAGTGCACGACCTGTCCTTTTTTGAAGAAAAAAAACTTATCTTAAAGTTTACGAAATTGATTCCTTAGTACTTCTCTAATCGTTAGTACCGGCTTTTTTCCAATTTTCAGATTCAGTCTTTCCTGCATCAAAAAAACCCAACTTTTCCATGTTATTTAATGGGAAAATAGTGCATAGCAAGAAAATTTCTGTTTAATTTTACTCTGAGGAATAAGGCCTGAAAGGAATCAATGTTTTGTAAAACTATATAGAAATTTCCAATACGTGCAATATACATGTATGCATGCATGTATTAAAACGATCCCATTCTTTCTTATCTCTAAGTCAACGACTAAGAGAATAATAATCTACAACAATGTTATTATAAGCAATGTTATTATAAACAACGTGTATAATTGCCACTATTGTAAATAAAACCAGCTTAAATATCATATTAAGCAATGTGCATAAATCTAAGTTTTAGTAAAACCTTTATGATATAATAAATATATATATATCAATAAAATATAATATATATCATCATCATGGTTGGCCAGACAGCCCAATGTGGGCTAATGCCCTCAATAATATATATATTATGATAAAATATATTGGTTTTTTTATCACTTTTTCATGGCTATTCGTCTTACGAATATACTCTACAACGTTAACTTGTGCATCATGTCTACCCTTACCTTAGGAATCTATATCTGTTCTGTCATTTCCTCCGACATTATTCTGTAGTTTGCCTGGCAGTGTAAAAATAGTTGGGCAATATTTATGCTTAATTTCGTATTTCTTTATTAAACAGTGATATTTTTTGCTTAAATTCATTTAGTATGAAAACAACAATCTAACTGTTATAATTCTTAACTCCAATTTCTTTAAAATATATTTAAAACTACTACAACCTATACTAATTTATTTTTCTTTCACAAAAAAGGAATAAAAAAAAATACATTTATTAAAATGTTAGCGGTCATATAAATATTAAGTGACATGATCAAGAAGCTTTTAAAGATGTTTTTCGTTTCTTTTATTTTTCCTGTCAAAAACGTTTTTAGAAAGTTTGTATAAGAGTTTTTAGAAGCTTGAAATATGAGCAGTTTGATATAATATCTCTCTCTTCCGGCAAAGTATTGATAGGAAGTGCTCCGAATAAAAAATCTTAAGAAAAGCATTTACTTTTGACAAGCATTTCTAAAAGTCTTTTTGCCGATTCTTTCTTTTTTTACGTTTCTATTTTTATGTACGAGAAAAAAAAAATTTAGTTTCTTTTCTTAATGAATTTTTTTGTATTAAAATAATATCGGTTACCATTACTTTAGACTTTAGAAATGACTTAGCTCATAAGTGTTCAACATTCTCTAGATATTCTTGAACTATACAAGTAGTTTCTTTTATTAATTATTGATTTTTTTAGATTTAAAAAAGGTTACTTGACTTTAGTTATAAGTATGGATAAATTTAATGTATAACATACTCGAAATTTTCTAGAATCATACAAGTAGTTTCTTTTAATAAATGTACTTTTATATTACAAGGCTAGTAGTAATCGCTTATAAATTATGTAAATTCCTATGTAGAATATTCTCAACATATTTCTGAACTATACAAGTATCTTTTCTTAATTATAGATGCAAAGATTATTATGATATATTTTTAATTAATCGAGCACAAAGCATTCTCTACATATTAATAACATATAAAAGCAGAGTTTATTTTCTTAACTGCTCCTATTTTATATTTATAAATTTTACTAAACTTTCATTAGAATTGATTAAAAGTCAAATACAAAATTTTATTTGCAATTTACACGTAGTTTTCTTTTTTAATTATTTTCTTACAAATCAAAGTTACTGAATTTTGATTCAAATTGATAAGAAAAAAATTATTTTATATTTACTCTAAACAATTAGTTTCTGTTTTTAATTTATTTTGTGTAAATAAAAGTTACGCATTGACTTTTCTTAGATTAAATGAAAAATTCCGTATAGAACGTTTTCTACAAATTATATTCTTCCACTATGTCAAATAACTTTTCTTCATGATTATTTTTAAAAAAATACCAGTTGTTGGACTTTATTTAAAATGAAATGAAAAATTTCTAATAGAACTTTCCCTAAAAAGTTCTAAAGCTAAACAAACTGAACTATTATTAGCAGTTTTTTTTCTTAAATATATTTAATTAGGAAAATTATTGGACTTTATTTGTAAATGATAAAAATTTAGTTTAATGAACAATGTAATAAGCTATATAATTTGGTAAATTCTGTTAAAAAAATAAATATATATAATTCGATAAAAATGATAAATAAATTCCAGCTTTTTACATTTCTTTTTCCTAATTATCTGTCATTTAAATATTTTCTAGTTCACCTAAAATAACTTATGAATCCTGAGCGTTCAATGTAAAAATATTAGCTGGACTAAAAATTGGAGCTAGCATCAAGTAATGCTACTTTCCAATCCATAGCATGTAAGCCCATGAAAATTGATACTAGCTTGAAAAAATTGGTCCTTGCTCATAAGAATTGGCCCTGTCTCATAAATTTTTGTCTTGTCTGGAAAGAATTTGACCTGACTCGAAAAAATTTTCCTGTCTCACAAAGATCAGCCCTAGCTCATAAATTTTGTTTCCTGGCTCATCCTTGCTCATAAGAATTGGTCCTGGCTCATAAAAGTTGGTCCTGGATCATAAACATTTAGCGCTCTTGTAAGGCGCAGAATACTATAATTTAAGTTACATAATTACTTACTTAAAATAATTAATTAGTAGAATCATTTGATTGTTTTATTATTAAATGAAGATAGACTAAAACATAAAAACAGTAATTGATCACTGTCACCATTAAGAGTTAATAAATATGTTTTAGTGTAAAAAAATACTTTTTTTTTATTTCCATGTTATTTTTATTTATTTACATGCTAAATATTGAAAACAATTCATTATTTTAATTATTTATGCTACGGTTAGGAATAAAATACATTTTGATTAACTCAGATTTTAAATGAGTTTTATTTTTCAAATGCCCACCCAATTGACTCTCGTCATTCAGATATCAGTAAGGCAAATTTGTATACCACTTTTCCAGGGGCATCATATTAGGTCAGCCAATGTTGATCCCACAGTAAGGAGAGATAGTTCAGTAAATAAAAAAAAAAACCATGCCTTGTCCGTAATTCGAACCCAGACCAGCTCATTCCCTGACCACTAGACAGCCTGGTCGATATATATTTTAAATCTATGCATCTTAAAAAGTAATCAAAGGCCTTGCAATTTTTTTTTAAAATTTCAAATAGTTTTTAATTTTCGATTTGACAGATTCAAAAATGGCATTATTTATTAGGTCAATGTTCATATCATTATTTAAAGCATTGGTATTTTTTTAATTCATTGTTGTATATTTTTCAGAAACAAATGAATAATAAAAAACAAGATTGCAAAAACATAATATTTTGTTTATTTTAAATTCAAGTTAGTTTGAAGAATATGTTAGAGTTCATTCCTAGTTTTTTCACAAGTGTTTTAAATATAAATCTTCTCAATAAAACATAGTTTGAAATCTTGTGCAAACAATGAATTAAAAGGAAATAAGCACAGGTTAAATATTATTTTAATAAAATTATTCGTCTAAGAATAGGAATGAAAAGATATTCATATACTCTAACTAGCTAGAAAACTACTTAAATCTCTTTTTAATAGCTGGGTTCCGAGAAAAATTGTTATGACCCCGAAATAGTAAAAAAGTAAGTAAATAAATAAAATAAAATAAACACCCATTTGCTATTTTTCTTCCTTTTTTTTTAACTCGCATGCATTACTAAAGAGTAGAAAAAGTTTTTCCCGAAAATGAGAATATATGGTACAGACATTTCGAGAAGGAGTCGCGCTTACGCTTTAACCTGAACTTAAAATCCGGGGATCTGTCAACTTAGAAGGTCGTATTTCATAGCCCGTAGGTCGCAACGACCCCAGTAAAACCCATAAATATATCCGTATCCTTTTTTCTTATTTTTGTCTTTTTATATAAAAATACTACGCCTGAAAAAATAAAAATTCTGAACATAAAAAAGAATAATATCGTGTAGGTTAAAGGTGCAGAATAACATTATTTTATTTTTTATTCTGAATTCGAATGTACATCTTTTATTCTCTTGGTTTTCTATAGATTTACGTTCTAAAAGTTTATATCTTATATTCAGAAATTCAGAATTCATACCATGCTTAGGTACAAATCAACGTATAAATAATCTGAAGCGTTTTACACCGCATTTTCAAAGTTATTTAAATGTTTCAGATGAAGTGGGCCAGCGTAAAATATTAAGTTATTTCAGATTAAAATATTTTAGTTCTTTTTTTTCGAAGTTTTCTTCATAAAATTTAGTATATTTTATTTGCAACACAACTTCTTTTAGTCATATATAGGGTGCCCACTTTTTAAGTGAGCACCCTACATATGGCTAGATAGATATGGAAGATATGGAGATCGCACCACAGGCTGGTTAGTGATTTCACATGAGAGCAATTAAAGTGGATGTAAAGTCATGCTAAGAAGAATGCGTTCAAATCGTAATGAGAAGTAATTGAATTTTTATTCGTAAAATTTGACTGCACCTTTCCTTTCCGAGGCTGATCAAATATTACGAGCCGTAACACTTCGATTGATCACCTCTAATAACTTCCTCAAATGCAGCAATGGATTTAAAGGGAATAATAGTGATTGCTTGTCTCATGGTTTGGCAGGTCTAATATGGATGTTTTCTTTTTTAATATTATATCCGGCGTTGAACAGCTGACCCAATTCTGAGTTCATTGGTACTAATGTCCGTGTCGGAAATTTATTCAAAATTTAACTTGCTCTCATATTCTACATGTGTAATAAATATACTTAAACAAATGAAAGATTTTTTTAATTATAATGAAGCTAGAAACATATAAATACCGATAGTTCAAAAATCAAATCACATTATTTAAGTATTCATAATTTTCATTTCTGTCTTAAATATTTTGAACAACTTAGTTTTATATTTTTGCAATTAAAAGCAGCTAAGGTACATTTAAAAATATATGGGGTTGCTCGAAAAGTAGTTTCGTTTTTTTTCCACCATGGGACTCAATTATATTTTTTCACTGCCAGATTCACACTTAAGACACATAATCATTATATATTTTGACAGCTGATATAGCAAGGCTTGTGAATAAGTTCGATTAGTTCTACCCAGTAGTTTTTTGTTAGTGCTCTTTCAAATAATTAAAAGCAGGATTTTCGGCTTATTTTAATTTTCACTACCGAAAAGATAAAAATGCTGTTCAAGAGCGAAAATAATTTTCTGATGTGTAGGGAGAAGATGTATTGGAAGTTCACCAATGCCAAAACTGGTTTGCAAAACTGGTTTGATTAGGGTGCACAAAGATGCTCCACTCCAATTTAAGTTGATGAAGACGCAATAAAGACATTAATTAATGCTGTTGTTGTTGTTAATTTTTGTCGCACTAGAGCTACACAATGGGCTATTGGCGACGGTCTGGGAAACATCCCGGAGGATGATCCGAGGACATGCCATCACAATTTTGATCCTCTGCGGAGGGGATGGCACCCCCGCTACGGTAGCCCGACGACCTGCGCGCGAAGTCGAGCACTTTACGGTAGCACAGTTTAACGAGGACCAATACCGCACGCCCTCGGTCCCTACGCAGACTGATCCAAGTGGTCAACCCCCCGCACACTGACCACAGCCAGTGATGCTTGACTTCGGTGATCTTCAGGGATCGTTGAGAGAATAAATTTTTCAAATTAAACCAATCATGATCCCTTGAAAAGCCTAAGGCTTAATCTCAAAGCTCGGCGTATGGGTTAATCATTTTCTTACGATAAGAAATTTCATCGTTGCGTAGACATCTGTGATTTGCTTCTCTTATTTCAAGAGGCAAATCATAGACGTCACATACGTTCTCTCCCTTTTTAAGTCCATCATCACTAGGAACAAAATGTGGATCGTATACAGCAATGTTTCAGTCTTTACATGTTGAAGGTACTGAACCAGAATGAACAATATATGATTCAATGAAGTATGTATTCATTCACTATAAGAAAATCTCCTTTCATTATCATAAAAAAATTACTTCCCGAACAACCCAATAGATTTTTGATGATTATTGTTTATTTTTTCAATAATTTATTTGCATATATTTATTTGCATACAGAAGAATATCTTTATTCCTAGTTCACAAAATTTAATATATAAATCTTTTAAAAAAATAAACAAAATGGTAATATGAAATTTACTTGAGAGAAAGGGGAAAAAAAAGACGGAATTTTCCTGCACATCCATTATACGGTTACGGCTACTTCTAAATTATGAATGGTTCAAAATAACTAACGATGCATCACAAACGAAATAAAGTGGGAAACTTCGAGATTCTTCCGAATATTTAAGTTTTTCTTTGTGCTTTCACCCTCGCATCTCACCTCCACTCCAACTTCTGAAAAAAATCGTCTGATAAAAAGGCTTAAAGCCACACATACACACACAAACATATGATAAAATCCTCTGCCCTAAGAATTCAACTGAGATAATGTTCCACAAGATAGAATTTTTTGTTGTTTTTTTCCCTCTACCTCGTACATTTCTTTTCAGGATTTTTCTGTTTTTTTTCCCTAGCAATTTTTTTATTTTCCCTTTTTCATCTGGAAAGAGAAATCTCATTTCTTGGCTTATTCATAATTTAAGCTGTAGCAAAATGGGAAATGTAGATGTTATATTATTTTTTGTTGTCTTTTTCAAAATAGAAAAAGGAAATCGGAGTTTTTTTTTCCACTGTCTTTCTGCTGCTGTTCCCTCATTTATAGAACAATGGAATTTTTCTCCCTGTTTTCGTAGATACTTTTCGAGTTATTGTTTTTCGATAAAGTATGTTTTAATATAACTTTTTTATTTACTTTATTCAACCTTTACCGATATTTCGTTTATTTATAGAAATAGAGCTCTTAGCTTGCCTCAGGAAATGATTTATTTGTAAAGAATTTGGGAACAACAATACTTAACAGTTTTAATTATATTCCCTCCAAAATAATCGTCTGACATTGATTTTTTTTCATCCAACAGGTGGTTTGTTTTAGAATACGACTGTGCGCAATGCCTTAAATTGTAATATGATGCTCATTTTTAATAACGTAACAGACAAAAGAAGTGATTTTTTATAAAAATTTTCGAAATTAATGCGTTTATTTTGGTTAACTTTGTTCTACAATTGCACCAATGAGATAATGGCAAAAGTAGAAAAATGAAACGTTCACTATTCAGCATGCTGTCAAAAGCAAATGTTAAAGATATGAACGAAAATAGCTACGCATTAATAATTTGGATTTTACATTGTGGATATGTATATTTTATTGCGTTATTTAATTTTCTAAAACTTATTGTAATGTGAATTTTTTGTTGCTTTTTATGATATAGCTAATTAAATCAAAGCTTACAGAATTAAAAGTATCATTTGAAATTGAAAGTCTTTTGTATTGTAATGATAAATCATATTGATGAAGTGTTCAGGAAAAAAAATTTTAAGAGCATTTTTAGCGAAAAACACCACGATTTCTATTTAAGTAGTACGATATTTCCAAATATTGTGCTGCTTTCTAGTGCTAATTCTGAAAAGATTTGTTGAATACCCATTTAGCAACAATAAGAAGGAATAGTTTGATATTAAAATGCCGCTTTTAGGATCAGTAAGGGTTAACAAGACTATATTATCACCCCAAGCTCAAGTTCTGTTTTCCAAGAAGAATTACACCGCTACATTTAAGCTAAACACATCAAAATAGTTTCAAAAAAATATATTGAGATATCATATAATTCTCATATCTTTTTTTTTCTAAATGAAAACTTGTTTTATATTGATACAAAGTGCAAAAAAAAAGTTTGGAGAATATTGGGAGGGGAGGTTCATGTCGATATTGCACAAAACAAATTGCTGGTGCATGTATTTCAAAACGGATTAAATTCAAAAAAGCAAAAAGATTAAGAAATCGAAATTTAAAATTTTGAAAATTAAAAAGTCGAAAATTTAAATTCAAAATTCGTGTATTTTCAATAGAGATTGTGAACAATTTAACAAAGAGGCATACGGAATATTGCAAAATGGTCCAAACAAATATTAAAAATTTGAAGCGAAAAGAACCGTAGAACGTGTTAAACCATTTAAAATGCATTAGTAGAAGTTTAATTTGCAAAAATAGTTACAACAGCGGATTTTTTTCTCTTTGGGGGGGGGATGTACACACTAAACTTCACAGAACAGTAGCGATTGTTCTAAGAACATGAAAGTTGCAAACTACAGATAAAGCATGATCCAAATCGGAGCACACTTCATTGAATATTTAGAGTACATACATGCATGAAGTCAGGCAGATTTAAAGTATTAAATCTATAAAGACTTAAACTTGCTTTTTTTACTCTCTACGTTATTTTCTGAAATTTAAAACAGAGATAAAATCCTTCGAAATAAACTTCTCATCTGCATTCCTTTCAGATAATTTCCGTGATTAATTTACAAATAAAGCAAAAAATATAATAACAATTATGTACGTGAGATCTTTTACTAATGTATTTGTGGTTAATAATTAATACAAATAGTAAGATATACAAGTAATATTTATAACAACTTATACTAGTTACGAATAAAAATTGTTTATATCAAATGTTTAAATGAACTAAATTACTTTCGAAAAGTTAGAAACCGCAAATAAAAAAATGTAAAAAAAGTCTTGCGAAATAAGCATAAAATAACTTTATTGACTTTTTTGATAAAAAGAACGGAAAAAACTAATCGAGTTAGCATAAGAACAAAGGATCGCTTGAGAAAAAACTAATTTATTTTTGTTACTTTCAGCTATAGTCTCGATTGCAGTTTATTATTGGAAATGGTGCGTAAAACAGTTCGTTTTCTCTTAAAGAGTTTTAACTGACAAAAAGAAAGTAATTTCCCTACACCTAGGGAAAAGATTCATTTATTTGTCTCCAGGTAGGGAAATAGCTTTTGTCTGCGACAGTAATGAAGTGTTTAAGCGGTTCGTTTTCCCTTTACAGTAACAAAGGGGAATATATGCATATTTAGAATTAAAGAATAAAGACATTAATTTATTTATAAATAGTTTCGAAATCGAACGATTGATGTTGCCAACATATTTGCTAACATTAATTTGAAAAAAATATAATATTTTATGATTATTTTAAACTTAACTCGGCAAAATTTCAGTCTACACTTTTCTATATATTTTTCACATTTGATTTAACTATAATGAAACTAAATGTGAAAAGATTTTATTAAACTTCAAATCAATTTTTAGCAATGGTAAAAGAATGGTATCGTTCGTAAAAGTGTTAGTTTTCTTAAATTATTGCATTAAAAAATAATACCACCTCTATCTTCTTAAAGCTATCACATTTTAAACATTGTATTTATTACATCTTAAACAAAACCATCTATGCATTTTATATTATTCTACAATATTATTCTGTGTATTAATCTCGTTATTATTCAATGTATTTTACCTTATTACGTTATTAAACATTTAGTATACTGATATTTTTCCCAAAAAATATTAAATAGATTATAATTCTTTTGTTCCTTTAAATCGATGTTAAATTTAAAGTTTAAAGAATGTAAAATATTTTTGAAATTCCATTCAGACTAGTGCACTTTTAAAAGCAGACGATATAAGAAATGAAACTCCGAATTTCGAAATTAATCAGAATATATTTTATATTGTCATAAGCCACATACTTTATCCAAAGAATGTATTAAATTCCTTTCTCGGAAATAAAATTACTCAGTTACAAACATTTTTATCAAAAAATAAAGAAAACTACAAGCCTCAAAGACATGATATAAAATTTTAAACACTTTATGGCCACGGTCAGGCAAGTTCCCAAGTATAGACTCGTTACTATAGCAACGGTGAAGTTCGCGTTGCCTAGACAACCACGTAATAGCTTCAAAAATGATTTTATTCCAGGTAATTTTTTGAAAACAGCCATCACATGAGCGTGGGGCACAAAAATTTTAATTTTTTTTTATTCTTTCGTTTCTCCTTGCGTGATTTTAGCTATATATAAACTTCTTTTTTTTTTCACTACTTAACCCTCCTTCGCGAAAATGAATTAAAAAGAACCGTTTCATTTAAGATTCGAGTATAAGCAGCAAGACTTTTTTTTCTTTCTTCATTTGTTTATTCTAGCGTTTTTTAATGCATTTAAAACTGCGTTAACGCAGCGCTTTTAAAACGCTTTCCATCGAAATTTCACTTGGTTTAAACCAAGAGTTTTACTTCGTGTTATTTGTACTTAAAAGGAAGAAGATGGAAAAAGGAAGAAAAAAAAACTTAAAAATTCTTAAATTGAAAATCTTATTTTATACTTTTTTATTGCGCAATTGCTTTATGGTTCCTTTTGCAATTACATAAGATTTTTCCTTAAAACGCTGCTAATAAAATGAAAGTTTACTTTTCGCTGAATTAACAGAACAGAAAGACTCGTTTATCAATTTATGATTTTTT
Source organism: Parasteatoda tepidariorum (assembly GCF_043381705.1). Lineage (NCBI taxonomy): Eukaryota > Metazoa > Arthropoda > Arachnida > Araneae > Theridiidae > Parasteatoda > Parasteatoda tepidariorum. The sequence continues at coordinate 76,022,603 of NC_092206.1, forward strand.
TCCAATCTCCCGCGAGCTAATTTCGCCTTTAACGAAATAGCATTTCCTATTTATTTCATTAGAGAAAACTTCTTATTTTATTCATTATTTTTTGTGCTAATAGTTCTTCAATTTACTTTGTGGACTTCATGGTGTATTAAACACCAAAGTTGAAATTGTGCTAATTTTTTAGGCGAATCTTTCGAAATCGCTTTGATTTATCAAGAAATTTTCCTAATGTTTTTTTTTTCCTTTCGTAATTAAACATTAACTTAAACAAATCCAGTTGATATTCCACAAATTTTTCAAGATTAATGAAATAATACCTTTTGATAAGAAGAAAATTAAATTTAAAAAGGAATTTTTAAATCAATGCTAATTAAAAATAAACGCGCAATTGCACGATAAGTACTTTTAAGTTTAATGCATTTTTTTAAAAGAAAGCAGTTTTAAGCTATACTCAATTATAAAGTTATTCTTAACGTTATTCAGTAATATTAGATGCTTAAGAATTTTTATTGTTTGTTTGGTTTTTAAAATTCTTTGGGACTATAATTATGTAGCATATTTTCAATGCTGTAAATTATGCTTCATTAAATTTTTATTCTGAAAATTTTGTTAGGTAAATTTAAGAATAAATTATACTAGTGGTTTCCGTCCCATGCTCGCAGGCGCTCTACAACCTCCGAAGCTATCTTACTATGATATCTTATATGGTTTGCTGAGCAAACCATGCTTGCTTTGCTAGTTACTGTCTTAAATTACATCCATTTGGAATGTGTTCTAACGTAATATTTTACGAATTTAGGTCACTTATTAAAACCTTTAAAACTCATTCCTCCTGAAAAAATTAAAATCTTTAGTCAATAAAAAGTTATTGAAATAAAAAAACATTAAAGTGATATAAATTATATGCAATCGAAAAACTCGCAAAAGCATCACAATAATTATGTTTTTAAGAAAACAAAAGCGCCCGACTAATACTTATTTTTCAATTAATGATGAGAAAAATGAACAAAATTATTATTATTGAACATGCATAAATGCATACAATTAAAACATAATGTCGAACACTTTGCTGGTTGATAAGAACTATTCGCTTTTAACCTTTAAATTCTTACCAACTTAGAGCTCAGTTTGCTTCCACTTTTTGTTGTTCATATGAGAAAATAACCTCATTTAGAAATCTGAAAACATATACATTTACACTTTCATGCTTATGACAACTCACAAGCTCGATATTTCAATTCTTTATTGCCAACACAAAGAAAAATTGCGGGCATTTTTTATTACCTTAATATATATATATATA
>NC_092206.1:76023944-76076140 GCF_043381705.1 Parasteatoda tepidariorum
TATATATATATATATTTATACTATGTTTGCCTAATCGATTCCTTTATTTTCCAGGTTCGAACGTTATTTGTCAGTGGCTTGCCTATGGATGCGAAACCCAGAGAACTTTACCTGCTGTTTCGGGCTTATAAGGTAAGTGTTTTTTTTTTCATTTGAAAGGAAAATTTTTGTATTTAAAATTTTCGAAAAGGATCAATAATATTGTTTCAGCTAACGCTTCTGCTTTAATAGAGAGAGGATACATAATATTTAAACTGAGTTGTATTAAGAATATTTAAGTGAGCTTATTTAGGCCGTTTTTGATTCAACTGCTTCAAATAGCAACAGAAGTTGAATTCCATGTCACCTAAATGATTTTTTTTCAAAATTTATTAATTTTATTAAACTAACCAAATATTAGTAATAAAATAACCGAAACATTCCTAACATAGAAATCCTAAATTTTTAAATAGAATTTTTTTTCTTATACGTAACAACTCCATTATACTGAATTTCTTTTTTTGAAACATTTCGTCTTTTGTGTCAAATGTGATAAAAGGGCACAAAACCTTTAAAAAAAATAAATATTTTTTTTCTTTTTAAAACTCACTGCTAATTTCAAACATTGTTGAACTATATAATTTCAAAAAATATTGTTGTGCTTTCAGCCATTCTATTATGCAAATTTTTTCAACTTTCAGTATCTACCAATTTGAATCATATTACAATGCAAATTTTCCAAGAGGTGCAGTTAAGTTGTATTGCCATGTTAATTTACTTTCCCGAAGTAAGGGATATAGGTTGAATCATATCATGCAAATTTCTTCTACCATTATGAAATGTCTAGCTGAACCATTATTATAGTATAAATTTCAACAACCCTTTCAAGGCAAAAAATTGGACCATGCTTATCATCCTGCAAAATTAAATAGTTTTTAAATTCATAATGCGATACAATATTCGAAATTTAGCGAGCACCTGGTTCAATTTACCATCTAAATAAGACAGCTAGAAATTTACATGACAGCATCGTTTAACAATGGACCAATTTAATTATTGGCATAAAAACTGATTTTTTTTTATTAAGTAAGTAAAGTATTTTTCCACTTAACTTACTATTCCTGGATAATATGATAATATATAGAAGTTAATCTTTAATCATTTTACGCTTTAAAAAGAATAATGTATTAATAAAAATACCAAATGATTAATATATTTCCCAAAATATTTTAAATTTTCAAGGACTTCAAAGTAAATATAATTTTGTTCCGATCGATGTACAGTTAAACCCCAATGTTCCTAAAATGGAACAACGTTAAAATTTTTTTTAGCAGTTAATTTATAAAATTAAGTTTACTCTTTTTTAATTCGGCATTTAAGCGGTTAACAAATATTTCTTAAACGCAACATTACGTCAACACAATTGATATTAAGATTAAAATTCAATTTTAATATTATTAAGATTAAGATTAAAATTCAATGATGTTTTTTCCAGGAATTAAATACAAAATTGAATAATAATAAATAAAATAAATATTAAGGATTGATCTTACGAAATTTTTTAGATAGATCTTATAAAAAAGATTATTAAGAAAATTTTTAAAAAATTTTAAAAAAAACTCAAAATTATTTTAGTTAAAAAAGTAATAGTATTTTATTTCTAATTAACCATTTGTTAATCTCTTCAAGCATAGATCTTTATAACAGTTAAACCTTTAATTAAATGATATAGAAACCTATCTATTATAAAAATTCAAAGTTTATCTAATATTAAAATATCTATTCGGTTAAAGCCTAGTACAGGTTATACGCTAGGCGCGATATAGAAAAATGTCGTCAATGATGAAATGACGTGTTGACGATTGTCGCTAAACTATTGCAAGCGCTAAACTGCAAAAAAGCTATAACCCCCGAATCTCGCAAAATCAACAACTACAGATTGTAAACTTTATCGCACTTTCAAACATAGCCAATGTCACCAAATCTATCTTGTAATATATACTTCGATTAAACCATCTATTTTAAGTTCAACTAAATAAAATTTAAATATGACTTTTACATCAATCATATTATCATTTTGATATGATAATATGATTTTTATGAATAGTAGATCTTAAAACTTTTTTGTAAAAAAAAAAATCGTTTTTTAAATTTTAAATAAAAAGCTTTTAATATTTTCTTTCTAATAAAAAATGTGTGATTAATTTTTAGAAAATATATATTTATGTTAGTTTTGACTCTAAATAGCAAATTAATTTATGAATATTATGCGGTGCCCTAGGAAACCCATATTTTAGAAATCTAAAAAATAATTCATTTTAATTACAACATTAAACTGCGCTTCTTTAAATAAAGCATATTTATCTAAAATATTAATCTATGCTATTCCCTGGATAAAATAGTAAAAATGACATGTTGAAAATTATCTACATTTTGGTATGCGTACTACTTTACCAAAACTAGTTAAACACCTTAATATTTAATAATACCAATATCTCCCCCTTATCCAATAAAAAAGAGGAATTTAAAGCGTCATTTTACACATTAAAAAATCATTCCTGAGAGAAAAAAATTTAACTCCACTCTTATCACACATTTACTGTTTAAGTTATATCGAACATTAATTTTTCTTCTGTCTGGGGACAGAAAGAGATCGTGAAAAATCGATAAAGGACTTTCCAAATTCGATCCATGCAAATTACATCACAGGAAATTCCCTACGTTGCGACATTGTTGCGCAATCCCTCCATTATCAACCAGTAACAAATCAAAAGTTCGGAGTTTGAAACTCTACCTAGTCCCTAAATTGGTCCGATCTTGGCTTCGTTGTAAAAGTTCGAGAAAAAGAGAAGAAAAAAGAATCGATTTTCCCCCAAAATATTTTTTTTCCCTCTCAGAAGGGAAAAAATAACAAATAATTAAAATCCCCTCATACGGAAGTTCCTTAGATCTTAATATACTTCCCTTTTTCCGTCTTCCCTTTCCCCCATTTTTATTCCCCAGGTTATATCGGTTTTCCAATACGACTAAAGACTGATAAAAAGATTTTTTTTTTTCCCTTTTTCCAAGAGGTGGCACAGAATGGAAGGGGTGTTATGGTGTGGGGTGAATCCCTGGAGGTAAGATTGAAGAAGTTCTTTTCTACCTTAACGAAGCTTGAGGAAACAAGAAATTTGATAACATCAGGCCCGGACGGTTTTGTAATTAAAATACTTTAATATCTCATTTTCTAGGGGTTTGGTAGAGACGGATACATGATTAAACAAAATAAAAAATGAAAGAAAAAAAAAGATAGGGAAAAAATAAATCACAAAATGAGATAACTATAAAGATCATTATGCCTAAAGGAATAAAGGACGGGGAAATTCAAAGTAAAATGGGATTTATTCTTTTTTTCTTCTTTTATTTTAAAATTATTTATATAATGCGATTTCAAATATTATATTTAAAAATTTATTCAAGCCTATCATAAGATTTAGAAGCTTAGAAACTTTTTTTTTTTTTTTTAGTTTTTCTGTTCGGAAACTGAAAAAGAAGATTCGCAAAAAATAAATAAAAATAATCTTAAATATATATAAACTTAAAATAAACACAAAACTTGAGGGTTCGTAGCTATGCAATTTTTAAATTATGTATTATTATAAATTTAGAAAGCATTGAACCATACTGTCACTCAAATTTGCAGCAAATTTATTACATTAACAAGTTGAGCCTAATTATCGTGCGTAATAATTCATTTTGAACTTGATTACATGACACTTTAGTTCAACTTGAAAGAAAAAAATTGAACCAATTTGAAATGCATTAAACATTAATATTCAAATTTCCTACAAATCAGTTACGGTACAAAGTTCAACCTGATTATCGAGCAAAAGAATCCATCTCGAACTTGATTATATGGTGGGTCAACTTGAAGGGAAATACTGAACCATTTTGGAAAAAATTGAACCGTAATATAATTCATATTTGTTGTAAATTTATTATGGTACCGAGTTAAACCTAATTATCATGCAAAACAATTCGCCTCTATCTTGATTAGTTGGAGGGTCAAAAAATATCCCTGAACCATTTCAGTATGAATTTAACCTCAATATCATTCAAATTCGCCTCAAATTTAATACGGTGCGAAGTTGAATCTAATTATTGTGCAAAACAGTTCATCATGATCATGATTAGATGGTACTATGAGTCAACTTGAAAATAAAAACCTGATCCATTTCGGAAAGTATTGAACATTAATATCAAGCAAATATGAGCAAATTTATTACAGCTCCAAGTTGAACTTTATTATCGTGCAAACCATCCTATATTGAAATTCATTATCTGATGCTATGGCTCAACTTGAAAAAATAAAACACGTTTAAATTTAACACCATATAAAGATAACAAAAACTTTTCATCGTATTTTACTTCAAAATACACCATATTATACCGAAAATTTGTTAACGGTGTTAAATAGAATAATTTTCATTTAGATGTAACCATATTATCATATAACAATGTAGAAATAAGTTTGAACCCATTTTGGTTTTCAGCTAATTATTATCTATAAAGATTATCATTATGCATTTGATATTAGCGATCCAAGTAGGAACACTATGTGCAAAAAATTCTAAAAGCTCTAAAACTTATCTGCAGAACGCTCAATAAGATATCTGTTCAAAAGTTAAACATAATCAAGTTTTAAAAAGCAAGAACGTCCTAATATTATAAACATCGAGAATTAACTGTACACCTAGCTAACACAACTAACATCTAAACCTAAGTTACCTCTCTCCCACCCCTCCCAGTGGGTGTTGAAAACTTTTATGGGGGTGATGGCTTTTTTTAAAGGATGTGTAGGAGCTCGCTTTCAGGAGGATGGTTTTTTTTTTAAGTAACGAGCATACTTTTAACTTAATATTTTTTCCTTTTTGTATCGAAACATCAATACATTTTCAACTCTGTATAAATTACTCGCTTTTAAAGTAGTTATTAATTTATCAACTTATTGAGAAAAAGATTATTAGACTATTTTACAGTGAATATGACACTGTGGTTGCAGTTCTAAACAAGAAAATGTTTACAGTTCTAAAAAATTTGAAGTGTCTTTCAGAAGAAGTCAAATTATTCTTTTTTTTTTTAAATTTTTAACGAATTATTATTTTTTTTTTAAATATCATGAGCATAATATTAAAATAGTTTGGAATCTTTAAAATAATTTTTGGAAAGTTAATTTACGCTCTACACAGATGCTAGCAGTGAATAATTCTTATTTAAGTGAGGGTTGCTTTCAAGAAAAAGGAGCATAAGAAAGTTCAAATATAAAATCGTTGGTCAGTAGAAGTTTTCAATAAATTAACAATTAAATGTAATTAAAAGTATATTATATCGAAAATAATGATTGAGATAAATTTTTTTTGTTTACTAAACGTTTGTTTAAAAAAAGTTTTTAAGGGGGCCTTAAAAAACGTTTATCTCATGAAGTGGTCGGGGAACCAAAACGAGCTGTACTTAAAATTAGCAAACGAAAATACATTTAAAATTAACAAAATAAATAAGGTTTGAAATTTATTAATTCTTAAAGGAAAAATACTGTAACAGGAAATAAAAAATATTCTTAATTTTAATTATTTTTAGCTTATTAAAAAAAATCAACTTTAAAAATAATATTTCAAAAAAAAATTTACTTAAAATTTAGAACTTAGAAAATTGAACACGATAGAATTGGAAAACAACATTAAAATTTTGTTTGCAAAGACAAAATAAATTTTCAAATCAAAATAAATCTGAAACTCGGCTAACGACATTCTTCTAAGTTAATTTACTCTTAACAATATTCTTGATCTTTTTAAGAACATCATCATGAGTTTTTACTCACTTATGGAACTGTCACACTAACTTTTCGTGGAACACTATGCTACACATTGATGTTCTCTATTACACATTGATGTTCTCATGCAGTTTTCATGTTGAATTTTCATGAAATTTGCCTTAAACATGTTTGATGACACAGCTGTTTATGGTGGAAAAAGATTTGTGAATAAAATTTGTATACTCGTGTAATGATACAATAGAAAAAAACAAAAAAGAAAAAGAAATGCATTTAAAAAAAATAAGGAAAATGTGATCTAATCGTTTTAACTAACAAAATTCGATACTTTAAAAATCAATAAAAATATTAACGGTTAATTAAAGAAGGTATCCTCCTACGTTCGTCTTCATCGTCAATACGTTAATTTTAATGAATATCGTAATTAAGTTAATAATACGATGCTATTTATTATTTGCAAATATTATTTTAAATTTAAAATGGTAATTTTATGTATAATTAATTAGTGTTTCTCTTTTTTAGGGCTATGAAGGATCTCTTTTAAAAGTCACGAGTAAAAATGGAAAAACATCTTCGGTGAGTATTTTAAGGAATGTGAAATAAAGGAAATCTTGAAATCCTAAGAACTTTAATTAGTTATGTTCTTTGTTATCATCGGGGTAATTATCCTGTTTCATCCACATTATAGCAAAAGCCATATCTGAGAGCTAATTAATTACTTGATATCCTGCCAGATTCATTTTCAATTACTTTTACGTTTCGTTCTTTTTATATTACCCAGTATGAGATGATATGCTAAATTAATTAGAAAAGTGAAAACTGGTATTTGGATATCTGAGCCAATAAAGTGTTGCCGTTCTAAGGTCTTAATGCTCTAATCATTTCATTTTTAATTAAAAATCACTGAAATTTTTATAAGAATATTATCCTCTTAAGAAATAAAAAAAATAATCATTTCTTTGTGTGTTTTTTTTCCATATAGAAAAGTAAATAAAAATGTATGATTAGTTGTTTTATTTTTTTTCCTAGCCTGTTGGTTTTGTAACCTTCACTACAAGAGCTGGAGCTGAAGCAGCGAAACAAGATCTGCAGGTATTTTGCTAGTTTTTGAATTTCAAATGGAGTGCTAAAGTTAATTACTTATTATAATTTTTTATACATTGTAGAAATACTATACTATTATTAGTTAATTTAATTTTTAATAATTATCAATGTTATTAAAATTTTTATTAGCTGAAAACTGACAAAAATAAATAATGAGAAGTTTTTATTCTTTATTCAGAGCTGCAATGAAAATTGTTAGTATTAAAATTCGAAATGTTTAAGTTATATTTAAGCATCTTATGAAGTATCCGATAATTGTGGTTAATTGAAAAATTTCAGATATTTTATATCTTTTTGTTTCTTAGGTTTTTAATCAAAATTTCAGTTTAAATTTTTTTTTCGACATCACTTTCTTTAAAAAAAAGTGTCTGAGTAAAAATTGATTTAGCATCTAGATCGACAAAGTTATTAATCTTAAAAATTTCAATTTATTTTATCATTTAAATCAGAATTACGAATATTGAGGTACAAATGCGAATTAATACCACAGTATATGGAATTACTTTATATGTATATATATATATAAACCTCAATATCATNAGTCCTGCAGAACAATTTGTATCTTGAATAAGTGACAGCGTTTTGCTGCGAATCCCCCTTCTCCGCCCACTTGCCTCCAGTAGTCTTGCAGAACAATCCCAATCCAATGCTTGCAGAACATCTTTATAAATTAATAAGTCCTGTTGCAGAACATTCGAAAATATTCTGCTTATGGGTATATATATACATATGACCCTCACAACTATAATGTAAGTTTGGCGAAACCCCGTCCCAACCCTGGAGGGTATACAAAGAGATTTGTTCCATCGTCACAATAACCTCAGGGAAGGAGGCTCTGTCACCCATCAGCACACGCACCTATAGTCAAAGCGTCACACAATTATTCTGTAAAAAAATTCCTAATCAAATTACGGTAAAATTCTACGTTGTAAAAATCTGATTTACCGAAATTTTCATAGCAATATTTACTGTAAAAATTACGTAAATTAGCTACGTATTATTGCAAAAATTACTGTATAAAATCTTGCGGCAAAATTTGATTTAACGGATGCTGCACTGAGGGTGCCAGTGTTTTTAATCGTAATTCGATCCGGAATTTTTTACAGTATAGCAGATATTTGGTCGTTATAGCATCAATGCAAGCTAATTACGCTGTAGATTTTAGACCTTTTTTGCATTTTTCAAAACTAGTCACTTATGGCATTAGACAAAACCACTGAAAAGTATTGAATGAACTATTGTTTAGTCAAACAAAGGTTTTATCTCGAATTTATTTAGTTTAAGCCACCTTTTACTTTTTCACTGAAAACGCACCAAAGATACTGATTTATGTAAAAGAAAATATATATGTATAATAATGATAATAATAATATATATATCTATATATTTCTGGAATGTGCAGAAAACTATAAATTTGCAAATTATAACGTAAACTTTAGGCTTATTTTGCATCCTTTAAACCCATCATTCATAGCTATTCGATCTTACAATCCCGCTTTAAATCAATTAGTAAATTCCAAGTAATGATGAATTAAAATCACAAACTATAATACACATTCGAGAAATAGTGAAGAATACAAAAATAAATGACTATGATAGAATAAGAACGTCTTTTTATTAATTTCTACTAACTATATAAAGAACAGTTTTCATTATTGTGTCAAATCTTATTATCAATAATTAATATCAGAAAATATTAATTATAAGTGATGTATGTTCCCTCTTTTTAAATAGTGTCTCTTTCCGCCAACGCTCAGTTTTCATCGAAAAAATTATTCCTCCATTTCCAATTCTACCAACAAATATACTTCCCTCCAATGGTTTAATCTATTCAAATGTGGAAGCATTTCGGCATCAACATCAAACTACACAAGCAAAAAGAAAAAGCGAACTTATTCACTCACATTTTTGAATATTAATAGGAAAAAAAATAGTTTCATAACGCTAGAACTACGCCCCCTTCCAAACCCTGTCTTTCATTTTGTGCGTCAGGCACCAAACATGAATATTCCAAACCTCATTTGCATCGCATGGAACAATAGAGGCAAAGCAGACGAGTGGACGAGAATCCACAGTCGTTTGCACTCGCTAGTTTTGCATATCATTTGCACAACTCAGTGTCTCGAAGCTGGATATGTCACGCAGCAATGCCATCACGTGGGCTGGAACGATTTCGGTCAAGTCTCGCGACTCCGCAAAGCGTAAAATGGTGAATAATTCCCAGGGCAAAAATGCCCGCTGACATATCAGTGTCGTCGGTCACTAATTAAGATCGTAATTAAAACTTATGCCCTAGGTGTTCGAAAGTTTCCTGCCGTAATTGAATTTTAAACGCGGCTGGGAGCAGTGAATCGTTGTGATAAGGAAGCACTTGAGGGACACAGAGACTTTGAGATTCTGAAGAAGATATAAAAGAGTGACGGCAGATGATAGCGCTGTTTAGGAGTTTAGTTGTTCCTCTATTTTTTATTTCATTATTGTCGTTCTTTTTGTTTCTTAAATGAATGGAAGTTTTCTATTAGTATTTTAAAGAGCTGGCGTTAAAACAAGAGAGACGGAAATGAACACATCAAAGTCTTGCCAGTGTTTATTTTTCTTTTGTTGCTTTTTTTATTCGATAATGGAGAGCGTGTGTTAATTTTTGTTGCCAGGAAAATCGAAGCTGCTTTGCCTACAGTTGAGAACATTATATATGTGTATGAGGTTTAGTAGAATATTGAAAATTAATTAGACACCAAATAATTTAACTTTAGTGTTTTATTTTGATAATGGAGCACATGCAATATCTTTTCCGTATAGAAAAATAATTTTTTCTATATTTCAGGCTAGCCGGCCAGTTGGCCGTATGGCTAGCTTGCTTGACTGTGGTGGCAATGGTTGCAGGTTTAAATCCCGCTCAGGGAATGGATGTTTCTCTCTGTGTGTTGTCCTCTGTAGAGTGTGAATGTGGTCCACCCTATGAAAGGGTATCTGTTGCAGTGTGGCGTGGGTAATGTCCATGATTTAAGTTCACAGGTGACCGCTGGGTGTGGTATCGTTAAATGAGCAACACTTCCGGTATCAGTACTGCCGTTAAAAAAATATATTTAAGTTAATATATAATTATCGGCTAAATTTATGGAAATAACATCCATGTGTCTTAGTTAAGCATAAATAATTGGTGGAAAATTATAGATTAATTGTAGACTTATTGGTGTATAACTGAGATTAAACAATTCAACTTTAGGTTTAAATATTTTATCAAGCAATAACACTGTTTTAATATTAAGAGGCATTTTATAATAGCTTATATCTTCTCATGCTATGTTAAAAAACATCAGAAATCTGATTTTATGTTGTTTTTAAATACTCTATTACTTTTGAAATCTCGAATTTCAGTTTTACAAAGCAGTGTATTTGTAGTAACTTTATTTTTTCGACGAAATTTCTACATATTTCTCTTATGTGTCACCATAAACTCAGATATTTCTCTATCCATCCTCAACACTATAGTTATTTTTCATTTTTTTTAGATTGTTTTTAATGTTGAATAGTACTCATACGTTAAGTATTTATATAATGAAAGTTCTGAACATACTTAAATATTGCCTATAACTAATAAAATGACATTCTTAAATTTAATATCTAACAATTGATTTTTATTAAATTATATTTTTTTCTACAAAACCAAAAATATTTAGCACTTCATAGCCATGTTAATATTAAATTATGTTGCATAAATTCAATAAATTTTGCTGCAATGAAAAAATACGAAAGCTATAAAATTATATGGTAATTTTGATTTCTTAGAAGGATTCACACTTTTACGTTACATTCCGTACGCCACCGTAAGTAAAATTTGAAGTAATTACGCATGCACACCCCGTGACGAAAACGTAATGATACGTTTGGGTCTCCTTTCCCTTTGCCGTCATGCTAAACGTGGAAATTTTTCGTGGTTCTTTTCACTATATTACGCAAATGCGGGTTAGTTAAATCAAAAAGTCCTCCCCGAAGACAATCACCCAAAGCTTGATCCAAGAATTCTTTGATCTGAACTTTTGTCTTCTATATTGTGTTCAAAATTTCAAGGCTACAGAGTCGAACATTAGTAGTTTTAAACTCAAAATTGTGACGACTTTTCAACGACGGCTGTAAAATAAAATAAAATCTTATGTACGGTAGTGTACTGAATGTAACGTGAATTCGCGAAATATCTCTTTTATTCCAAAAAACTGTTAAGTAAAATGTAAGTGTTATTTTTTTTAAACTGAAGTCACTTTAAAGCTGAGTCATTACACGCGAGATGATTTCCTAAAAAGAAAAATAATTAGAAAATGAATAAAAAAAATTGGAAAAGAATGACGAAAAGTAAGAAGGGAAGAAAAAATAAGAGATTAAACAATAAGACGTGTAAACACAACTAGGGAGAATTCAATTCTCTTTAAATTCTTCTTGAAATAAAAGAGTAATAAATACTTAAATAAAAAAGTTTAATCCTTTCTAATAATTATTTGATTCAAAAGAATACGAGTTTCAATCAGACGCAATTATGCTTGAACACAATTACTAGCTTGTAATTTATAAACAAATTCCTGAACTAACTTAAATATTGACAATTAACTGATAAAATTATATTTCATCATTTATATAATGTCTTGCCAAAACTTTTCATAAAAATTGGAAGATTTAATGTAATTGTAATGTTTTTGTTAAACAATATTTATACAAAAGAGACTAAAAAATATTTAACACCTTAAAACCGTGTAATTGTTTAAATAAGTCGCATAAAATCAATAAGTTTTGTTGCTAAGATAAATTGCAAAAGACTTAACAATACCAGGGACATGTAATATATTCTTACATAAAGTAATAAAATTTATGTAAGTCTTCCAAACTGCAGCAACTTTAACGCTAAATTATTACACATGAGGTGATTTTTCAAAAAATCGAAAATCAAAAGAGAAAAAGGGGGTAGGGGGTAAATAATAAGAGGCGTGAATACCAATGGGGTAATTGCAATTCACTTTGAATTCTAGTCGAAATATTTCGACTCAAAGAGAAAAAATGATAAAAATAATAAATTCTTAAATAAATAAAATAAAAAGCGAAGTTTTCCAAATCCTTTCTAAAGATAATTTAGCTCCAATAAAAATGTTCGGCTGCGCATCGGGGAATTGGAGAAGACAGTGCTGTTTAAAACGCATTTTCCTTGTTTCATTCTTTGGAAAAGGACCCGCGAGATGATGTTGAACCGTTGCCTTGGCAACGCCGCAACAGGTATGACGTCCCCACGTGACTATACTGTACAAACCTTCGCAGCTGTCGATTTCAGAAAGGGGTGAGGGATTGAAAGGGGAGGGGAAGAAACGAAGGAGTTTCTACCTAGAAAAGAGCTTCACTTGGAACAAAAGGCAAGTGCAGAAGTAAAATGGTTCAAGTCAAAGATTGTGTGAGTGACTTTGTTTTGGCAGACAAAATAATGGAAGCATCAAGATTTCATGATTCGTATTGCCTACAATGAATTTATAGAGACAATCACAGATTTGTTCGTTTTCTGTCTATGGAACGTAGTGTTTTCATTAATGCAAAGCATGTCAGTTGGGATATTTCTCCTGGTTATAGCGTCGATGGGAATACAGCGAGACAGAATTTAATCATAGAGTTGAATATAAATGAACAATCATAGATTAGTTAATTTTCGGTATACTTAAATGTAAATGCATAAAAGAAGATTACTTAATTTTTTTGTATATTTAAATGTAAATGGAGAATTCAGGATTAGTTTGATTTCGAAATATTTGAATATAAGTGAACTATCTCACATTAGTTGATTTTCTGTACATTTGAATACAAATGGACAATCGCAGATTAGTTAATTTTCTTCATACTTGAATCTAAATGAGTGATCACAAAATAGTTAATTTTTTGTATTTTGAATTACGAATACAAATATTAACGAATGAACAGTCATGGGTCATTTAATTTTCTGTTTATTTTTAAATAAATGAACAATCGCAAATTAGTTAATTTTCCGTTTATTTGAAAATAAATGAACAATCACAAAACAGTTAATTTTCTGTATTTTAAATATAAATAAACATTCATAGATTACTTAATTTTCTGTATTTAGAACATGCATCGCATTTCAGTTGGAATATTTCTAGTGGCTGTAGCTACAGGAGAGGATTTAATTTAAAATGGGAATATAGTTGCAAGGTCGACAGGATAGGTATAAAGGATAAAATTTATATACATATAAACAACAAACTCGTTTATTTTCGGAATATTTTAATACCGCTGAACTATCACAAACTTGTTAAATTTCTATGTGAAGTACTCTGGATTTTTCTTAATGTAATGAGTGTTTAATGGACGAGCTCTTTCTCCTGATCACGTTAATGGGAATACTATGGTCTAAAATTTATTCATGTAATTAAAAATAAATGAACAATCACAGATTTATTCGCTTTCTGAATATTTGAATACAAAAGAAAAATAGCATATTCGTTCACTTACTGCCGTTGATACATAAGATTTTTTTTAATGAAATGCACGCATCGCCCGATTAAAGCAATGATTGAAATATTTTAGGATATAATTTAATCACTTATTCCGACCTATAAATCTGGATTTAGAAATACTGTTATGTAATCTGTCAGGTTTTAAATAGTTTAAGGCCTGCTAGGTAATTATTAAATGCAATATACTTATTTTTGTAATAGTATAGAATCTGATTTAACAACTTGGAATCGAGTTTTTATTTTTTCAGTTTTTATTTTTTCTCGTAAATTTCAACCTTTAAGTAATTTTAATCTATTTTTAAATTTATATAAAAAAGCAAAATATCCATAAAAATGTACCAAATTTGTCCATCATATGGAATTATATACGTATATTTAGCCTTCTTCACAATTTGTTTTTAAAAAAATAGTAAAATTATATGATCATTGTTTTGAGTAAGGATATCTTAACGATTTCAGGCCTTAAAAATAATGCTTTTATTTCGTTTAAATAAACAGAAAAAAAAGTTTTAAAAAAATTACCAGGAACTGAGTAATAACAATTTCGTTTTGGAATAATTTCGAAATTTTTTTTAATAAAGGTTTTTTAATTACATTCCATGCAATGCAAATTCTGGCTGATTTCTTTCAGAGTATTGTCCACAAAAGTAAGTTTGTCGCAATTTTTTATCCAAAATGTCATTTGTATTCTCATTGAGTTCGAAATTTTAACACTACAAAGAGTAATACAATTGATACAGTAAATATGTAAAATATAGGATGTTCGAAGCTGGAGATAAAATATATTGTGTAAGCTACCCGCATTTTTTTTAATGAATACTTTGAAAAATTAAACAAATTCAGTTGAAATTATATGAAACATTTGTCCAAGTCAGATCACATCATTGGTTAAAATTACCCCGTGCCTAATAAGGTTTAGTAGCAGCTTTATTTAGAACCATAACCCTATCAGGAGCAGTTTTTTCCTTTCCAATAAAACGACAAACTAGGACTTTAATAGATCAACTAAGGTAAAAATAACAATATTCCGACAAAATAACAAGATAACTATTTAGGCCATTGGGAGAGGAAGCTATCTATATGTGACACACCGAGTTTTTTAGACGGGGCACATATGTCCCAGTAGAGTTTTCAGTAGGATCAAAAGTTTGGGATGTGGAGTTCAGGTATGGGATCGAAAGGATTAAGACTGCTGTTTTAAGACTGTTGTCATACAACATTCTTTTGCGCAAAAAGTCAATATGAAGCAAAGCCACAGTTATGTGCTAGTAAAAAATGTTTGCGCTCTATTATTTTTTTCAATATTCATAAAGTTATTTCTACAAATCATTATCTTGGCTCATAAGAACTAATCGGATTCATTGATCTGATCTGATTCAATCTTTTAACTTTGCCTTTAGTTTAAGACTCATAAATTGTGGCATTTTGTTTGCCTTGATAAAAGATCACAAAAAAACACTACTAATGCAAGCTTCTTGCTCACTATTTCTTTCATTTTTAGATTAAAAATGGCAATTAAATCTTGAAAATTTTCTTATAGCAAAACTTCTTATTCTGAATGGACTATGATGCCCCATCAGAGAAATATATATATATAGATAATAATAACTATCAATATAAAGAATAATTTCCTCGACTCTAAAACCAACATGCAAGGGACAAAAATTCTTTTGGAAATAAGCCAGCAACCAAATTTATCATACTAATAACTCCCAGTACATTAAAATATTCATACACAAATAAGCAGCATCAGGTTCATTTGAAATGCAGAACCATAATCTTTCAAAGACATATATACCTTCCCAAATCAAGAGACACTGCTGTTTTAATTATGTAAGTGAGACACAACAATCAATGAAATTTCAATGAAAGTAGTTTCAAATTCCTTTACTTGCATACATTACCTTCTAAGATCTCTTTACAAATTCATGTTTTCCTTTCGTGGAACAAATACCTTATTCACCGGATTTCATCATAAGAGATGTTTGGTACCCTGTAACAAGAACACCCCATCTGTTTTCTCCTCACATGCAACTTTATTTCACCGCCAAGTTGGTCGGCGTCTTGCTAATGATGGCTATTCTGCAAAGTCTGTACCCGGTATCTAGCTGGAATCTCATTACAATGAAAGCATCCTCACAAAAATTATGCTCTTTTCGTTTTCCCAAAGGGACACCCATCGCTAAGATTATTATGCACATTTTCCAGAAAGAGCTTGGAGGAATCAAAGAAATGAGGGAAAATTATAAATGGATTTACAATTAGGCGCATTGGACATTTGCATGCGCAATGTGCAGCGTATTCTGGAATATGAATGCGTGTTTTCATATGCATGCAATGGTAGCGAGGAAGTCAAAGAAATAGAAGCGAGCTTTGATTTTATAAAGTTCTTAAAAGATTTTACATTAGCCAGAAAATTAAAGCAAAGTTTTTTTTTAAATAATATTCTGTCTTGATTTCGCCACTTTTAAAATTCAGATTGCGAATTAGAGGTATTGACTTGCATATCTTTACATATATCCGTAGATGCTTATGTGCGGGATAAAGTTTCTCTACGCATTAGTGATTAGCGTCCGTTTTTTTTTTTAAAGTAGTTTTTTTTTTTTTTTTTTAATGTTAAAAAATCTGAATTATTTGACTTGAACAGACAAGTAATTCGCGCTACCTAAAATTTAATAATATTTGTTTTAAGAATTTATATTTTGATCTAAAATTACGTCATTGCTTTCTGTTTAGTTTTTGAAATTAAATGGAATCTATCATTAAAAGTTATTCACCCAATTTAAACATAAATATACAGCAGTTTTCCTCAGAAGTTTATTTGCTTTGTATTACAGTAAAATATGAAATCTGACAATAATGGGTTTATTTTTTTATGTTTATAAATGTTATTTATATTTATAAATAAGAAAAAAATGTTTGCGTGTGTGTCTTTTTATAGACTCCTAAACCGTAGCGATGAAATTTATCGCATTGACATGAGGACTGTCACTGTCATTATAAGAATATTCTATGACGAACCTCATAGCGGGATGAGCGTTAGCCATTGTTTGCGTTAGTTAAGCGTATACTATTGTTTTTTATTATGCCTCAAGCGATTATATTTTTTTAAATATTTTAAATATAACTTCAATGATATTTGATAGATGATTGAATAATAGATGATTCAATGATATTTGATAGATACAATGATTTTATCAAATAAGAATTTATTGCAACGTACGTAAGTATTTAATTATTTTTTATTCGCTGTATCAGAAAAATTCAATCCACAACGTTAACGTGGTAGCATGCACGTACTACTCCACCAAGTTAGTATTCCGAAAGTTATCTGAAACCACATGCTCATTATGTTTATAGTTATTGTTTAAAAACGTGCTTCTACAAATGGAAATAATTTAAAATCAACAGTAATTAAAATGAAGGAAACACGTTATACACTAAGAAGCAAAATGGTCAAGTGGTACAAATTCCTTAGGAGAAACATAAAAAATCTCCATAATAATATTGAAGCCAATGATGCTTGCTTAATGTTGGTAAGATGTTTTAATTAAAATTAAAAAAATAATTCATCTGCTAAAACACAAAATTAATGGAGAAAAGGTACTTATACGTTTAGGAGAAACGTAGAAAATCCCTATGCCAATATTGACGCAGATGCCAATTAATTTTGGTAATACCTATTACTGGTATTATGGTAATTAGTGCCATTTCAATAAAAAATTCTACAACGGATTTTTCTTAGTGGCAGAAAATGTTTTATCCAGTGTATTAAATAGAGTAGATAATGTATTAATATTTTAAGGAATTAGAATTAAAGGAACTTTTTCCACTATTACTTGCTTATAAATAATTCAAATATCATATTAAAGGCTAGATAGAGAAATGGACATGCTCAAAAGTCCTTATCATGGTCTTATAAGAATTCCATTAAGTTTTTTCCTGAGTTTGCTATCACTTATAAATGTATTTCGCAAAGAACTCATATGTTGAAGGGTTATGTGATAAGTACCAAATATACTAAAATAGGTATAGAGTATTAAATTCATATACGTAGAAATTATTAAATTTGCAACAATACTGCTCAGTTTTAATACCGGTACTAAGGAAATAAGTGTCCTTAGGTCCCTCGAAAGGGTTGTACCGGAGAAAATTACTAGATAGTAGTAAATTTCGACTGTCATGGGTTAGCTACATGCAATAGCACCATGCCAAGTAACGATGAGTACAGTTAATCTCTATTTTGATGGGATGAGTTACAAAAAAAACGTGATTTTTTAAGGAGCAACAAATAATAATAAATAAAAAATGGAAATTTTTTAGCTTTGTTAATTTTGTCGATCTATGCGTTTCAGTTTTGTGCATCATATCTTAGTGTTGTTCAGTATTGATGATTTATTGATTTTTTTTATTCACACAGTTTGAAGAAATGGTATTCAGCTTGTTATATATGAAATTACGAAGATACTATAAGGTTGAAGTTTTTAAACCAATATTTATGCAG
Organism: Parasteatoda tepidariorum; assembly: GCF_043381705.1. Lineage (NCBI taxonomy): Eukaryota > Metazoa > Arthropoda > Arachnida > Araneae > Theridiidae > Parasteatoda > Parasteatoda tepidariorum. Next base: position 76,041,847 of record NC_092206.1, read on the forward strand.
GAAGTAGTGTATCAAATGGGATATTTAAAGCAAAGAATCATACAATATATATTAGAAACATTCTATATATACAAAGAAACATACAATATATAAAGTGGATTTCGTTATTCTATAACACGCTATTAGTTAAAACCATTTGTACTTAAGCCGAAAACCTACACTGTAAAAATTTTTAGAGACACTACACAGTAACAAATTAAATCAATTAGTAATATTAAGTAAAAAATATTGTGATAAAGAAATATAGTGATCATTAAAAAATTGCCATTAATTTCCTAAATTTGAAAATAAATAAATTTCTAGTTTATGCCCATATTCATTCCAAATGCAAACGCTGTATATTTAATTTTATTTCAAAAACTGTTTATTTATTTATAATTCTTTCATGCTGTATCTTTCTGAAATAGTATGTTATATTTAATAATAAAACTTTACTGGTAGAACTTTACTTTTGATCAATGATGACGGGTCACATATTTCTTAGTTAACTAGACAATAAGGATTGATGTATGTGATTCAAAATATTTTCCATATTTTTATGTAAGGAAAGTTTATTTCTAAAAAAATAAATAATAGTATAATATGTAAATTTAATAAAAATAATAAATGAATATGCTGAAATAATACTGTATCGCAATGACGATACGAACCCCTTACCGTAGACTTGTTGGGACCGGTTACGATCGTAACTGACAAATCTATTTATCTCTAGGTGAATTCAGTGTTTTAGTTTGGCTGTCGTGTTGAACTAGAAGATAGTTTCGCCAAAGCGGTTTGCTTTAGCTAATGCTCACAACCCCTAATGCTTTGTGAAATGAGCAAATCTTTCAACCTAACTGAGTGTTTATCTCGTGATTTGTAGACAGTAGCTACTAAGTTTTTCGTTAATTAGGAAAATTTATTACCTCCGATTTTTGTCACTTAGATACAGTTCTGATCTCTGTCAGTTCATTGAAATGTATCAAAAATAAAAATATCTCAGAATTAAATACCAACTGAAGCTATTTTAAAACATTAGGCTATTGTAAAAAAATACTTCTCAAATATATGGATCATTAGTTAAAATTATATATATAAAAAGAAAGATTTTGACAGCATTTCAATTTCATTATAAAATATTGAGTATAACTATTTACTATTACAATTACTGTTACTAATAGTAGTCATAATAATAATTGCATGAATTAAAACTATTAAAATGATTTAGAGTGAAAATGAGATTACTTTCATTGTTTTTGTCATTTCGTCTTAGTTCTGATTTATATGGGTTAAAGAAATATTGTAGCAAAAATTAAAAAAAAGGAATCAGAAACAAACCAACAGAATCCACTGTAAAACAATACTGTTGTAAAAAAATACTTAAAAAATATAAGACTGAGTCAGAGTTTCACAAAAAAAAATTATGTCATATTTCAATTTTCAACAATAAAACATTGAGAATAGCTATTTATTATAGTTAATATTTTTGTCATTAATTACAGTATACTATTAGTTGCATAAATTATTAAAAGAACATAATCGTTATAAATTAAAGTAGTAGTCCTTAAAGAATACTTTTTTTAGAATGTTTTCTTTTCCAAACCATTTTTTTCTGATGTATTTCACAGCAGAAAGACAAAATAGCAAAGTTTCGGTATTTATAAATAATGACAAAAGTATGAAATAAAATTATCATTGTTAGTAATAGATATAATACATAAATTATCCAAACATACGCTGTTATGAAATTAAAGAAGAATTTCTAAAAATAAAAATAAATGCTTACTATAGAAAAGAAATCCAAAATGCTTTCCTCACAAAATACTCTTTTTTCTGTTTATTTCCAGAGCAGAATAAATTAATTAGGGAAGCTTTGGTACTTGTTGGTAATGATATGAAATGAAATTCCATTAGTACTACGCTTATTATAGTAGTAATAGTTATAATAGTAGTAATAAATTGTCCAAAAACATAGTAATATAATGACATTAGTAGTCCTAAAAATAAAAAAATAGTTACTCTAGAAAACAACTCTGGAATATTTTCCTTTCCTGCTAATTTTTTTCCTCTAATGAAATCTTCAGAGCCTAATAAACGAAATAGCGACTGTCTACTGATACTACTTTTATTATAATTAGTAATAGTTGTATTAGTAGCTGTATAAATTGTATAAAAAAATTTATAAAATGGATTTAGTAGTCTTAAAAATAAAAATATTTTCTCTAGAAAACAGCTATAGAACGTTTTCCTTAATGAATTTCAGAAACAAATAAACGAAATAGCGAAGCTTTGGCAGTGATAAAAATATGAAATGAAATTCTACTATTACTACAATTATTATTGTTAATAATAATAATTGTAAGTTATCAGTAAAAAACTGTTATAAAGTGAAAGTAGTAGTCCTAAAAATAAAAATATTTTGTTTAGAAAAGGAATATATTCCTAGAATATTTTCCATTTCCAAAATATTTTTTTCCTGACGATTTCCAGAAAAGAATAAACAAAATAGGAATGCTTTGGTATTTTTTGGTAATGATAAAAATAAAACTGCTGACTTAAACCACTTTCACTTCCACTACGAAATACATTCGGTAGCGAGTCTCTGCAATTTCTTTTATGTCATAATACAAAAGCGAACCATCTAGAAATAGATATTCCGAAATGTTTCTAGACATCGCCAAGCACTTTGATAATCCTATTACATCGCCATTGTTTTACGCTACACTGATACTTTCAGCATTGCTTCAAAAATTGATTAGTTCTTTTTTAATTTAAAAAGACGCTTATTTATTATGGAAACTAAATTTAGTAGGACTAATTAAATTATTTCTTCTTGAGAGGAAAATAGAAAATTCAAAGATAATGTTTTGAATTTAGAATGCATACATGGTTCTAGCCGAAAACTATTTATTTTTTTAATTTTAAAAATAAATACAGATGAATTTTACTGAAGAACAGATTTAGATTTCATAATAATATTGTTACTAGGAATAACATGAATGGTTACAAATCAATTTCAAAAATTTAAGAACATAAGCTGAAACATTTTTATTAGATTTTTATTTTTTTAAGTTTGTTCTTATATTATTAAATCGTTTGTTTACATTAGCAAGTAGATATCTTTTATAATAAATATTTTCTTTTTGTATTTTTCTTATTAAGATCTTATGTACTCAAATCTTATAACTATGGTACCATTTAGTTTATTTCTGAAAATTTCTTCTCTGAGTTAACATGATTCATAAAAATGTATAAACGTTTATCTCAATTCGAATAATATCATTTATTAAACGCCAAGTTATTTTTATTTTTCCACCAACAGCTAATATAATTAACATAAACTTTAAACTACATAAAAATTAAACATTTTTTTTTATAATTAAGAATTAGGAAAATACAAATTACAAATTGTTGTACGAACATTTAGTATTATGCGTTCACTTTTGTAACAAATAGGCTTAGGGAAATATATAAATTTCGCATAGCTTTGGGAGATGTAAACTACTAAGCATTGGTTCACGATAAATGTGCAATATTTTGTTAGATATATAACTAGCATATACTAATCAAAGAAGCAAGTTACATAGCATAATTATTTCGTCAGCTGATTACATTTAATTAGTCCGAAAAAGTATAAATCTGTCATACAAAAGTTATTTCGTACTTTCCATTTTTATCATTATTATTATTATTTTGAAGATTTTACTATAGCATTCGATGCATAAAGAGGTTTCTTATTTTTAAAAAAATTTAATTTTACTTCTTATTTAAGTAATTTTTTTAAAACTTAGATGAACTTTTATGTATGTTATAAGTTGTAGTATTTGGGAATTGCCTTCTGTAAAATAGGAGATTATACTATTAAATCTCTTAGTTATGTACTATTTATGGATTGTGTGCAGTAAAAAAGGTAATGTACTATTGTTCATCTCAGAAACACACTATATATAAATCTCATACAATAAAATAGGAAATGTACTCATTTGTCTCTTAGGAGACGCACTATTTATGAATTGTCTTTAATAATGAGAAGATGTACTATTGCGTTTCCACTATTAATGAACTGTCATTAGTAAAATAGGAAATGTATTTTTATGTCTCCTAGGAGATATACTATATATGAATTGCAACCAGTAAAATGTGAGGTGTACTATTACGTTTGTTAGATATGCACTATTTATGAATTCAGAGATGTACTATTATGACTCTTAAGAGATACACTATTTATGAATTGCCTCCAGTAAAATAAGTGATTAAATATTATATCTATTTGAAGATTTAATATTTATTTAATTTTTTTTCCGTAAACTAGTCTTTAATATAAAGATGTTATTAAGAAACTTCTTCTCCGTATTAGAAAAAAATTATTATTTTCAAATATATATAAGAAATAAATTAATGTTAATAATTTGTGTTTTATTTTAAAAGATATGGTGATATTAATTCAAATAATAATGTAATAGCTGATATAAATATGAAAAGTAAATTCCTTTTGGATGCATGTAACCGCATTAAAAAATGTTTTAATGATTTTTACTTATTTCATTACCTACTTTTCTCCTAATTATTAAACATTATCAAACCAATTCCTAATTTTCTCCGTCAGAGCGGTAACAATGAATCAATTTTCGCCAGAAATTTCACTTCGGATGAAAAAGAACTTTCTAATTGCTCTGAGGCTATTACCGATTTTTTTTACATCTTTCCCCACTCTATATGCATGTCCAAATATAAATGATAAATTGTTTCCCAAGACTCAATATTTTTGAAAAATTGATAAATTCACCGAAGCTCTTCAGAAAAGGTAACGGGTAACAAAAAATTACAACGATGAAGCACAGCTATCTCTTGCGCCGTTAAATTTTCGTCCCCATTAATCAATTAAGCGAGCCTAAGTTTGGGTGTCAAAAGTCTGGACTTGCAATTAATCGCTATTAATTTTGGCGGATTATGGACCATATTCAACGAAGGAGGTCTCACTTTTGGCGCTCAAACACTGAACATTTTCCATGCAGAAGTATTCCCTGCCCTATTATAGCGCCAACGGAAAGATTTCGAATATTCGGACAATTTTAATTAATGATGAATTACACTTCAGTTTGAAAACTCTTGACAGTAGTTTGTACGTCGTCGGAATTATTTCGCGCAGTGTTTATCAAAACAGTTAATTATATAAAATGACATTCGATTTGGATTATCAAGATGTAATATGGGAACAGGAGTTATTATATGAATCATTAAAGAATGGGGTTGTTAAATTCTGCATGTGCATCATGTTTTGTAACTAAACGCTGTGACTCAGCAAATGTTTTTTAAATTACTGAATCGAATTTGAGGTGAATCATTTTGAATTTTTGATGCAATGTACAGTTTGGAGTTTATCGTATGCGTGTGTTGAAACGTTCTAAATCAAACAGAATAAATAATCAGATAAGAAAACACAATTCATCACTAGTTTATATTGCTTATGGTGCTTACTGATGTATTTACAAAACAGCTTAATCATTTTCATATGCTTGTTGAGTTGTAGAATTTATACAGTGAAACATATCTAATGATTATTTTTTTTGAATTAAATTGTTTTAAATTTTTGTCTTTAATTTCTTGTGTTTTGCTTTTTGAGGCCAATCGTAAATGATGGAAGGCAATTTGTGAAGTTGTGACAGTTCGTGGGGGAAGGAGGGGGGTAACAGAAATATGCCACCCCACATATAGGTTAAATAAAAATTGTTTGAAATCAGCAGATTAAATATTTTTTTCCTCAAAATAATTTTTATTGTTATACTCGCAAACATCATTAAAACAAATACACTGTAAAAATACTCAAATTTTACGAAATTTCTTTCGTAAAATTTGAGTTCGTAAAATTTGACGTTTCTGGCATATGCTCCAAGCGGACATTTCGTCAAAGTGACTAAATAACTATCGTCACTTTTTAGAGTATACAAATTTCGTCAACAGTAAATAAAATATTTCGTCATTCAATTCAGCCCCCCCCTCCCCTCCGAAAAAAATCGTAGTGCTTAATGTATCTAACTTTTTTAATACTCACTTTAACGTGGGCACCATACAGTCATTTTAACAGCGCAAGAAAGAAAAATTTCATCAGAACAGAAAGATAAATTACATCCATGTCCGTAGTGGGGTTCGAACTAGGATCCTTCTGGTACAAGGTCAACTCCTTGATCACCCTACTGCTCATTTTGTCTCTTTATTTTCGATCCTCTTGTCTCAATCCTAGTTTCGTTCTCGTTAACACTCTCCCACAATGAACTACGATGCTGTTTTTAACAGAGGAGAAATGTTCATGATATATTTTAGACTTCCCATTTCGTGACAAAATAATTCTCAAAAGTAACGAAATACAGTCTCAATGATTACTGAATCGGCAAAAGTGGCAGTTTTATTTCAGAGGATGTAGGCAAAAGTTTAAAAATAAAATTTGAAATATGATCTGAAGACTTAGTCACTTGTTTCTGAACTGCAGTTACATGCAATCTAATGTGACACAAAAGAACTGACAAGAGAAGGATAGGGTAAAAGTGAAGTATGACATGTTATTACAAAAAAGAGTAGGGGCTCAAAAATATTAAAAAATGCGTAACATTACATATGGATTGCCCCTTAATAAAAGTTAAACGCTTTGTGCAGTTACGTAGGTTGTAAACTGATTAAAAAAAGAGTATATTCAAAACTACCAGAAAGTGATAAACATTTACAGTGTTTCTGGCCATGTAAGAGTACCAAAAGAGCTCAGTACCGAAACTCTTTGGTAATAACTTTGGTAAAACTAACAATAAAACATGGTTTTATAATGCGTGATAAAATTCGGTAATTATGGTATAATTTGATAATTTTATCATGATACCTGAGAGCATGGCGTAAAAACCATTAATTCGGTTGAATTTGATTTAAAGTTTTGTATTTTTTAATAATTGTGTAGTAATAACTATAACTTTGAAAACCGGAATTATTGTTAACCCATTACTATATGAACGAAAAAAATTGCAAAAGGAATTGTTTAAATACCGTATGCTTTGGTTTTCTTTTTTTTTTTTTTTTTACAAATTTATACGGTTTATGGTTTCGGTACGGTTTTTGGTTTAGTTTATGGTTTTTATACGAATTGGTTTTCACAACACAGTTATATATTTTTCATTATTATTAGAAATGTCATCACTGTAGAGAAATTTTATCAGAATTTTTGTCTCCGAGTCGGTTAAAACTTTCATAACTTAGAAAATATTTTATAAAACTGTAGTGATCTACAAGGGTTACTGAGTTTGTGAAAAATTATTTTTTAACTTTAATTTGTTATGATTTATCTTTTTATCGTTAAACTTTATTAAAATTTAAGTGCTTTTTGAGCTTATGTAGACAGTAAATTGAAGTTTGTATGAAGTAGAAAATTCTCTATAAACTTGGTAGATCTTAAAAAAGAAAAAAATTGATTGTCTGTATATTTACTTATAATATCTTAAAAATTTCCTGGAAACATAATAAGGTTTTAATTGAATTATCTTTTCGTACAAATAGGACTATCCTGTAGTGTAATCTTGTTCAAAGACGATTTAATGTTCTAGATAATAACATAAACTTAACACAGTGTCAAAACTATATCGAATTTAAACAATATTATGGTTCAGTACATCAAGTCATAATATCGTGTGAATATGATGGAACCTTAATAAGTTGTTGAATGTTAAATGGATCATTTTCCTCACAAATTCAACCGCATTATAAATAATCTTGTTCAATAAAGAATTAATTTTAAGATTTCAAGAGTAATACGGTGTACCGTGTTAAAGCAGCAACTTATTTGAATAATATTTTACTTCAAGACGCAACAAAGGTTTAACAATGTAACGCGCAATATGACTTACAGCGAGAAACTTTTGAGACTGCATATTCTATTTTTCTTTTGACTGTCAATGGAATTTTTTCAAATATTTTATTTTTCTTTTGCAGCAAGGAGTTCGCTTTGATCCAGATTTGCCGCAGACAATTCGCCTGGAGTTTGCCAAGAGCAACACAAAGGTTAGCAAACCGAAACAGCAGTCACCCCCTGCCGCCGCCACGCACCCTACACTCCTGCACCCTCTGGCCGGACGTAAGTAAAGGCACACACCCCCTCACCCTTTCGAAATCACCCTAGTCACCCTTACTATTTTCTAGACTTAAAATTTCACCCCCACTTTTCAACCTTATAATTCACCGGCAGGGTCTTTTTTTTCTTATTGACACCTTGTTACCATTTTAGACAGCACCATTAGATATTTTTAAAGCATTGATCAAAACAAAACTTAACAAAGGTGGGCTATAGAAAGTGAAACATAGATTATTTTTAAACATCGTGATATTAATATTTTAAAATGCGTGTGAAAAATCCTATTATGGGGAAAGTAACCATCCATAATGTGAGGGCTAACTATCGAAAACTATAATAACCAAATTGGAAAAATATCGCGATTGCTATCGAAAATAATATTAATATAAGGCTCGAGTCTAGCTTAAATCTCCAATTTGCCTATCCAATCGCAATTTCGTCGCCAATTTAATTCTTACGCATTTTTAAAAATTATATTTAAGAAGACAGTGGTCATCATTTACACACTGGGAAAAAAAGTGAGGTCAAAACTTATATAGAAAAATTTACCCTTTCTGACTCTATGGGAGCAAAAAAAATTTTGGTAATTTTTAAAGGGGCATTTTGATAATGATTTTAGCAAAATTCGCAATGAAATATGGTCTTATAAGATATGAAAAAATTTAGTAAATGTGGTAAAATTTGATATTTTTTATCATGATATCTTAGAGCATGGCATAAAAATCGTTTATAATTTACTTTTTAGTTTCCTATTTTTTATTAAATGTGCAGTGATAAGAAATTTAATTTTGAAAACCAGAATTTCCGATAAACCGTTATCTTATAAATGAAAAAAATAACTAAATGAATGGTTTAAATATCGTGCATTTTGGTTTTATTACTAGATATATTGTTTCTTTTTTTTTTATCAGAAATGTTATTACCATACAACATCAAACTAATCAACTGGAAAGCACAGACTAAACAAAATTGTATATAAAAAATCGCAATTCTTTTCACTGAAAATTTATATCTTAGTAATGATTGGGAAAATCATTTTAGACTACTGCTTACGATTATATTTCTTACACCAATATCGTTTACTATTTTACTTCTTACTCTACTGCTTACAGTCAAACTTCTTTATTACTGCTTTCTACGTTACTGCTTTCGTTTTTATTACTTCATGTAATGATCCGTTTCATTAAAGAACACTTTTTCAATCTATATAAAGAATAATGCGTTCCCACGGTTATTTAAAGACTAAAGTCTAAGTACTATTTCTAAGGATTTGCATTAAAAATTTATGCAAAAAACAAATATTTACAATTTTATTTGATGTTAGGAAAAAAAAATAGTTAATTGACATAATTTAGAGATTGAGGAAAAGTTTAAGTATCTTATGTATTTGAAGTATTTACAGCTTTTATTTCTTTATTTTTCTTTAGTTTTGAAAACTTTATTTTTTTGTTCTTTTTAAATAGTATTTATATATTATATTTTGCATATTATTTATTTATAATAAATCATACAGCACAAATGTCCATTAAAAGTTCAAGTGGAAAAAAATGTACTTGTAAATATAAAATCAATAAAAAAACACATATATAAAGAGACAAACTAATATTTGAACGATAAAGAACAAAATTCTATCAAAATCTAACAAATCACTAGTGAGGCAGGGAAAATAAATGGAAACCTGTTGGATTCCTTGAGGAAACCTAGAAGCATTAAAGAACAATTATTCGATATATCTCTAAGTTCTATTAAGCAATCAAACTGGTTTTGATGTTTTTCATCCCATTTTCTTGGATAATGATATAATGATTCAACATATTTTGAAAGAGTGTTTTTTTTTCCTTGCTTAAATATTAATTTATGTCCTCTACGATTTCTTATAACGACTTTAAAAAATATATATCAGAGGCAGACTTTTCCCGGTGCACACAAAAACCATGTTTTATATATATATATATCTANGGTGAAGTGTCATCGTCTTCATCATTATATATATATATAATTGTTCGGATTTACAAATATTTAACTATTAAAAAATTGCTTGTCATTGAATTACATTATTCGAAATTTTTCTGGGGCATATTTAAACGAACTAATTTCCTTAATTGAAATTAAATAAATTACTTAATTAATAGTTATATCTCATTAAAGCTGTTATTTATCCAATTTTAATCACATTATTTTTTATATTTTTCACAGCAATTTTTCAAAATAGTACTTCCACACACCATCAACTAATTACACATTCCTAAAAATGCAATTTACTGATGCCGTTATTTTTTTTAATATAAACTGCATATATTTGTGTTAATTAAAATTGTTTGTAGCAAATAAATAATATACTAAAACATTTCGATTAACTTGTTCAAACATTTATTTATCAAGAAATGTGGATATTTAATAAAATAAATATTAAAATAAATATTAAAATAATATATTGTTAAATAATATCATACAGTAGTGTTTATAATTAAGTAATACATTGTTTCAATTAGAAAGTAATCGTATTTATTTCAATTTATTTTTTTACATTTTTAAATACACTTTAATGAATACGAATAATGTGTAATTGGTATCATAATAATAATTGTAAAAGGATTTCGATGCTATATTCTAGAATGATTCATCAAGTATTATTCACTAATCGTGATGGATATTAGTTATTAAATATATTTTTATCTTAGAATATTAATAAGTGAAAGAACTTTTTCTATATTATTATAATATATTCTCCCGCATATATTTAGGCAATTTTTAAATCTATCACAAAAAGTTCATTTACTTAAAAAAAAATTTGTTTGCCTCCGTAATTAATTTATAAACTTTTCGCAATATTTTATAAATAATCTGTGATAAAGATTAAAATATTTCCTAATTTATTAGTGCTAAATATTGTAAAATTTTGGTTCCTGATCTATTTTCTATAAATATAAAGCTTAATGAGAGTATGCATTGCACTGAAACAAATTTTCTCTTTTACTTTTAAATTTTTTTAGGATCATTAAAAAAATTTTGAAGTCACATAAAAAATTCTTAAAGTAACAACCTAAAAAATTGCGTGCTTTTTATCTTATACAAGAAAGCGTTTGTATTTGTATACACAAACCTTTTCTCATGCTTTCTCTCTCCAATACAATAGAAACCAGCAATATTCCGAAACTTCATGCGTTTTCATCCCTTGCAAAAGCATTTGCAAACAAATGTTCTTCACGCGCTCTTATCTTATAATAGAGAGTATTAATATTCTGAAACTTCATGTGTTTTTACACTAAGCAAGAAAGCACTTGTTATTAGCATTTGTTACAAATATTTTTCACACATTCTTATAAAAAGCATCAATATTCAGAAAATTCATATGTTTTTATCCAAAATAAGAAATCATTTGTGTACATTATTTTATGTGCATTCTTATCTTAGAATTGAAAACATTAACATTTTATCCTATCTATCAAGTTCTTATTTTATCTTAACATTACAAGTTCTTATATTTTGCTAGAAAAAAAATTGCGTACAAGCATTTTTCCAATGTTTTTATCTTAGAATAGATAGCATCAGTGTTTGAAAATGTTAGCATGTTCTTATTCCATGCTAGAAAGCATCCGTATTAAAAAACTTTTCACGTTCTCTTATCTTAAATAAGATAGCATTTATATTCCAGAGCGTTGACGCCCTTCAATCTTACGCTAGAAAGCAGAAGAAAAAATGCAAGCTTTAAGTCTGTTAATCTTATTATTATCGTTTATTATTATTATTTTACATTGATGTATCTATTTTTATCTCTATTCGAATGTTCACGTGTTTTATCCTATGCTGGAAGACATTTGCAGGGAAAAAAAACTCTTCACTTTATCTTATCTTAAGAGAGAAAGCATTTAAACTAGAAAAAGTTCAGACATTCTTATCTTATGGTAAAAAGCAAATATTTTTTCTGGTCGCTATCTCTATTATTCTCATTAGTCTGTGTTGTTATTACAATTACTCTCAATTATTATATTATAAAAAACAAGGTATACTAATACTTTTCACCTGCTCTTACCTTAGAAGTAAAAACAATTATATAAAAAAAAAGTTCACGCACTCTTATTTAATGCTTTAATCCAAAATATTTGCACTGGTTATATCTCTGTTATCTTTTTCTATTATTATTATTCTTGCTTTCTGTTAGCCTTCTTAGTTATCATTTTTCTCTATTATATTCTTCTCTATTATTATTCACGAATATTATCTCTATTTAAAAAAGCTCACGTTTTTCTCTTTATGCTATAAAGCACATGTATAATAAATGTTTTTCGTCAATAGAAAACATCAATATTCGAAAATTTCGAGTGTTCTTATCCTAATCAAGAAAGCATTTCTATACAAACATTTTTCCCGTGTTCTTATACTAGAATAGAAAACATCATTTTTTAAAAAATTTCTCTATTTCTTATCCGATGTAAGAAAGCATTTGTATACTAATACGTTTCACACATTCTTATCTTAGAATAGAAAACCTCAGTTCTCCAAATGTTCGCGAGTTCTTATCCCATACTAGAAAGCATCTGTATATAAAACTTATCACGCGTTATTATCTTAGAAAAGAAATAAGATTGAAAAAATTACTTATAGAAAGAATAGCTTATAATAATAAGAATATCTTATAGAAATCATTTATATGTCATGCTGTCTTATTTCATATTATAATACATTTGTATGCAAAAAAATCAAAATGATTCGTAAAGATTATTTAATCATTTTCCACACCAATAGAAACTTGTTAGAAAATACCACGATTTTTATTAGGCATTAAAAAAGCATGTTAATGCATTATTAATTGTTCCTACAAAATTGTTCACGATTATTTCTTCTTTGTTGATAATAGAGAGTGCTGCGTTGTGATGAAACCATAACAGTGAATCTAAATTTCAAGCATTTTAATTCAGGGGCAAAAGGGGAGTTGTTCGAGCGATTAAACGCGTTGAACGTGCTTTGATTCAAAATGCCTCGTCAGTTTTTTGCAAAAAGATTTGGAATTTAAAATAACGTGCACGCTTTACTCACAAATTCACGGGAAATGTACAGAAGGGATTGGGTTGAATTTTAAATTCCGGTTTCCTTTTCTTCCCAGCTCTTTCATGAATGAAATTAAATTACTCCTCTTTGATGTTTAACATTAAATTTTACACCATTTCCTTTGATTCTGTGTCTTTAAGCTTTTGTGCTTTATGGTCTTAATCGGGATTTAAACGTTTTTAAACTACTTCAAATCATCTTAGCTTGTGAATTTCGGGGAAGAAATTTCAAATTGTTTAAAAATGATCTAAATATGTGTAACTGTTAAAAATTTCTCCGATAAAATGGTTAAATAGCAATTTATTTAATTGTTAGATTACCATATGCAAACAAACAGTCAAATAACCATAAATAAGATGGTATTCAAACTGTTAACTGTGAGGAAAACTGTTTTTTAACTGTTTTCACCTAATACGGCTAAACAACCAGAATTTTATTGCCACCTTATGAAGCTGCTTAATTCGTTGCAGCTGGGTACATATTATAGCCGAGAGGATTAATCTGTTAATCTCGTGACCAATGGAACGGGGGTACGAGTCCCAGAGTTGATACCACAATGTTTCCTCCATTCCTTTCAACACAAGAAGAGTTTCCCGTGTCCTGCACTCCCTAATTTTTCCCTCTAGACCATAAGAATATGATAGTCTCATTAACGCATAGATAGCAGCACTATAAAGCTCCTAAACTATCTCCAATTCGAGTTAAATTTCTTTTTTATGGTTTTGGAACCATGTTAGTTGTAAATGGTTAACAAAATCTGCATAATTTTGTATTAATGATTTTTTTACCATACTAGTTGCAAACGGGTTCAAAACCGTAAAGGCAAAATATATTCATTACCATAAATTTTACGGTTAATTGGATGGACAGACTCCTGCCATTTATTTTACCATAATATTAGAATGAAAATTCTAACAGTACCGGTTCTAAATCTGTATTACTAGCAAAAAATTTATGGTGACTTCTAATTGTTTACCTTTTTAAAGATATCCAAAACATAGTTATGTTTAATACGCTACTATACTTTTGAACGTGAATGCTCTGGAACGTTTACAAATTTTTAGACAATAACTATTGTATATAAATAAGCAAAAACTAAATCCACGTATGCTTGAAATATTGTTTTAGAATTTTTTTTCATGTGTTTTATTTACAATGCATTCTATTTCACTTGTATTTCATATGCATTTATTATACTAACTTAATTGAATTTCACAGTATGAATAAAATGTTAAAGATATAACTAAAATAGCGAAACAAAAATAATAAGATTCTTAATTTTTTAAGCAATTTTTATAGATTTATTTTACTTTGACCTCAAAACAAATTGTGAATAAAACAAAACATGCCACAAATTTGTCTATATAATGGTTATATAATATACTGAATGACGCTCTCATAATCTTATATTCTTGTAACAATATCGCCTAATATTACGAAATAAAAGTTTTAAAAATTCATTTTTTATTACTAATGTAATTTTTGTATTTGTTTTTCTTTTTCATATACAAGTTTATGTATGCTTCTAGATGACATATTTTATGTACGTGTATTAACTTAATGCATATATCGTAGGTTAATTGGCAAATCCGGATTTTCGCAAACGGCTGATGTCATTTGTCAAGTTTATTGCAGTGAGCTTTGTAGGCGCATTGCAAAATGACATTGGATTGCAAAGATACTGATTTATTCTATTGACATATGGCATTTACACATGTCTAAATTCTGTTTATGAATTCAAATATGTGTGTCAGTAATTGGCTAGTTTAATGTATGTATAGACTTCAGTCATTGACCAGTTTAATTTATGTATAGACTTCATTGAGACTAGTTTAATGTATGTATGGACCTCAGTCATTGACTAGTTTAATTTGTATATAGACTTTATTGACTAGTTTAATTTATCTTTAGGCCTCAGCCATTTACTAGTCTAGTTTATGTATAGACTTCAATCACATTGACTAATTTAATTTATGTATAGACTTCAATCACATTGACTAATTTAATTTGTATATAGACTTCTGTCATTGACTAGTTTAATTTATGTATAGTCTTCAGTCATTGGCTGGTTTAATTTATGTGTACATTATAAGGTGTAAATCCCTGTATAATGACGTTCAATGCTTGATTTTGCCTCCTTAGCAGAAATCGGAGCCGCGCTCTTGCCGGCGACCCATGAAGGATGGCCCCATCTCTCCTTGTCTTACGCAGAAGTGCCCGTATCAACGGCTCTCCATACAGCAGCTCTTATGCATCCAGCCTTACATGCACAACTGCCGGTAAGACTGATATAATATCTTTTCTTTCTTTTCTCCAAGCTTTGGACATGTACCTACTGCATGTTTGGACAAGCTTTGGTCGTTATGGACCCTTCACCATATAGCCCAAAGCTTGGCTACAGCACGAGATTTTACAAATATTGTGCGAGTTGAGATTGTTAGTATATGACATAGTTGACTCTAAAAGAGTATTTGAGAATATATACAGCTATGAACGTCTCTTAAGAAATTGTATACATGCAAGTAACCAAGAAGTTGAATTGAAAAAAAAATCAGAAATTGTAACATAACAAAATTAAAAAGAGAAGTATAAAAAGAAAAAGAAAATAAACTTAAAGCCCGTAAGCAATTTGTTTCTGCCTAGACATTATAAATAATTTCAAAGACTACTTAAGAAGTAAGATTTGATTAAAATTTTAATAAGGAGTCGTTTTCATCTATAAAATTCATTACGTTAATTAATTTAGTGTTGAATGTTTTATTTGTAAGAAATTTCTTTTGCCAAAAAAATAAATTATTAATGTTTGGAAGGCGTGCATGCCATGATATTGCGTAAAGACAAGTTGATAAGTATTGCTCTGGTGTACCTGGTTGACCACAGGTACAAAAGTCTGTATCCGAGATATGCAGGTAATGAAAGAAAGAAGGAAAAGGTCCGTGACCTGTTAGGAACCAGATGACTTGTCATATTGGAATTGATTTGAAGAAGTTGACATTATTGATGATGTTATACAGGCGTCGTCTTCTATCGGTATTAGTCCATTGGTTTTGCCAATTACTCGATAATGATTTTTTAAGAGATTGTTTTAGATGCGAAACAGGGAGAGGAAAGGCATAATTTTTAATGTTTTGTGTTGCTTTTGTGACCAATTCGTCCACTCTCTCATTACCTTCTCTATTGTTATGCGCTTTAATCCAAGAGATTTGAATAGCAGTGTCCACCAGTGCATGTTGAATGTCTTTGGTTATGAGGTTGGTTGATCCTGATTGATCTTAATTGATGTTATTGAGGCTTTAGAATCTGACCAGATTATGTATTTTATTTTTCTGTTAAAGTTTGAGTTATTTTTGATGTGTTTAACACATTCTAATATTGCCAATTGTTCGTCCTGAAAAAATAGAATTGTTAATATCCAATGTGAAAGTTTGTGAATGAGCGTTATTAAGAAATGCGAATGCAATGCCTGTTTTAGTTTTGAAACAGTCTGTGAATAAGTTAGTATCTTTTCTGAAGTCATAGTTACCTTGTTCAGTTAAAGTGATTTTGTTTTTAATATAATAAGATGGGTGATAAATTGGCACTTTTAATTTATTTTCATAATCCTGATGATTATAACTTATCTGATTGAAGATTGCATTTTTTTTTATTTGAGTTAATGTTGTTGTACATGACAAGAGCATAATCTGGTCTGGAAGAGGGGGAATATTTGCTAAAACATGAGGAGCTTCGGTGGGGTAGAGTGGTATGCCCTGGTCATATTTAAAAGGAATTTGCGTTGAATCGAAAGTGAGGTTCTAGATATCCGAGGTGAGTTGTTTCTTGCCCAAATATTGTAATACATCGCAACTTCCTTGCTTGGGAAAATTCCTAGAGAAATTAATCATTAAGAGACTAACTTTTCATTTAGAGAAACTCAACACACTGTCTGATTTACAATACGGTATCAGATTTGGTAAATCGGTCAATATAGCACTAGAAAATTTCAAAGATAACCTATCACATTTAAAAAATAATCACAATCACGTGGCCGCAATCTCGCTTGACATCAAAGGGGTATTTGAAGGGGCTATTACTGTGTTATAAATGAGTTTTCTTGATTTTTGATTTATTCCCCAAGATTTATTATTGATTTTGTAAAGAAAATTGAGAATAGTGTTTGCTTTTTCTTTTAGGATATTGACATGAGGAGCTCAACTCAATTTTTTTTCGATTACAATTCCAAGGTACCTAAAATGATTTGTTTGCTTAATTTTTTCATTGTTAATTTTGAAAACTGTTCTCCTTTTAGTGTTGTAAAAATGAATATAGGCTGTTTTATCAGTTGAAAGAGTTAAAGAATTGTTGGTGAGTCAATTGTGAATACGATTTACATTTAGATTCGATACTTGTTCTAATTGCCTCCTAGAGTTGGCATAAGTAAGAATTATCAAGTCGTCTGCAAAGACTTGTATGATGGATTAATCAAACTGAGTTTTCAAAGGGTTATTAATTACTGAATTCCACGCAGTCGGTCCTATGCAAGGCCCATAGGGACAGCCTTTTTAAATTGTTTTTGTTACATATCCCTGATTTGTTGATAAGATGGCTTGCCTGCTCGTATTGATGCTTTCTATTACAAAGAAAAAGATTGGATGGGACTTTGTACATTGATAATTCTCTATTAATTAGATCATACTGGATATTGTCAAATGCCCCTTTGATGTTGAGCGAGATTGCGGCGATGTGTTTGTGATTATTTTTTAAATGTGATAGGTCATCTTTGAAATTTTCTAGTGCTATATTGACCGATTTACCAAATCTAAAACCGTATTGTAAATCAGACAGTGCATTGAGTTTCTCTAATTGAAAAGTTAGTCTTTCAATGATTAATTTCTCTAGGAATTTTCCCAAGCAAAAAAGTAGTGATATAGGACGATATGAAATTAAAACATTGGGATGTTTGCCTTTTTTTAAGAAAAAGTAAAACTTGTCCTTTCTTGAAATGGTCAAGGAAGACTTCTAGGTTGAGGCATTTGTTAAAAAAATTTAGGATCAGTGGACCGAAAAATATGAATAAGTTTTTTGCAACTATATAATCAATGCCATCTATGCCTAGTGCTTTTTTGTTGTTTAGTGTTTTAAGAAGACGTTGAAGTTCATTGCGGTTGAAGGGGGGATCTGGATTTTTATTTTGATAGTTGTATTTATTTTGTTGGATGACAAAGTCATCCGGGGAAAGATTATGAGGAACATTCTTGGCCTCTTCTATTGGACGGTTAGTATCATAAATCTCAGTTAAAATGGTCGGATAGGAGTTTGTTTTAAGGGATGATTTATAATGAGCACCATAGGGATTTTTAGTACTTTCACAGAGATATTGCCAACTACTGTACTTTGATAAAATATCTATATAAAGCTACATTTTATAACAACTGAAGTATCCAAGACTCTCTATGAAGTATTTCTTCTGTACGTAGCCTTATATGCACGATTGTCCGTGATTCCTACCTATCGCAAAGTATATGGTACAAGTTAGACTAGTTGAACCCGCTCCTTCTGTGTGGAGTTTGTATCCACATATCTTCATTCAGAAGTTCTTGTATATCTAGCCTTATAATGAGTTGCACTTATCAAAATATATGAAAGTGCATTGCGAAACATATTATTATAGGTATTCTCATGTGCCTTAATTGTTCTGGCAAACTAGAAATAAAGTTTATTTGTAAAACAGGAAAAGCTTCTTGCAGAAAGATAAGGACAATTTTCATTCCGTTGTTTCAATAATCCATGAACATTTAAACTAGTGATCAACATTTCATAATCTGTGCAGTTCAAATTTTGTGCACCTCGAAACTTTTGGTTAAAAAAAATTAAAGCTGTGACTAAAACAACAGCAACAAACTTTCTTTTAATAAAAAACACTTTTCTTGAAATTAAAGAGCAGAAGAAAGAGGCAGAAATATGATATTGTTTGTTGTTCAAATTTGCGTTGAGCAGAATACCTATAATTCTTAGATCGATTTTTCAGTATTGTTATGCACGAAATAATTATTTACGATGACAAAAATGAAATGACTTTAATATTTTTTTATAAAATTCTGCTTGATATTATAGATTGACTTTTTTATGTAGTTTAATTTAAATTACCGCCTTATTTTTAGCCACCCTTGACAATGTCCCATCCATTGTCTCATGCTGCTTTGGCTGGCAGCGCGGCCATTCATGCAACCCTCCCACCGCCCCACCTTGTAGCCAGTCCAGCATTAGCAAGTCCGGTCGGTTCTACGTCATCAGCATCTGGCACACTGCCGTGCTCTACTCTATTTGTCGCCAACCTCGGACAATTTGTGTCTGAACAGGAACTCAAAGACCTTTTTGGAAGGTAAGGACTCCATCCTTCTTTTTTAAAACTGAATGCTAATTAAATTACACTGTGATCTCCATAACCACCGATCTTAATCTTTATTTTTAAATTTCCGGAAATACTGAAACACCTCCACATTAGAGAACGCATTAATGTGCATAACTGAACACTTTTTTTTTATTTTCTTCCAGACGTGGACACGTACCTAGGTTTGCAAAACCCTTAACCGTATAGTCCACGTATGGCCACAGGTCTAGCTCACATAATACATAGGTGCATCACATTAGTGGAAAAAAAACGAATAATGAAAGTGTAAATGAAAAACAAAATTTCGAAGAAAGTTACAATAGATGACAGTAATTAAAAACTTAATGGATAAGTAACATTGAAAGGTGAAAAGATCAGAGTTGCTACATGCATGGTATGAAGCGCTTTCTAAGAGGCTGTAAAATAGGAATTTCGAAATGCTTGAAAAAAAAGGTAATTGAATCTCTTAGAAGAAAAGAAAAGGAGTTATTAGAGTTTCTAATTAAGGGGATCAATTCAACTAGAGTTTGTGAATAAGAGAGTTTTGAGCATTTCTCATGGAGAATTGTGAGTTCAACTGAAAGTTTGTGAATTCAAGAAGAATAAATTAAAGTTTTGAAGTAATCACTGACTATAAGAATGTAGGAGTCACTGAAACTGCCGGGGTGGAGGCGTAGAATTTTGAATCGATACAGATCTCTGTGTGCAAAAATCGCACAGGAGGATAAGTTAATGTGGATTAAAATTTGATCGAAGTGCGGAGAGTGCAGTCTTGTAGCTTGGGCAATCTGCAGCATAGGCTGGGTGATGGGGATTGTGTGAAGTACCAAAGTACGTATTAGAGTGCCAGCAGTTGAACTGAACACTAAACTTTTGAAATAAAATGCAACACTCTGTTAAGTGAGAAATGATAGTGGAAGTAATCTTAAGAGTTTGTATCTTATCGCCAAGTTATATATTGGGAGAAACTTTTCATCGCAAATTCTTTTTCGCCCCATAGCTATTTTGAAATTTAAAGTATATAAAAAAATAAGTTTAGACAAACCTAGAGTAAGTCATGGATTTTCAATTGCTGAAAAAAAAATTGGAAATATCAAAATGCTAACAAATTATTGGAAAAGAACTTCCTCATTGAATAATCCTAAGTTATCCTTTCATAATTGTCTTCATTTTCATAATTTAAAATTTTCTTTTCAGTAGTATAAGCTTCATGGCTTGCTCTAGGTTTGCTTGAACTCACTTTTTCACTTTTCTTTTTTGGGAGGAGCCTGGTTGGTAAGACCTGAGACTCGCGTTCGTTAGATTGTGGGTTCGAATCCCACCAGCCGAAGAATCTCTGTGTGTCAAATTGTGACTGGTGCACATTAAATCTGCCGGGGTCACAAAGTCCTTCAAGTTCCCATAACAAATCAATAACTCTGAGGGTACTGAATTGGAAACTGATCGTTCTCCAGTTCAGGTGGAAATTAACAATCTGTGGATGAATGAATAGGGTATAAATGGGTCCTCCCTGTAAAACAGGTAGTGACATGTATGTGGCTGAAGTAATATTTTTGGCCGTAGATGGCACCACTGAAGAAAAAGAAACGTATCCTTTGCCTTAAAAATTCTCTAGGATTCCCATAGCAGGCTTTCTAGTATTGGGAAGTGCTATTAGTAACAACATATTTTAAATTTTAAATTACTTATGACGGTTATAAGAGAATTCGCAATGAAAAGTGTCTCTCATGGTATGGTGTCCTCTTAATTCTGATAAAAAAGTTTAGCAAAAAGGTTTGCTCAGATAAAAAAGTTTATCAGTACTGAACTATTATAATAGCTAATATCCTTATTCTTCCAAAAGTTGAATAATATTAGGCAGCAAATTAATCTATCTTAAACTAAATTATTTGATATAGTTCAAATTTAATCGGAGAATGGTTCAATTTGAAATCTGCTAAGGTTAAAGTAATAATAAATCACTTCGTTTGAGAGGAAAGTAGAAGCACATATCTATAAAGTACACTTTTCCATCAATAAAGGCGAAATATATTAACCAATAATTGTTCGCAATTTCTCATCAAGTTTATAATATCAAAGCATAATCATCTTAAATATTAATTTAAAATAAATACTTTTTTTATTCTACTTTAAATGCAAGTTCTATACACACTTATCTATGAATATTCATCTTAATTGCATTTATAAATAAACTTTTTTCAAAGGAACAAAGGTGTTTGAAACTTTAATTAGATATCATTTTTCCAGTTTAAAGATTATTTCTCATTAAAATTATTTTCATTCATCTTGTCGTATTTATTACTAAATTCGACGATTTTGAAAGACGCCAATTAACTTACTTTTTTGAAATTTTAATAAAAAAATCACATTTTGATCTAATTAGTGTAATTTAATTCCCTAAATATAATATTAAAATCTTTTGTTGAGACAACTTTTTCTGAATTACCTTTAAGGATCCAAGATTTTAAACAACATTTATAATTAGTCCTTCAAAATTTTAAAACCCACTAATTGACGTATAAAACAGACAACGTCTTATCTTTGCATCTTACTAACTAAAAATAAAAATGATGATTAGATTGGCAAAGAATAATTCCTTTTAATGGCATAGCAGATTTTTTGCTAATTATTACTAAAGAACAGAAATTATTATAAAATAAATAAGTAGCAGAAATTAATTACTTTAAATCAATTATAAATATATTATTTGAATTTAATTATAAATTTTCAGCAAAATAATTTTATTTTAAATTTTAGATATTAAACTGCTGTGACTATATTTGGCACTTACTTGAAGTTTTATTTCTTACTAAGTTTATTGTATGACGCAAATATTTTGTTTCGTGCTTAATTTTGTATTATATGTTCAAAATAGAGTTTCAATTAAGAACTTTTTTTCAAAATTAGATTTAGATATTTTGAAATAGATTCTTTCGTTAATTACGAGGAGTATGTTTCGTTTTGTACACTAATAGGTGACGCTTGCAACGCAACGAGTACTTGCGTCTGTCTCGGTATTCCTCGGGAACAACTGTGCTCAGTTGCAGCTGTATGGTCATTTTTGTGTCTTTAAAATGGTCAAGTTTAGCAAATTGCCTGCCCCCAGTTCGAGGTACGGTCAGAGATATGCATATATTCACCGGCATTCATACATACGAAGCTGCGTACTGTCACGTTGACAGGGAATCTCACTACCTCTTGACAATGACTCTCTCTACAGCTTAGCTCCGATCTTTATTGAACTCTTTTGGCTGGGAAGTTTTGAACCACCCCTCCCTTCAGTCCAGACCTTGCGCTGAGTGATTTGTTTTCGATATTTCAAATATCACTTTGGTGGCAACCACTACAACGATGACGAAGACGTGAAAACGGCCGTGACTTCTTGATTAAAGGAGCTGGTGGCAAGTTTCTATGAAGAGGGTATTCTGAATCTAGTTGTAAGGTATGATAAGTGTTTAAACACACTTGGCAACTATGTTGAAGAAAAAGAGAAACGTATGTAGAATCTGAAAATAAATGTGATTCTAGAAAAAAAAAATTGGTTTGGTTTTTATGCTCAAACGGCCCTTATAAAACACGCCTCGTATTTAACATTATTATTGCTCAGAAAATGATATTAAATTTAATCTTCTCTAATATTGTATGAAATAAAAGTTTGAAATTTTTAATTTAATCTGTAAAGGAATATATTGCTAAAAATATCTTATTTCATGTATATTTCCAGTTTTCCGGGTTTTTGTCGCCTACGTATGCATAACAAAGGCGGTGCTCCGGTGGCTTTTGTGGAATACCAAGTAAGTGTTGAAAAGTTGTTTTATAAAATATGCATTATTTAAATTATTCTCCTTTAATTTATTCTATAGTTTTTTTAAAAAAAATGTACTTAAACAAATGAAGTTAAATTTGAATAAGTTAAAGTCAAGGGTAAAATAAAATTGAAATATCAACTAATACGAATTACACATATTCTCTTATACAGAACAATATACAGAACAAATAAAAATTTTTACTTTATTTTATTTTATAACCGGCGTTGAACATCAGATACAATTCTGAGTTGCAACTATCATCGTTCACCTCTGTAGCCTTATAATTTTGAACCCAACCCAAAAGACAAGGGAACTCTTGAATCGAGCATTAGGACAAACTAGCATTTGTGGAAGATATTTTTATGAAATTAACCCGCATTTTCTTTACAAGGAGGGGAAAAGCAAGAAAACTTCCCTCGAGTAAATTGGCAACAAGAGGATTTTAACCTATGATTCTTCTACCACTGAGGATATTTTACTAAAACCTATCATTCTTTCAGGATATTCGCCTGGCCACGCATGCATTGCAAGCTCTACAAGGCTATGTGCTATTTTCTTCCGACAGGGGAGGCATCCGAATAGAATACGCAAAGAACAAGATGGGTGAAGTCAATTGTCAAATGGTAAATTCACTCCTTACCCAAAATGGAAATTGTATACAGCAGAATGGAGTCAACTGAAAGTAAGTTATGGCACTAGAATTAACTTTCTTTTTTTAAAAAAATAAGTGGTGGGCAAAAAACTTGGATAAACTTAAGCATTTCATTATTACCCAAACTCAAGTAATAAAAACTTCTGCTCTTTAGGCAAAGATTCTACTTACCACACCAAATGGACTATTTTATAATTATCAAATATATAACAATACTTTTAAATATCTTAACAAAAGTACCTTTTAGTGAAATGCTCAGAGAAGTACCGGCATTTTCCGTAACTTTTAACGAGAACCTCGGTTATATGAGTTTGAACAAGAACTTAGCTAATTTAACAGTGAATCTTGTATTTCTCACAGAATTTTTACATAAGTTTTCTTTACAGTGTAACCAAAACTTTAAAACTTTTACATCAAAATACACTTTATCGACGATAGTATCAATCTTAACTCCCTGGTAGGTGATAAACTCACCCCTAACTAAAGATAGTAATTGTATAGTGCAGGTTAAAGCAATCCCAAGCAATTGATGTGTGTGTTGATCAATGCTAACTCACTAGTAAAGCGTAAATTTCCTCTTCATTATAAAAGAGAACTAAGTGTCAAAATTTAAAGACTGTTCCTAATAATGTGGTATATTAAAACAATCAATGCTAATTCACTGGTTATGGGTGAACTCACTTTTTACAGAAAAAAAACTGCATGCTGCAAGAAAAAGCAATTCCACACGGCTGATGCATAAAAATAATCACTGCTAACTTTTTTTTAAATGGTAAAGCTAATTTATTATAAAGCGAAGTTATGTATGACAGATGACTGAGGAAAAACGATTCTGGATTAATTTACTTTCATTAAAAATTAGTGATACGTAAAAACACTAAATGCTCAATCGCTACTTAACACACTAAAAGTGTGTTAAGTAGATAGATAAAGATAAGATAGATAATTAATAAAATAGATAATATGCAAAGCTGCACAATAAATTTCATTTACATATAAAGATAAGCAAAATACATTAAATTTTTAACCACTGACAAACTCACGACTTTCCTATAACGGAAATTTTGCTCAGATTGTAATCCTTAAAATAACTCAGTTTATAAATTGTTGATAAATAAAGATTTAAACCAAAAATTTAAAAAAAAATTAAATGCAGTTATCATTTCAATCAATATCTAATACGGCACAATAAGATAATTCCTAGTATAATCAATAGGTTGTTAGAAAGTATTACGAGTAAAGCAAATTTCAACAAATATTTCACGGCGGTTAAATACTGGTTCCGAAACCTACAATTAAGCCACACCCTTAAAATTAAACCTTTTTCTTGTTTGAGTTAGTCATTTTCAGAAACTATCTAATTGAGATTTTTAATTGATTACTCATTTCTCATGTTGTATTTTGATACATCACGTACAAACTATAATGGAACTGAAAATGAATTGTGGAAAATTACATTGTGACTTTGTATCACCTTTTGTTGCAAACATTTAACTACTTTAGAGATACACAGATACCTACACAGATAATATTGTAATTAAAAATTACAATATTATCTGTGTATAAAGTGTTAGAGTTTTAGAAGCAAGACTTATTAAACTATTTAGGATTATTTAAATATCAGATCAACGGAATTTACTGTTTTGAACTTTCTCTTAACACTTGCAAGTACGGTAATAATATCTAAATAGAGAACATTGTGTTAGTAGAATTGAAACTAATATATTTAACAACTTTTTATCTTTGGCTTTGTTTCTTCGAATGATTGAGAGAAAACATTTTAAAAACAAATTCTTGAAAATTAAAGATTTTGAAGACTGGTCTTAAAATTTATTGATTTTAAATAAAAGAACTAATTTATTCCAATGCATCAATGGGTTTTATTGCGGAATGAGCATGTTTTGCACTGTTTTTTTATACGACTGTGGTTGCTGCTACCATTAATGTATTATTTTAATTCTTAAGCCTCTGTTGGCGCATTTAAAATTACAGAAATAAGATTTCAAATTATCTTACAGAGGTTACGTTTAAAATTATAATGCGTAAGACGAATGTTGTTTAATTAATATTAACGGTTTTGAGTGCTGGCTATATATTTTTACTCAAATATTGCATACGAAATAAAGCATTAGTTTAGGATCAATATTGCATTAGTAACCAAGTTGCAAATTTTAAGTGAACCTTACTTACATCCTTGCAGAAATGTACTTACATTCTCATTAATACTACTACAGTTCTTAAAATAAATTATTTATGAATTTAATATATTCTTTTAATAAACTTTGCACAGATCCGAATTACAATTTATTTATCAATAAGAAATTTCTTGCTTCAACTCATTCCTTTTACCATAGGTTTTACATATATTTTAATGAATTAACTAACTTTAATAAGGAAACAATATTTCGTCAGTTACTCAAGTGTAAATTTTATTGAACTTTACTTATGTCCTTATAGCAATTTACGCACATTCATTTTAATATTACTATAATTCTTCAAAAAATGCATATATATTTAATATTTTCGTTTAATAAAGTTTTCACACCTGAAAGTAAATTCATAAGGAAAATCATGAAGAAATTAATAAAGAAATTTAAAGGATATCGTAAAGAAATTATTTCTTTTAAATTATTTTTTAAACATCTTTAATAAATTTTGCATAACATCTTTAATAAATTAGCTAATCTTATTTCTTTCAAAATGCTTGATATAATGTATTTAACTTATCTTATTTAAATTTAAAAGCTTATTTTATAATTTTTATATTTGTCCTGAAATGGCCATTAAAAAAGTTTCAATTACTCTTACTTATCCTAATGAATTTAAGAAAAAATTTTAAAAATTGATTGCAAATTAATACGTATTTAATTTCACATTTATCTATATTTTTATAAACACTCTAAATGGAATTTGTTTTATTTTAATTTTTTTCAGATATTATCCAGTTTATGAAGATGGGAAAACATTTTCCTCTCCTTGCTTTTTGCTAGGAGTAGAAAAAAGACAAATTATATTCGCTGTATACTAAGTTCGATAATTTAAGTATATTTTTATATTTTGCATTTTTTTTATTTTTGTTTACAAACTAATACAAAGCAATGAACATCCCCTTAATCTTAATTTAAATAATATGTTTTGTGTTCATTTCAAATGAATTCGTTTTAACATGCATTTGTTAATTTTGAACACTGTTGAACTGTTCTATATTGTCTGCTTACTGTGTAATGCATTGCAAGAATTCAGCGTTTTTACTCCATTTTGAAGTGTCTTCATTCAAACAAAAAAATTCTTTCAGTTCTTGTACTTATATTTATTTGTATATTGTGTGTGGATAAACCATTTTCGTGAAAATCCGATACGTGTGGAAAAATTTTGTAATAAAGTCATTGAGTAACGAATTCATTTCTTTTAATCTATTAGTTTTTTTAACCAAAATTCATAAGAAATATTATAAAATGACTAAATTTTTCTATAAATGAAATGGATCATTATGATTTGTTTTGTTTAATAATCGAAATCACTGTTTTCAAGATATTATTGGAAAAAAATATTTTTCTTTTGGTCTTATCTGTGGAACAAAAAATTTTATTGTCAAATTTTCCTTAAATGCGCAAAAAGGAATCAACTAAATGAATAACAAAATTGTTTATTGTGATTGATCTATAATAAAAACATCTGGAGTACCTTTTTTAAAGTGTATAAATTGAATATTTTAAAACACATAATAGTTTAGCAAATATTTTATATCGTATATTATCAATATGAGTGAACATCCTCAATTACTTATTATGTTGAAGAGATGTGCTAAAAAACAATAATTTGGAACATTGAACCTTATTTCACACAACAACAAAAAATTATTCTTTTTTTAAAATTAATATGCTTATCGTTTAATTTTTTCTCCACGTAACTCATATTTCAGATAATCTACAGTCTAAGAGTCATAAGATGAGCTCTCAATCAGATTGCTTTTAGTGAGATCGAGAGCTTATCTCGTGATTGGCAGAGAGTAATTAAGCTCCTAAAACTACAAAAACATTTGTACATTAAAGACACCTTCTTCAAAGCTAATAGAATCATCAAACTTATTTAAAATAGTTGTTGAAGAATTCCTTATTATGTATTAATTATTTCCTTAAGTTGATAAAAATATTTTAATCAACAATTGCTTCAAAATTAATAAACTGTTATTTAGGTACGTTGTATTAACATTAATTAGAAACAATATGATCTACTTATAAATCCTTATAAAATATTTTCGAAGCTGCATTTGTTTTTCAGAATATATTTTAACAGTTTTACACATCATATCATGAATATATCCTATTGCCTACGATAATTCTTTATATCCTATAAAGACATATCCTATAAAGATTTATACCCTCTTTAAATAACGCTAAATAAAATAGCATTTAGTACTCTATGTATGTTTGTGTTTGTAAAATAACTTGATGTATGCAATTTTCTTTAACTTATAAACACCATACGTATTTTATCGAATTTAAATGAAATCTGAAAAAATTTGATTTCAAAAAAAAATCGTTCAAAAAAAAATCATTTTAAAGATTTTTAGTGAACGCATTTGCTATCTTTAGCAATTTGTTAGTTTTGTTTAAATCAAACTATGAAAGCTTTAATTTTCTCTTGAATTAAAATACAAATATCATTTATATCAGAACGTGCATTAATTATTTTTGGTATTATATTAAAAGTTATTATCATCAAACATTTTCATCAATTTTTTTTAATTATTACTAAAAAATAAAATGAAAGGACTTACTTTCAATTGTAAATTTTAAAACTTATTTGCTATGTAAAAACGTTAGCATGATCCTAAATTTTTGAAAATTTGATGTACAAATCAAAAAATTTTTTTAAAATTTTTTTAAAATTGTTTGCTGGACAGATTTTGTTAATGCCTGTCTTTTCTTTCATTTTAACAGCACGCTTAAAGTAATATCATTTTATGTTACCTCTCAATGCTCAATCTATCTTAGCTTGTGAGTAAGAGAAAAAAAAGTTCGAGATATTGGCTATTCTTAACACGCCAAATATCTCTAAGTATAAATTGAAAGACATCAATTATATTTTCAGTATTTCGTAAGTCAGTAAGATTTAAAACTCTCTGAGAAATTTTTACTTAAAAGTATAATTTTTTTTTCAGGCAATCAGAATTTTCTGAATCAATATTTTTTTTTATAATACTTTGATTCAAAACCAATCTAACTATAAATTCTGACTCTGGTATAAAGAAATTTTCGTATTCTAATAAAACATTTGAATCTTTTTTCTGCATGAAATTCTAACTGTTGAAAGAAAACACAAAGAGTGCCTTATAATGGATTACAATCCGAAACGGTGTAATCTTTAAAACGTCTGTTTTTAATGTTGAAAACAAATTCATAAGTCTCATCTATGCTGATTGTGATATCATATAGGTAAGATTTTGACTATGTTACTGTCGTATACACTTTGAGCATTTTATATGAGCATATTTTCGAGCAAAATGCAGACATTTTTGCATCGTCCCATGTTTTGAACACTTTTGACACTAAATTGTATTGTAATTCTTGCACTTTAGAACATTGTTACGTCTCCCGTGTTTCTTTAACATCTTGTTTGAACGAATTAAAATGTTTTATACTTTAACTGTTTTATACATCCTCATTAATTCAACTAATAACTGATGGAAGATTATTAAATTAATCTACGTTTTTTGTTAGTTAGTTAAATTAATTTTGCATTTTCATTATTATCTAGTAAATTAAAAAAAAGCGTTTTTATAATACATAGAAAGATTTGGTTTAGTATTCAAAAATTATTTTAGCTGTCAAGCTATTTTCAATATTCTAAATTGTTTGCAAATAAAAATATGTTAGTGAGGGGTATAAATTCCTAGTCAAAGAATTAATTTTCTTAAACGATTTTGATGTTCTTTTTATCAGCATCTTGAACAGGAGAGATAAAAAGCTTGGCAGAAAATGATTGTTGTTACTTGTTATGACGCAAAAATATCTATTGTGGTAAAAGTATAAGGAGATAAAAAATTACTTTGCCATCGTGTTACCCCCTGTAGACTTTTCTCAAATCATGTCCAATTTAAAAGTGGTTTGCCAAGAAAGATTTTACTTCGGACAATTTTAAAATAAATTCTTTTTTAAAAAAATCATCAAAACTGTAGCAGAATGATATGTTGAGGAAATTTATCATTATTTAATATATTTTTCAATATATTTGTATGATTTTCTATGTTTTTAAATAAATATACCCCTTAATTCCTTTACTGCTAATTTGTACTAACACTTTTTTCGATATCTTTAACTATCACAAAATGTTGATGTGTGTTCATTGTTTGTAAAGAAGTTTTAAAACGTGTTTATATTTAAGTAAGTGTAATTAAACTGTTGCGCTATATATAATACAGGCATATAAAGTTGGAATGTTTTTTTTCACTACATTACGAATTGTATGAGTTATTAAATTTAAACAATAACAAAACTATTTGCACCGTTTGATAATAGGATACAACTTTAATTGTTCGGCTATTGGCTAAAAATTATTTTTTAGAGAAGAATTTTCGTTATGTTTTTTATTTCTCGAACAGATTTTTGCAATTTCCAATAATTTTTTTAACAGCTATTTGTTTAAAGGTTTAAAAGGAAAACCTAAGGCATATGAATTGAAACACCTTAACTGTCCTTTTTCAATTCATGGAAAAAAAGTCAACTATAAGACTTAAAGCATATACGTTTAATAAATCTTTCGGCATATAGGTTTCAAATTTCTATTATTTCAATTACTTTTTCGGCGTATTTTAATAAAACTAGCGTTGTAAATTGTAACTTATTACTTGTACCATATATTTCTTATAACATCAATCATAAACCACCAGGAGGTGCACAATTCTGGGGCGTGTGTATTTCATCAGTGTTTCATGCAATTATTTTAAAAATAAATTAGCTATTCAGCACGTAAATATATATATTAGTGTGTTTGGTGCATGTGAAATCTGTATATAAATGTATTTCAGACAATTGTAGCTTACATTAAGAAGGTAAGAACTTTAGGAATTCTTGACTAACTAATTTGACTTAGAATCAAAAATAAAAATTATTTTAAATTAGTATTTAATTTAAATTTTTTAAATATCGGTTTGAAGTATTTCGTAAATATTCAGAAAAATTACTTTTTAAAACTTTAACCAAAATTGTTGGATAGATTTTCACTCTAATGTCTTAAAGTAAATTCACAAATTTTTGAAATTAAGTAATCTATAAATATTTAAAGAATTCTTTTTAGAAAAATTAAAAAGTCAAAATTTATTTCTCCATGAATAATTTCAGGAAAGTATAACAATTTATATACAAAGTATATTTTGGATAGTGAGTATTTTTTTTTTCATTTAATAAAAAGAAATTTTCAATGGGGCACAAAATTGACATTAAAAAAAGCTACAAATCTCCACTTGTTTTTGTATTAAAATGAAAACAAGTTTAACTTCTTTTCGCTATTTTTAACAAAAAAGATAACTTTTGCAAGAGCGTAACCCATAAATTTAAAATGCAATTTTATAACTCACTTAAAAAATCAGAATTATTAAAAAAAACATCTAAAAACTTTAGAATTTACTAAGCGTAAAAGAATGCATGCAAATTGACCAGAATAAGTTAGTTTAAAATTATATTAAAAGATCTCATTAAGTAGAAAAAATATTATGAAATTAAAAGATGAGAAAGAGAAGTTACTATTTCGTTATCGTGTAAGGTTGAGAAATTCGTTCTTGTTTGATACTGCGATTGATACATCTGAAAAATTTAGAATTTATTGATAAAAGTCCCTACTTATCAGATACTCTATTTGGAGCATCAGATAAGTTTAAAATTAATTGTTAACAATTGTAGTAATTATTCATAATCAATGAAGATTGTAGTACGTTTACTAGTTGGAAAAACTTCGGTTGATTTATAAACAAATAATATTTCTGAACATTTAATTATTGAAAAAACTTCTAATTCACGAACAAATAAAATATTTAAAACATTTAGTGGTTGAAAAATGTTCTGCTAATTCATGAACAAATATGATATTCCGATATATTATTGTTGAAAAAATTAGTGTTAATTCATGAAAAAATAATGGTGTTTAGTTTTCTATTTATAGCAAATACAATTAAAAGCAAGAATCCCAAAAGGTATTTTCACAGATGCTTAATTGTAAGCTGCAATCACTTGAAAGATCGTACTGCTCGGATGCATTAGATAATTGCCAGACAATCACTATCTATCATCATGAAAATAAACATCAATCTAGTTGTGACAAAAACTAGATTGAAAAATGTTGCCTTTCCCTTTTTTGAAACAACTTTTCATGTTCTTTAAAAGCATTTGCAGCTTCGCTCTTCTTTCCTTTGTTGTATACATAAAATATTTAATTAACAAGTGTTTGAGTGATATAGTTTATAAAAAAAATATTATTTTGGAAATAATGTATGTTTACGCATCAATTTTAGTTTCAAAAATTTTTAGAAAGCCAATTTGAACTAACGCTTAGTTTCCCCCAATCAAACCAACCAGCAAAATATTTTTAAAGTTTGAAAATAAAAATAAAAATTTCTGTATAATATATCTTTATTTATTAAATATTATTTAATGTATACTTTCATGCTTAAGTTTAAACTTATACAAACTGGAAACTACTGAACTCGAGCACGAACGCTTCAAGAGTGATTTAAGTATATACATGTATTAAAATAAGGAAGACATTTTTTTTTAAAAATTGATATTCTGCATTTTTTTAATTTTTTTTGAAATGATTAATATTGCTCCCTTTTTTCAGAAATTTTTATTTATAAAATAGCACACTTCTTTCCTATTATTTATTTATAGCCCATTATTTGCTCCTTCCTACTATTCTACATTTCAGCTCACATTGAAACTTGACAATAAAATTTCAATTTCCACAGTGAAATAAATACATTAACAGTAAAATAAATTCAATATAAAATAAAGGTATTCAATTTATTGAACAATTCAGTACCTACAAATAATAGTTTTTCTTTCTAACACGAGTTGCTAACAACTCCAGACAAACAATATTAAATAAAACACATGTGTGCAGAAACCTGAAGATACTGTAAATAGCTTTAAAAAATACTGTTTAACCAGCATTTGCTGTTTGACTGTAAGCTGTGAAAAAATGCTGTTCTGTGATTATTACCAATTATTTTAAATCGCCGCTTATTATCTATTCTGCATGATATGTTTCCATTGCTATGTACTTGTTGTTTCACATTGATGTGAATGTAGATATAAATCAGAACTGATACTTGTCGTATAGATATAGGCATGTGAGAAGATAATCTCTCTCTATTTATGTTTCATAATTTCGGATTTATTTGCTAAAAATGTTTATTTAATTGTAAAAGCTATATTCTACCAAATTAACATAATTATTTGAACTTTCATGGCAACAATTACACTAAAGATCAATCATCTTTGCTTTGTATTATTTAAAATACTAATTCATCCTTGATTAAATATATACTATAATATCCCTTTGAAACATGTTTGATTATTATTTACTAATTTTACAATAATCCTTAAATGTCTATGATACTAAGTTAACAT
The DNA here is from genome assembly GCF_043381705.1 of Parasteatoda tepidariorum. Lineage (NCBI taxonomy): Eukaryota > Metazoa > Arthropoda > Arachnida > Araneae > Theridiidae > Parasteatoda > Parasteatoda tepidariorum. Next base: position 76,075,439 of record NC_092206.1, read on the forward strand.
TGTATTTTGAACAATAACCATCATCTAATAGTCAATCAAGCTTGATTTATAATATTTATAACTATAACTACAGCCTTTTTATACTTTGAAACATATTATATTATAAATATAATTAAATCATTATTTTTTTATTTTTACGTTACAATATTTATTTTTGTAAGTGTAAACAAAATAAAACTTATAAAATAACATATGGAATTGTATTTCTACCATGAATTATGTGGCAAGAAGAAAATTAGATTTAATGAAAAAAAAAAACAAAAAAACGAGTAGCTTGGTTTATTTGTGCTTGGAACGGAAATATGGTAAGAATCTTTCCCATATTTCCCTCTAGTTGATTTCTGTATTTGGATTCACTCTTATTGGCCACTTTCTAATATTTTAAATAACCCGGGTTAGAGTATTATTTGGGTAGCTCTATTTTAAATGCATTTTGGATTGCTTTATTAAAGCAACATTTTGTTATGACATTTTAATATATTTATGATAACGCCTTTAATAATAAAGTTATATTTATTAATAAAGGTGTTTTCCGAATATCGTATATTCTAATGGAAAATTCGATCAATGTTTAAGGTACTTTAATCAGCATGTTTGATGTTTTGTTTATAATTAAAACTGTAAAATAATGTTTTTTTAAAAAATGAGACAATTAACTAAACTTAATAACTTAATATATATATATATATATATATATACTAA
>NC_092206.1:76076222-76120030 GCF_043381705.1 Parasteatoda tepidariorum
TATATATATATATATATATATATTAAATTTTAAAACGGGATTATAAAATTTTTAAAACGGGAGAGACAGCATGCTTCTCACATGCCAAAACAACTTTTCAGCATTTCATGTATAAAGCAAGATGTATTGTGTCCTTAACTGTTGAGTAAAATTTTCGCGACAAATGTCCGATAGGTATCACATGACCAGGCGCAGAAGAGAAAAGCTTAAAGATGCGTTCAATTGAGTCCAATTTGATAATCACATTAAATACCTATGCAAAATCATTTAAATAATGAGTGCCTGATTGCAGAAAACAATCGCTCAAAGGTACTTTGAAATAATCAATCTGGAATATTTACTTTTTTATTTATTTTTCAGTAAGTAATTCGTTCAACTAAGGAAAGGGTAATACTTTGTGCTATGCAAACTGAAGAAGACAGAAAAAAAAAATATGGTGAATAAGCACAAATGAAAATACTCAAATTGACATACAATAGTTTCCGTACTATAAACATGAACCTTCCTCAGTGTATAAGCGTCAAATAAAGTTAGAGAAGTAAGGGGACAAAGAGGTGTAAAGTTGTTTAACCAATAGGGATAGAGGAACACGTGCTTGTCTCTTTACTTCCCTACTTTCATTTGAAGCTTAGTAACTGAGGTTGGTTCCTACTTATAGTACTTAAACAATCGTATTACCATTTATGTACTTTCATCTGTGATACATTCACGTTTTTTTTTCTTTATTCATTAGTTATTTTTAAAGAAAGTATTACTTACGCAAGCTTTATTTTTCAAAGATTTAAAAGCCTATGGATTTAAATTGAAAGCTAAAATGTTTTCATTACAGACTAAAAGTAATTATATTTAAATTAAAATTTGAAATTAATATAATTTAAACTAAAATCTAATAATTACCTTTTTTATTAAAATTCTAAGTATAATGCTTTGAAAGTAATATTTTACTATATATATTTTGATTAATAATTATGACTTATGTATTTTTTTCTCAAATCAGTTTTCGCAATTTAATATAAAAATTCCTTAAATTACTACAACAAATATTAAAAAAAAATTATTACTTATTAAGTTAATTAACAAAACAAATTTCGTAATTTATTTCAATATCTGTTCCATACAATGGTATTTTAGGAAAAAAATAATGAGAAATTTGATCTCTTAAATATATAAAATATGTTTTTTTTATGTAATTATGTAAAAATAAAAATTTAATGTGAGAACTATATTCCCAACATGTGACAATCCATTTCGCCTTTTGCACTATTTGATTTCAAATTCACTTTTGTAATTATTTTTTTAATGGCAACCTATTTTCCCTCTTCAGTTTACTCCGTTCATTATTTTTATGCAATTTCAATACACATGCTTCTATATGTTAAATATTACAAATTCCCTATGACTTATAATTTTGAGCTTCATATCTTGTTTGAAATGTTATAAATAATCTAAGTATATTTTATTCTTTGTTAAATTGATGAAAAAGCAGTTTAAATTGTGAAAAATATATATTAATCATGCATTTATTGTATTCACGCTGTGAAAAAAAACTTTTATTTTTATAAGCTAAATAATTATTATAAATGATTTTGTAACATTTGTTTAATGATATCAATAGATATTTAGTTGTTTTGGGAATATTTTAATTATTTATCCTTTACAATGTTTGTAAAATATGTATTCCTAATGTTTTAGTATCCTGCATATTACTATATTACTATTTTTAAATTTTTTGATGTTTTGACTGTGATCATTTCAAATAATCTTGAATAATTTATATTACGAAGCATTTAGATTTAACCATTGAATGTATCATTTATATTTGAGTTTAACCATTGAATGTATCATTTATATTTAAATTTAATCTTCTTCAGGAGTATGAGTTTTATTACTTACATTAAGTTTTCTTTCAACGTTAATTTTTTTTTTAATTTCCAATGAGCTGCACAATTGGTCTTGCCGATGAGCAGACCTAGTGCTTTCTCCAGAGGTGGTATCCACTCTTTCAGGACCACCACAATGGGTGAGATACCGTTGGTCATCTTAATTTGGACGTCTAGTTTCTGCCACACTAGATGGCAGCACCGAGACTCTATTTGGATGCTAAAGCGCACTAGGAATACTTTAAATATTATTTAATCATTTTTGTCAGGTTTTCACAATATTCAATGATTTATATAATAAGCATTAAAGCTTTCCTTACTGTGTTCCATGTTGTACCATCACATGTGGTTCACATGTTGTACCAACTGTGAGCAAAAGGTTAATAATGGCAAAATATATTATTCATTTATGTAAGAATTAACTTTACTTGCAGCCTATCATTTAGAATCAATATCCCTTTGTTTGTAACCATATATGTAGTAATTTATTAATTTATCTTGATTTTTCCCACTTGTATAAGATTTTGTGCATTTTTTTACTAAAAAAATTACATTTTAACTGTGAAACATAGAGAAATAACCCATAAATTGTGTGGCGATTAATACGAACTTAAATACAGCAACCGTAGTAGTGTATGTACATTGTTTAGAGAAACAGTGCATTCGGAACGAGTTTATCCCGGTTATATTTATTATATATGAAAATATTCGTTTCAGAGCAATGCAAAGTTTCTAAATTATTACTAAATTTTTCGGGCTATTGCTTCCGTTTGTGATTAAAGCAACAAAAATATGTTATAAATATTAAAACTGGTTTTCAGTCGGTTTTAAAATTTATGTAATCCAAAGACGTATATTTTCCCCTCCCATCAGTATTCAATTCATCTATTTAAAAACAATATTGAGAATTAAAATAGAATTGAGTCTTAAAAGTAAGAGCTTGATAGATTTTTGAGGGCAGTAACATATGATGATTGGTCAACCGCGAAGATGTATAAGAATGTACCAAGTTGTTACATATCATACTTAACATTTACGATTGCGCATTCAAGAACTTTTTCATTGAATGCAATGATATTTCAATGATATCAAATAAAATGAGACATATCATAAATTTCTTCAATTATTTTACGTAACTATACGCTGATTATACATTATCAGCACCATAATTCTTAAAAAAACCAAGAGGCTACATATCATAATGATGTCGCTTCTGTGCAAGCTGTTTCGTATTTATCTATTGTTTTCCTTCAATCAATTATTAAAGCTATATTGAACAGTAATTCAGTATTTCCAATCAAATTCATATCCAACTACATATCCAAACAAATTACATATATTAATCAATTCAAATTTTCCAAAAAAACTGTAATATTTTTTAAATAATAATTAATAAGATAAGTGTCAGGGTTAGAAAGTGAAAAAGTAAACAAAAAATCACGATAATATATTTTTTGAAGGCGTTAATTAAAGAAATGTGTTAATTAAAAATGTATATTTGATTTCTTTACTTTTCAAATCTAAATTTATAAAAGTATATTTAAAATTTCACTTAAATAAATATTTTACTTTAATTTTTTTGTGTGATAGTATTTCTAATTAATCTATCTTTAAATCTCTTTCTTTTGCAATATATTTGAGTAATATATAACGAACCTCGATTTTTTACTTGAAATTGAAGTTTTAATTGAAAGAAATGAAAATTACACTCAATGGTACATTACCTTCTCAAATCTTAAAATTCAAACTAAATCGTAAATTTATTTCAGTTTAAAATTAACATCGTACGCAATGTAAAATATTTATACCAAGAGTTTAACTTGTCTAGTTTAATTTGAATCTAAAATCATTCATTAAGACTCTATTTTCATACCAAATGGTATTTAGCTTGCTTTTCATATAAATACATTGCTTTCTTTCTTAATAGATATTTTACATTAATGGCACTAATAAAAATCAATTACACGAGAAAAATTTATTTTCTTAATGAAGAGAATAATAATAAAATATTTCATAAGCGTTTTAATGAAAAATGTTTTGATATGAAAGAAATCTTTAGAAATTTTGATTGCTCATATAGTGTAATTCATTAATGATGAATTTCACTCAAATGTGTAATTTATTCACAATATTTGGTGCAAATGGTGCATGCTTATAGTTACATAAAGAAGTAAAATAACCTGTGAACAAATGTGTAAAAGTTGTCATTCAATATGCTGCTCAGTATAAACTTTTATACTTGTAAATCTTCATAAATTTCCAAAATGTATATCTTTAACATGCTCTAATCACAGAAAATAATTCTTTTTTTAACAACCCATTTTGTGAAGAAAAAATAATTAAAATAATTTCAACTATGCATAAATAATCTGCTCGGTTTTATTCTTCTGAAAGAAATTAAAAATCTAAAACATTCCATTGAAAAAATCAAAATCATTAAAGCTCTCTAACCATTTACAATAACATATTATTTTTAACATGAAATTTAAAAAAGCTCTCACCTTTCAAGAAAAATTATTTATTTAATTAATCTTTTGAAAAACTTTTAGGCTCTTTTATATATTAATGTCCTAACTTTTTATTTTCAAATTTGCAAATATTATTTTATTTTTTCCTGTGGAAGTAAAATATTTTCTGAATAGTTTAAAATAAATATATTTTTAATTGTTATTAAATTGTAGTTAAAAGTCCAACGATTAAATGAATTTTACTGATATCTTATTTCAATTTTTTACTGAAAATTGTCCTTTGATATTTAAATTAGTAAGAGTACTAATCAATAAATGGTTACTTCATGTTTTATACATTATACTTCCTTTTAGTTTTAATAGAAAATCGTCACAAATCGTTTGAAAACATTTATCTTTATCTTTTACAAAAAAATTATTAAAAAAAATAATTAACTCTTTATAAAGTAGTTAAATTAATTTGTTCCCGTTGTATTTAGTCTTTTTATTTTTCCCAATTTTTGACCAAAGTCAAATGCAACAGTTCTTCTTATACCAAGTTAAATATTTAGTTATTCGTCTGTTTTCAATATTCGAAGCACACATATACGTATCTAATTTCTTTTAAAAAAATAATTCAAATTTCCCCCCCAAAAAAACGAATTATACAAAATATTGATTATTCAACTGAAAGCAAGTGAAATAATAAGTTATGAAGCTGTCTTCAACATATTTGAATAAGCACTCTTGCATACAATTCCCAAATAATTAACAACATCATTAAATTAAATTGAGTTTCACAATTGACTTTAAATTATTCTCTGTGTGTTTAGCGCTGTTAAAGACCCGGATGGTTCGAATTTCTATAATAATTGTTCAATCGCTCAGGTGATGAGGACCAAACTTGCGATAATGTCATTTTGTAATTGAATAGGGACCGTCGTGTAAAATTAAATGCACTTGTTAAATCTACACGGGCTCTTTAATCGACCAAAATTAACAAGAAAAGTAAATCAAGTGTGTTATGTTAATTTAGTTTTTAAAGAACTGTTAGATGATATAGGTAAGTAAGTTATTGAAAAAAAAAGGTTGCTGAAATTTCACTGCATCGTTTTGAAAAAAAATCCTGTTAAGTTTTGAAGTTGCATACTAGAAGTAAAATGTTAAATTGGTTTTTGTTTAAAACGTGAAAGTGGAAAATTTATTTTAGTTTGTAATTTTAATTTTTTTTTTTTGTTAGTGCTTTAAAAGTATTGAATTACTTTTAATTTGCAATTTTAAACTAATAAGTGAATTTAAACTTTCACTCCTAAAGTAATTCATTTCAAGTTTGTAATTTTAAATTATAATGTTATTTGAAGTCGTTAACTTCGAAATATCAAAATACTTAGTCTTAAACAATTTTAGTTTAAAACTTTATAATTTTCTTGATATTTTTAGCTTAAAATTTTAATAGTTTTTAGATGAGATCGTTACAAATATTGAATCTAACAGATATTAGATTAATATTTACAAATCTAAATTAGTTGTATGCAATTAAGGAAATATATGCATTTTTCTAACCTAAATATTTTAGATAAAATATCTGAAAAATTGTTAGCTTTGCACCATATTAAAGTAGTCAAACATTTGTTTCATACATTAAAATAATTAACTTTTTTTCAGATTTGAAATAGCATGCGTTATTTGAAAAACGCATTAATATTATTTAATGTATAAGGGAACTCCTTATAAAATATTTGGGCAGAATTATTAGCACATTATACTACTTTTATTAATTTATTTACTAATATTTTAATTAAATATATCTTAGAACAAAACAAGTCTTTGCAATCTGTTTTAAATTTAAAAATAACATAATTTAATTACGACTGCAATTTTTATGTTATATAGTAATTTTAGCAGTGAAAAAAATTATTCGGCAACCTATATATTTGTGAGAAACGTGTTACATTCCATGAGATCTTTAATTAAGTTTCATTTATTTAGTTTATTTTGTTTAAAAACGCGTGACTAACTATCTATATATATATAGACATATATACATATATATTTCGTACATTCCGTATATTGCGTTAGCATATCTTTTCTACAATTTATTACTTTTTATTCAAGGCATGAGATTGCCTAATATTGCCTTATTATAAACAAAAAAACATACCTTTGGTGTTAAATTGTAACAATCAAATCCGTCCGTATATTGCATCTGCCGTGAGGATTCTCAAGGTCTGGTTGAACTGGACCGCAGTTTAATTAGTCTGTTCATATTGTAGACTTATATAAATATATAAATACTATATATAATATATATCGTAAACATTGTAGGTTGTTATTGCTAGTATCAAGTTCCGTAGCTAGCTTGATTATGTGCTTAATTCATCCATGTTTAATGAAAAAAGAAGTATGACGGCGTTAATGGCCAGTTATGAATTATTATAAAATGATGTATTGTTCCTTGAGTCAACTATGTATTAGTAGAGATCTTTTTTGATTATTGTATCTTTTTTGAAAAAAAAAAACTGTTAGCTTTTTGAAGGTGAGAATTGTGCTACAATCTTCTAACCCTTTTTGGAATATAACAAATTCTAGTTCTCTTCTGACCAAAGATATCGAGAATGGAAGAAATATAAGGGTGTGTAAGAATATGAAAAAATTTACATTTCATTGTGTATTTGTGCGTGTTTGTGTAGTTTTTAAAAATCGCTGAGATTAAAGAACTAAAATAATTCTATCTGCTGGTAATTATATCATTATTCAAGTCATTTTTAAGCGTGATCCCTCTGTAAAGTTATTTATGTGATGATGCATTGTGGCATTAATATTTTTGTTATATTATAATATTCGATAGTCATAAAAGGGATTTGAGGGATTCTTTTGTCAAAATCTTCTCTTTCATGCCATTTAAATAACTTTTTAATTCATTGTAAAAATCGTTTGAAATCGTCGTCGAGAAAATCGTTTGACTCCAGATTATTTCAAAGAATTAACAGACTTCTAATTCTTTTTAATGAAAAAAAAGGATTAAAATGATTAAGAGATTTAATTAACTTACCTAATTATCATCAATATTCTAGTAATGTTTTCCAAGTATAGCTTTGATTATATTTTATTAATTAAAAAAAACGCAAAATATGCATTTTTATTCAAACGATTTTCATTTTTTTTAAATACTATCAATTTTGGAATCAATTATCAGCTTTATTTTTCATGGATATAAACAGGATAAATTTTTAATGGAAGCAGGTAAAATGTTTACAAACTTTTGATTGTATAAAAATTTCTAAAGAGCTGTAATATATCTGTGCAACTTATGTGGATTTCAATGTTCCACATCACATCCTTAAATATTATCTTTTTGAAATTGTATTAACGGATTAAAAATATCAAACGATTAAATTTCTACTAATTTACAATAAAATATCAAACGACTTTTTTAGCCTTAATTTCAGTGGCATTAATTAAGAAGATTTTACATTGCATAAAGAAAAATGATAACATTCCTTATTAGCAACATGCAAATGACGTTATTATTCTCCGTATACCTAAACTCTTATACATGTGTTTTTCATTATTATTATTATTATTTATTTTTCTATGTTATGCATAAAGACTGCTACTATATGAATGTTATCATCTTTTCGAATACCCTCTATTTTGTCCCTAGCATTTGAGCTAAAAAAAGTATACGTGTGCTCAGTTATGGTTTTGAATGCATTGTTGTTGGCATGCAATTATATACATGTACAGATATTCACTATCATTGTTATTTATATTTATCAAATTAACTATAAAAATTTTTAAAATTTCTTTATTATTTTCCTTTAATGTTCGTTAATGTTTCGAAATCTTCTAATGTTTGAATTATTCTTTTCTTTAATAATTACTTTTGACTATTTTAAATATTGAATGTATATTACTCGAATGAACATACAATGTGCAAAATGACATTAATATACATTTATTGTCCGACAAATGTGATTTTTAATACGGCATGGTATTTATCAAAAAAAAAAAATTATAGACGCCAAAACTGAGCACACAAATATGCTGAGATCTATACTAGTGTGATGCCATTTTGTAAGTCGAATACTGATGCAATTTCTGGATGAAATTCTATGAGAATGTTGTAAGAATTGGATGTGTCTGCTGAGGTTGTATTCGCCACTATGTTTACTCTTGTATAGATCTTTTTCTTTAGCAAGTGATTTGAAATAAAATGTTTGAAAGCAATCCGACTGTTTATTTTGTTTATCTTTTTTTCCATTTTTTACAGACATAGTACATGGTGATCAATAAAGCTCAGCCCAATTTTAATAAAAGCTCAAAAACAAAAATTGTTCAAAACAAAAATTGCTTCGTTTGATGCATTGTTATTAGAAAAGTTATACATTTAGAAGAAAATTCATAGTGTTAAATAGTTCTACATATCGCCACAAGATGGCGGGGCTGAGAATCTACTGTGAGATAAACAGAACGTCTATTAATAATTCAATGATTGCTATTGTTTATTGTGAAAAAATATTAAAAAGCCATATTATTGCGACAAGGAGTGTTTATATTAAAAGATAGTGTACTTTAGTTTTGCGCTACTTAGTTTGATATAATTTAGTTTGATATAATTCGTTAAGTTTGATATAATTCGAATACAATGTATTTTTGCAAAAGTTAGCAAGTACAAGTAAGGCATTCCTAATATTAGGTTCAGATCGGTCACGATTCTAAGCACTGTGATGGAAACCATATTTTTCACCTCCTGGCGAAATTGAAAATAGTTCTTTGTATCAGTTTTAAAAAACTCTTCTGTCCATGACTAGATTTTGTAGGTTTCATTTAAGCAATAATAAAATATCAGACACTAGCAATAAACTACACTGATAAAGAGTATGGTCATAATTACGAGAATATGACAAAATTCACCGTGTTTCGGGTTCTCTGGGAACTGCGAAATCTCAATAATTTTTACCAAAATGCATTGATATTAATTTTTTATAAATTTGACTATTTAAATATGGTTTCTAACATGTGATCATTTGGTAATTGTGGTAAAATTTGGTAATTTTTCGTGATACATTAGCGCATGGCATCAAAACCATTTATTTGGTTAAATTTAACTTACAGTTTTAGTGTTTTACTAAATGTGTTGTAAGAAAAACTATAATTTTGAAAACCGGAATTTCCAGTCAACCGTATCAATATGAACGGAAAAATTACTAAATTATTGTTTTAAATACCGTACATTTTGGTTTCCTTACCGGAAATATCATACAGTACGGAAAATGCATAAGAATTTTCTTTTCTCCATGTATAATACAAAATTAATATACACTCTATAACAAAAAAATCAACGCACCAAGAAGCAATCATCCGATTGCTTCTTGGTGCAAGATTACAGTGGTGCATGGCTCGATCAGGCTGGAATAATGCCGACTGGGGACGTATAGTCTTGAGCGACGAATCCCGCTTTCAACTGTGTCCTGACGATCATCGAAGATGTGTTTGGAGACGCACAGGGCAGAAGGGGGATCCTGCCTTCACTATTGCACGCCACACCGGCCCTCAACAAGAGATTATGGTCTGGGGTGCCATTTCCTTTGACAGCCGGACCCCTTTGGCCGTCATTAGAGGTACACTTACTGCACAGCAGTACTTCGACGACATCCTAAGACCTGTTTTGCTACCGTTCCTTTTGCAGCTCCCTCGGCTGGTTTTTCAGCACGACAATGCCAGACCACATACGGCACGTGTTGCTATTAACTGTCTGCAAGCTTGTCAAACTCCTCCTTGGTCTGCCAGATCATCAGACCTCTCTTCCATCGAGCATGTCTGGTATATGATGGGAAGGCGGTTGCATCTGGCACGGAATGTTGATGACCTCGTTCGACAATTGGATCGAATTTAGCAGGAAATACCGCAAGAGACCATCCGGAAGCTTTATCGGTCTATGCTAAGCCGTGTAGCAGCTTGTATCCAGGCTAGAGGCGGGTCAACACCTTATTGAACTTGTTACTGCAACTCTGCAATAAATTATTCAATTGTTCTGAAATTTTAATCATTTACATTCTGTACATTGTCTTCCTATCCACCAATTTTCGTTTCAATCGGACAACTCCTTCTTGGTGCGTCAATTTTTTTGTTATAGAGTGTATATTGAATTAAATATTTATTTAAAGTGCCTCTGTATTTTCAAAATATGCAAAATAGCAGCAATTAATTAAATTTAGTTTAATTAGTTTTTTTCTAAAATTCAGTGCTTGAAAGAAAATACCTTCGTGTGGTTTGCTCACTTGAAGCGCTCTTAACAATTAGGATATTTTTTTAATAAATCAAACAATTACTAACTAAACTTATGTTATTAAATGGGAATCTCATGTTAAAAAATAAAAATAGCTGGTTTCGCTTTAATTACTGAAATTTATTTTAAATATAATTTTTTTAGTTGTTAAATGAGTTTATGGAATAAATCTTTCAATTTAAATATCATAATTTTTAATTACAATTGTAGAGTTTATGATTTTTTTATTTGAATCTTAATTTATGGGATTTAAATTATAATTATACCTTTAATTTTATGATAACTTTTTTTTGTTCAGTTAATAAACATTTGAACCTAAATACTAGTTAAAAATGTAGAAAGTAATTTATATTTTATATGCAATGCAGGCACAATGGTCACGTTTGGAGTCAATCGCTTCTAAAATTTTTAAACTATAGGATTGGGGCGCTTTAGTACACTGCTGGTCAGTTCGGCTAATTTTGAACAATTTTACACTGCAAATCTTACGTATCTTTGTTTGAAGCTACATCAAATCCTTGTTTGAAGCTACGCAAAGATGGCCAAAACGTCGACCTTGATTTGATTAGTAGAAAGATTCCTCGATAAATTTTTCGATACAAATTAGGTTTTCAAATCAATAAAAATTTGCTCGATTTGGTGGATTTCTTTTTGCCTGTTTTTACCCAAAAGAAACCTTTTCACCAACCTAATATAACTAGAGAGCCACATATGTATCAAAAATACTTTCTTTATTGTATAAGAAGTTTTTATTTTATTATTATTGGGTCATTTACCACAAAAATTGACGGTTGCATTTAAGCAAACACATTAGTTGGCTTTGATTTAAAAATAAGAACTGCAGCGCAAAATTATAATTAATCAGGAAAAAATATATATATTCTTTATTTAAATCTAAAGAATCGCTTCTGACGAAGACAAGACTAAAATTATCAATATCTGTTTGAACGAGGAGTTGCCGAAAAGTCTATGTTGGACTTTTCATCGGAAAATCAAACCAGTTTTCATAATTTTTTGTCAACCTTCCTCAGTAGTAATTCCACACAATGAGAACAGTATAATCAAAAGTGCCAGAATCTGGTAATATTTGTCTGGTAATAATATGTTTCTGGCTGTATGGGAGCACCAAAAATAACAATAATTTTTATTGAAGTGTTTTGGTATAGACTGTTGCGTAGATACCACTATAATTATTAAATTCCAATGTACTAGTATATAAGGCATGTTAACTCGATTCTATCAGAGGGATAGAATCGAGTTATAATTTTTATGGATGAAAGTTGACATGATCGGTAGCATATACACCCACATTGGTGACTTTCGAACGATATCTGAACACGCTTACATCAACTGAGACGCCGACTTCGATATGAACTCCTAATTAGACGAATGATTCACACTGAGCAGCTGACTTGCTATTTATGACTGCAACATGACTCCCTCTGTTGCTTCTCAGTCTCAATCACACACACCGGGGACCTGAACACACTCGACTGCTAATTACATCATAAGAGCTACTACGCCTACAACCGTGATCCTAATACAAATCTCATGACCAGTGCAATAATCCCCTTGATCCTAATACATCTCTCCCGTCCCCTCGAAAAACAGCAATGAATCAACTAGCGGTATCCATTCATAGAACTCTATCATAGATAAAGTTCTAGTGTGATAATAATGTAGCGTAGAGACCACTACAAATATTGAATTCCAATACACTAGTATATAAGACAGGTTAACTCAATTCCATTTGGAGGTACCTTTAGATAGACATTGACATTGTCAGTAGCCTAACCCTACAAGACTTTTGGTAAAATTAACAATAAAAGCCATTTATTCGGTTTAAGTTACTTTTCAGTTTTGTTTTTTTACTAAATGTGTGGCAATTAGAACTATGAATTTGAGAACCAGAATTTCCACACGAACGGAAAAACTACCATGTGAATGGCATAAATGCCAAATATTTTGGTCTTATTACTAGAGTTCTAGTTTTTTTCTCAAAATATTATTACCTTAAAAGGATGGCAGTTTGACCAAATATTTTTTTTTCTCCGCATACAGATTTACAGCGTTTCTGTAACAATTGTAAATCTTAATTTATGCCATTAATATGTATGCTTTTTGCCTTTTTTGACAGGAATTTTAAAAACCTATAGTAAAGGCGGTGATTACAGATCACCGTGTATTTATAATGAATAAAAAACGTCCCTCATTAATAAAAAATAAACCAAAATCTTCAGATACAAACAATTATTCAGAAACGAATTTAAACTTATTTTTGATCAAAAATAATTCTATATCTATAACTGTATATTATTCATCAATTGATAAAATAATTTCATATTTTATAGTCAGCATTGAAATAAGTCGTAAACCGTACTTTTATTATTGACATTAATGAATCAAAAGTTGAAATATTGAGAACAATTTATTTTTAAATAAAGAACTCAAACTAATCGCTAATAAACCAAGAGAAAATGATTTTTCAAAATAATGAACAGCATATACCCTAAATCAAACAAGAAATTTCACTTAAGCCTTTTCTCCCCAAAAATTAATCATAAATAGGAAAATTTAACAGAATTCCATTATACTACGGTATTTAATCAAAGTAATGTAGTTCAGGGCTCTGTTAATGAGAAATGGGATTTTGAGCGAGAGGATTTCAAAATTACATTATCAAAATTCTTTTAAGTATCAAAATTCGAAAATGAGGGTCCCTGTCCCATTTAGAACTCAAGACAAAATACATTGGGAAAAAAAGCTCTTTGATCTACCTAAATCCTTTCTTATCACCCCGCCATTTTCAAATCGAGTTGAGAATCAAAGCTGGCAGTTAAATGTCGTCTGCAAAACTAACTTAAAACACCTTTTAAAATCAAAGATGTTCTCTAGCACCCCGAAAACCCTACCTAATTACCCATTTCGAGAAAACGAAACCTCCGGATTCTTTCATTAATTAATTTCGGCCCCTCCTATTCCCGTCCCCCCCTGCTTACATAGCTTGGCATTTTCCCGCTCACTGCGTACCCCCTCCTTTACCTCTTCACTTCTCTATAATTAACTCATTAAACATGGATAGAGTCCGGAGTTTGAGTAGTTGGTTCGAAGCCAGTGAGAAGCGCCACCTGGCGGAGAAGATGCGCTCAAAGAATAATGCTTAAACCTACCTCTCTGAATTATTTATTGTGCTGGAGACGTGCTCACAGGACTTAACGCAGATTATACCAGGGCTTAAGGCGCTCTTACTAGTACGGGCCCTAGTGCGGTTTCTGTAGGGAGTATTTAATGAGATCGGTTTTAGGGGTGCGAATTTTCCGGGAGCTGCTCGATCCGGCCCCTGTGCTTAGAGATTTGATGAGAAGGGTTCGAAAGAAAGGGGTCAAAATTACAGGTGGCGCAAACAGATGGAAATAATTATTAAGATAACAATATAATCCCTTTAAAACGAGCAAAAATTTTTTCAAAACAGGCATTGTGGTTACATCAAATCTCGATTATTATAATTTTAATTATTAATAAGATTTTAGTGATTAAATAACTACTTAAAGAATATATAAATCATTAATTTGAATATTTGAGGAAATTTGAATATTTGATGTACTGAATTTTATAATGCTTATATAACTATTTAAAATAAATAAATTGAATGTATGCTATTTTGAACTAAACAACATTCGATTTAAGATAAAGTGAAAATAACCAAAGCTTTATTTTCATAATTTAGGTTACATATGAATTTATAACGCATGAACAACTTTTTAAGGAAAATAGAAAGTATGACATTTTAAACTAATCAAGTTCAATTTTTGATGCGGAGAATAATATCTATGTTTAAAAGTTTATGTCGGAGAATGTTTAAAAGTCGGATTTATTTCAAACAAAACATTTTTACCACATTAGAAATAAAAGAACTCTTATTATATAAATTGATGCGGTCAGCATTTTGGCCATAACACGCCATTGTTACTTTAGTATTTTGATTTTTAAAAAAAATATCTATAGAATGCTGGATGGTAATCATATTTCACAAGATTTATCATCCTGAAGATTTTGTTGGACAAGTTACCATAATAGTAAATGACACTACATAATTAATAATATATATACATAACTCTACATAATTACTACTGCTGATGTAAAGTAAATATTACTCTACATCACTTGCCTCTATACATTATTTTTACATTAAATTGCCAACTATTATCCCATATATATTTTAATAAAAATATCGATAAGATGCTTGGTGGTCATCAGGTTTCCACAAGTTATTCTGAAGTACAGATTTTGTTGGATAAGTTACCATTATAGTAAATAACTTAACATAAGTAGTAATATTTATAGCTGAGGAAAAGTATATTAATACTCAACATTAGTTGCCTCTATACATTTTTACATTAAATTGCCTACTATTGTCTCATATATATTTTGATAAAAATATCTGAAGGATGGTGGGTTGTCATCACATTTCCAGAATACAATTAATTCTGAATTCATCTTGTTTTTTACTGAACTAGATGTTTTTAATCACCATTTAATGTAGTTAAATCAATCAGATTTATTTTATTATCATTGAACATTATTGTTTTTTTTTAAGTTGGATTTTGTTGGACTAGTTACCATATTAATAAATAGTTATAATATGTACGTATGTATAATATACACATCAGTTATAAAATGCACACAACTGATGCAGGAGTAAAAATTACTCAACATCAGTTTACATTAGACATCTAGACATTTTTATGAAAATATCCATAAGGTGGTGAGTGATTATCAGATTTTCACGTGGCAATGAACTACATATTTTATTAGACTAGTAACTTATTTAGCAAATTAGTCTACATCAGTCATCAGTTGCAACATTTACAACTGTTGTAGATTAAGCAATAATCAATATCAGTTTCTACTCTACATTAGCTTAAATCAACTTCCCAACCAATATTCTAAAGATATTTCCAAAAATAATATCTATAAGATGCTCGGTAGCAATAAGATTTTCACTAGATAATTTATGCTGAAGCACAAATTTCATTCGGCAAGAAACCAAACTAGAGAAAATATTGTATCAACCAAAGCAGAGCACATTACTCTATATCAGTTGTCACTTTACATGAGCTTACATCCACTTGCAAACTAGTATCGTATTGCTATTTTTATTAAAAAAAATATTGAGAGAATGCTGTGTGGTCATTGGATGTCCAGATGATAATTCATCTTAAAAACTACGGAACCACGAATATATGATCTCAATTGAAAAAGTTATGATGTTCCAATCTACCAGACATTATCATTATCCAAATGGAAAGAAAAAAATCCATGGAATTCAAATGATCAAGCCTCTTTTATATCTTTAATATTTCTTTTAACTTTACAAAGAGGCCCCTCCTCCTGTTCGCTTCGTTTACCTACTCCCATGCTTGCTTCTCATTCATTATTAAAGATATGAAATAACTTGATAAGATATGAAGAATAGAACATAAAGAGCATAAGGAAACATGATAAATAACATGGTAACATAAAAAACATGACAAAGATATAAAGGATTAAGAATGTGTTATATACATTTTTAACAAAATTCACAATTGGAATTGCATTGCCATCTGTTGAATTTTGGCAAATTGACTAAATTATGGCAAACCAATGCCACCGAAATTCGATACCCCACCCTGAGAGTTACTACGCAATGAAGATGTGACAATTTCCTGTCCGTGGACGAATTTGTTTGTTTTTCTCTCCTCAGAATCAGCTCCAATGGACATAAACGTTTTCCTCCTTGATCTTATTAAAAGAATTTTTTTCCCTTTTAAGTAGGAAAAAGGTCAAAAAATGTTTAAATTGTAATAACTTTTGAACAAATGGGAATTTCGAAAAGAACTCTTGTTAAAGTATAATTCAAAATAGTCCTATCAAGCACGTTGAATTTCAACTCTGTAAACAAGTTTAACAGTTAATAATTGACGAACTAATAATAAAATCATATTTTTTATTACATCGAAATCCTCGTGCAATTTACTACTTACCTTCGTAATGTCAAGTTTTTAAATCCTTCAGATTTTGCAACGCAAGCAACAAGCAATGTGAACCAAAAATAAGTGAGAAAAAAATCGCAATAAAAGTGATTAAAATCTCAATAAGAGTAATTAAAATCGCAGTAACTTACAAATATATTGAAATTTCGAAAAAAAAACTCTGTGTTAAGTTCTTAAACAAATACGACCATTTCAGCTCACAAGATTTTAACTCTATAAATGTCTTCCTGTGGCCTTTAGAGCAGCACGGCATTTTTCCCATCAAGTTTAACAGTTAATAAATTTTGAACTTATTATCGAATGTTCATTTCCTTTATTCCATCTTAATTCTTATACACTTTCTTACACATCTCATAAATTTCAAATTTCTAGGTCTTGTGGATTTTGCGTGATGGAATAAAATGCAACGATAAGCCGAACACCTAAAATGTCGGCTGTCCTGACGTTTTTTAAGAAAGACATTTAGATATCAAATATGTATTTTATATCTACACTAAGAAATATTCCCAGTACAAAATATTGGCGAATTGTTGCCACTGGTTTTGATGTTGATATAATCAAAGTACAATTTGAGAACAGGTAGTTATAGTGTAAAATATTATATAAAATTGTTAAACTAATAATTGTCTAAAAGAATTAGGGCAAATAAATTACTAAAAATTTGCTTGATTTTAAAACAAATATCTTTTTAATGAAGCCTATAAGTTGATTCAAATGCACAGAAAAATACGGGTTATCAGTTAACAAGCAAACAACATATGAATACATAAATAAACAAAACCATAACAGGGAAGAAAAAAAATAAAAAACTTGACTTGATGCACCGTAAAATATTTCCGCTCACCTCAACTCCAGCAAGTGCGGCAATTACAGACCAAGATTTTTTACAGTGTATGAAAGACCACATACTGATGCCTTCCGACTATCCCTTTCCAAAAGGTGTTCCGTGGAACCCGAAGGTTTTACGTCAGGATTATAGGGGATTCTAGATTTAAGAATTTTTTTAATCAGTAATAATTATGTTTATACTCAATCAATAATCCATAATTTATGAAATATTTCGGATGTTTTATATAAAATTATTTAAGCAAATGTTTATGTAAAAAATAAGAAAGTTTAACAAAAATATATTTATTCAACAACAGTATATTAATTAAATAATGAAAAGGATATGAATTTATAAAAATTGCCATCTTTATTTCTCATCAATCTTTTCAATTCAACTTGAAATAATTAAAATCAGGAATAAAGATTTACCTTTCACTGATAATTATTCTCAAAGTTCATAATTTCTTTTAAAAAAACTATAATTAAATCAGCTTATTTTATTCATTTTTAGCATCATATGCATACCCTAAGGATAAACTCATAATTTTAATATTTTTTTTCCATTTTTCACATTTAATATTTTAAAAATAATAAATAGTCTAATTTTTGTTAGTGTATTCGCATCTGTTAATGAACTTTTTTTTATATTCCATGCGGTCAAGAGAAGTTCGATTATTCAGGGTTCCATAGCCAAAAAAAACTGGAAACCTCTGTTCTAGGTATGAAACAGTTTGTTAAATTCAGGAAACTTTTAAATTAAAAATTATTTTTAAATGAGTTCGGGCATTCTCGTATGGAAAATAAGTATCCAAAATTCAAAGTCAACAGAAGGCACACCGTAACTTTTTTATTTCAATATGATATAATGATTGCTTCTACAGCACATTTCTTTCAGTTTTATTAATTTTCCTCATTACATTTTTAATGGCTGTTTTTAAATGTTACTTCTGATACATTGGTCAATCTTGTTTGTTATAAATTTATATTTCAAGACAGCAGATTTCATCTTTAGGTGTTTATAATATATAGTAAAAAGGAACTGTTGCAACACTTAGCTATATCACATCAAATTAAGAGAAACCTGACCGGCGTTCGACATCTGTTGCATGGTTATTATACGGCAGCATCACACGGACCTCGTTTCATATTCAACGAAATGTACCCGACATCACGTCATAATTTAAGAATATATTTTCATTCATTGACCTGTACTTGGCCATTTCTCATAATAGGAGCTGAAATCAGAAGTCTTTTTTTTTAATATAACGAAGCAATACTTGAGCAAAATAGGTTAAAACTTTTTCAGTTCACTTTTCTTAATTTAGAACTGCTTAAACATCAATAAAAGTTAATTGGACAATGGCAACTCAAGAAGATAAAGGTCACTGATACACAGACACCTGCCCTTTGACCACAGCGCCAGCAGCTCATAAACAAACTGGTGTGTTAATATTCCGGGTACAGCTGGCTAAGGTCGAACTAAGCTTCTCATCAAGTTTTACATAGGATATTAGAATGTTCATAACATTGAAGTTAATTAAATACAACTAAAATATTACTCTTTCTTGTCTACGTCTTTTATTTTATCTAGATTAATTATTTGTTTATTAATTTTATTTTAAAGATATTAATCTTTGTGTAGCTGGCAACTCGGTAGCCTAATTAGTAATTTTTTTATATTCCACATAGCTTCGTGCCTGTACCTGTATTAAATAAGAAATAAACAAAATATTTCTCTTTGAAGGAATGTAGAATGTGTTACTTTAGTGAATTCATATTTGACGGGTTAGCCTCACTCAAAATAGAATGAAAAGAACATTTTCTAACTCAGACTAATGACACGTTTTGACAACCAATTAGGATCGATGCACACAGTGTCGTCACTTGCAGGTAAATTAAAAGAACAATATAACCTTTTGGTAATACAATCTTATCATATTTTTACCTAGTATTTAGTAACAGACCATTTAAATAAATAGATTGCCCTAGGATAAAATACGAAAAAGGAAACTGTTTCATCAAACATTTTGAAGTTCACGTTTTGTCAAAAATCACGTGATTTTGAGTCGGAATTATTGCTAAAGAAAGAATGAAATATGTTCAAGAATTCTGAATTGTCAAAAGTGAGAATTTTATCTCGGAGAGTTCTGAAGGCAAGTAAGCGGTTAAATGTTTTAAAACTAATATTCTCTTGATTCTTTTAAATTCCAAAATAACTTCTCGTTCTATTTTAAATAGTGATACGACTTAAATATTTGCATCTGATTAAAGTTCAGCTCTATATAATTTTCCACATATGCGTGGCAATAAATTGCTAACCCGTTCAAGAATTTACCAACTCACAAATGTTCAACCGAGCTTGAATCTTCCCAGGTTTTTTTTCTTTTCCTCCTGTTACATGCCGAAAGCAGAAAATTATATCAACCTCCAACCAAATTGTAATTAGGATTCTTTTAATCGACAAATTGAACAGACTTTAATTAAGTTCCTTAATTAAAATGACGTGGATTAGTGGAATAGAAACGTTAGTTGAGAAGTAAACAGGCTTTTGCAAAAGAAAATTAAATTTCCCTTCTCCAAACATGGCGCAATTTTGTTTGCGCATAAAAAAAGAACTCTTGGTGAATTTTGATCTAGAAATTAGGTACTTTTTTGTTCTCTAATATAAGTATAATCTCAAATTAATGCTTCTAGAGTAAATATGTTTTGATGACTAAACACCATCTTCAAATATTTACGTTGTGTATTTATTCGAAGGGAACTTGCATTCTTTTTCATGCAGCGTTCTGTTTAGAACAAAAGTCGTTTTGGTTAACGAATTACAGATATAGTCATGATGTAACTACTTCGAAATAAGCTTAAAGTATTTACAATGTAAATAAAATCTTAAATGTCTCATATTTTTCTTATCCATTGTAACTCAACAAATATTATTCGTCGATTTGATTTTTTTTTTAGATTTAATATTAAGAAATCTAAGAAACGCTTGACACTAACGAAACTTTTAGAAAATTGTTTTGAGAAGAGACATCTAGGGATAAAAAGAACACATGGGTGCTGCGAATTATTTGTGCATCCATGAGAAGATATAATCCATTAGTTTTGCGCATGTGCTTCGTTTATTATCCTTATTTCCAAATGTTTAAAATACTTTCTTGTGCGTACCCTTTAACCATTCTAAATAAAAGCAAGCCAAATTATTATTCCTTGACATAAGATATTCTTTTATTAATGAAATCTTAACTAAACTTAGATAATATCTGCCGTTAAGGTCAAAACTTTATATTTTCAGTCTTTTACTTTTTTTGATTCAATACTCAGCTCCTACGCTTGCAAATCGCTTGGATTGCTTTGCATTCAAGTTTGTTTCTTTAAGTATATTGTTAAATGAAAATTTAAATGAACATTTACAGCACTTGATTAAAAAATATGATTGAAGGCGAGCCTTGACGAAAGCCAACCGGCAGTTTATTGATCTCTAATTGTGTTAACATACGAAATAAAACGCTCTGCCAAGTAAAATTGCAGTGAAAAAAAAGCACAGTTAAAACATAAAAAATATATTATCCAAGCAAAAAGTTTTTTATCAAAGAAAAAAACAGGGAAGTATAGTGAAAATGAAAATACATACTATTTAATAAGCTCAGTAAAGAAGGAAATATTGACTTACCTCACTCAGAGCTTTCTGGGCAAGTTGTCATAAGTGAAACAACATCGCTCATTCTGATGACCGAATTGGCGATAATTCAAAGCGTACTTTAAAATAGAGTCTAACCAACACCTCCTAGAAAAGAGTAGGCCTCAGCACGGGTTACCATAAATATCCCTTAGTAGTCCAAACGTAATGACATATTTTGTATTTTCAACCACTGCGCAACTTAGTACCCCTAACGTAATGACATCTTCCATATTTTTCGACTACTGCGCAGTTAACTTCGTCACATCGGACTACTAAATTGATCCGTGCTGAGGCCTTTACTACTTCCAGGAGGTGTTGGTCTAACTCGAAAATTTTTATTGTATAATACAGATTTGATCTCACAAATTCGAATGCCATGGTTAAATCCTAGAATAGTCCACTTCTTGGCGACTTTTTGAAATCTCGCCAAGTTGGTGATTATTACTGGGATCAACGTTGCTTGTTAATTTAAAAAAACAAAACAATTTAAACTATTACAAATTTATTCCCTCGCCATTTTTAACCGGTTCCGCACCAAAAAATTAAATAAAATGTGATAATGTAATGGTAATAAGTGAAATAACTGTTAAAAAATGAAATAACAACCATGATTCTAGCAACATGAGATCAGAAGCATAAATGGCAAAGAAATAAACCCTTTTACCTCTTTTCTAACGAAATCCAACTTTCCCGTAGGTATACATAACAAATAACAAATCAGGTTTACGAATTTTGGTGGTGTGATCAGACGTTCAAAATAATCTCCTCAAAATATCTTACTGAAACCTAGTTTGACGAGATTTAAAAACATCGCCATGACGTGTGCTGTTCTAGGAACCACCCCATACCATGTACTAGTGTTAAATTTAAGAATAAGTTACTGCAAAAAAGGACATTTATTGAATTAAAAAATAAGATGCTTTCATCATTTCTATCGAAACCAGCCATCAGTTCAAACGATTTTTAGACAATGAAACCAATTATAAGGGCAAAAATTGCTGTAAATAATGGTATATATTTAAACTTCCTCACCTTCTGGTCCCGTAACAAGTTATTTAAAGTGTAGGTTAATTTTGTTTAAGATCAGTATTAGAAAAACTAAGAACAGTATGTTGAGGTTTGAGTTCGAGATTAGTTAGATAGTTTGAGTTTTCTGTGCTGGCAACATCTTTCTTGTTTTTATATTCTTTTTGATGTAAATAAAAGTTAAGTTTTCAGTTTGTTCTACGTGACATTCAGTCTAATTTACTCTCAACAAAGTCCAACACAGTAAGAAAAAAATCCTCGCATGGGAAAAATATTTTGGTGGAGCCTTGTCGTAAAAGTAATATCTATCTGAAAAAGTCCCCGGAAACAAAAAAAATAATGACACATCGATATCTTGAAACCAGTATCCATCAAAAGATGGTAAACCGCGTGAGGAGAAATGTTGATTGTGGTTAGATGTCCTGAAATTAGCATCTACCTGAAAAAAGTAAACTTTGAGAAGTAAAAAAATATATTTCATGGTGAATCGATATTTTGGAATCAGTATGTATCAGAAAAAAGTGAACCCTTATAAGAGGGAAAATTTTTGATGACACTTCGTTGTCATTAATCTGGTATCCACTTGAAGAAGGTATATCTCATAAGAGAAGAAATACTTATAGAGCAAATGTTTCCTACAAACAGTTAGAAAGGAACCTCTTTACAGAATTTTTGAAACTTACCTCTTATGTCTTTTAAACAAAAGAAAATGCGGAAAATAAATAATGATTTTTTTACGGTGATTCCCTAGAAAAAGCTGCTATTTGTGTAAATTTATTTTACGATACTTTGAAATAATTTAAAATTGATTCTATTGTATTAGAGACTGACTCCATTTCATCACTATCCTCTATTTTCCGCTCCAAAACGTTTCAAATATCTTCAATTTCCATGCCAAAATTAAATACCTAAAAATGAATTGGCTAAAAAGTGAAAACCAGAAATCCAATACGAGCTAAAAATCATTCCTTTTTACAACCACAAAATTAAACCAAAGTTTAATTAATCGTTGTTTATTTGAAAAGCATTTTAAGAGAGTTGAAAGAATTTCATCCGGTCTCGGTTTGCTTTCTAAAATGTCACCGAGACGAACGAAAAATAATTCTTTTTTACAGATAAGAGAAACTTGCATGATGTAAAAAAAAAGGAAAATTTATCGAAATAAATTAAGGCAAAATCATTCGGGATACTCAATGTCATGGAAACTACTGTCTATAATGTTAGTAATTTTAGACAACTGAACCATATTATCATTCAAAATTGCAGCAACTTTAATATAGTTCCAAGTTGAACTATATTATTGTTTACCTTAAAACTTAATTACTCGATACTGAGCTTCAATTCAAGCCAAAGCAAAATTGAATTTAACACCTTATTAATATTGCTACAAACTAGAAAAATACTAAGAGTACAAAATAACCTTAATATTATTCAATTCCTTAATATTGTTAATATTGAACCAATTTTCTAAAAGTGTACTTCACGAAGATTATCCCAAGGTGGGTAAAATATTTAGATTGGAAATTTTTTATTTACTCACACACAAAGAGTATATCCTTCTTACCTTTTTTGCTACACCTTTTGTCATATAAACAAAAGAAAATCTCAAATAATAAAGAATTTTACTAAGAAGCATGCTCAAGAAGTAGCAAACTAATATTCGTGTAAATTTAATTTTACAATACTTTGACATGATTCAAAATCGATTCCATTCTACGCAAGACTGATTAATTTCAAAAATTCTCCTTTTCATAACTCTTCTCTACTTACCGCGCCAAAACTGTTTCGAAATCAGCTTCGTTTCCGTGCCAAGACTAAATAACGAAAGATGAAGTTGTTTAAAAAACGAAAAACAAGAACTCCAGTGTGCGCTAAAAAGCACTCTTTTTCGCATCCAAAAATTAAATCAAAGTTTAATTAAGCGTTGTTTATTTGAAAGGTATTTTAGGAGAGTTGAAAGTAATTCATCTTGTCTCGATTGCTTTCTTAAATGTCAGGAGGCGAACGAAAAATGATCCTTTTCTGCAGAGAAGAGTTTTGTATGGTGAGATTTGTGCTTCGGTTTTGGGAAGTAAACATCTGGAGCTTACGTGCATGATAAAATGATTTCGAACTTGGAGCTTCGAGTTGAGAGGTAAAAATGCCTCAGGCTCTTCATGCAATCCATGCCTTGCTTGTCTAGCGTTAAATAATATACTATGTTTCGGCCTTAAGCAATAATATTGATCCAAGTTTTGTTTCTAAAAGAGCTTTGTTTCAAAATAAAAGCAAAGTTTACCGAGACAACATCTTAACGAGATATTACGTGTCTAGCCATTTTATTTCTTTTTTACTTTAAAAGAGGAATTTTTTTTAAAAATTTATATTTAATGAGATTGAATAAATTGATTCTACACTATGAAAATAAATCTTAACCAGAGGTTAAATTAACTAATTAAGATAGTAATTAACTATTTAATCATATAATTTGAGCTTTTAATAGAAGGAGAGTTTTAAATTCTGAAACTAACTCAAATATTTTTAAGTTCTAACTAGTAAATTAATGGATTTTTTCGTGATAATAAGTTTCGGTTTTATGATTAGATTACAACGCGCAATTTCAAAGTTATAATATTTTTCAAGATTTTAATTTCATGGTTGGTATCATTTCAAGTTTATGCTTTACTCAAACTTTAAGTTAACACTAAAAAAATTATTTTCTCTTTAAATTGAATAGAAAATAGGGTTCACAAGAGACCAAATAGGGATTTTACTTCCTTCATTTTAACCAACGGATATGTCAAGCGTTTCTTTTATTTATTCCGTCAGTTAATTAGCATTTTTGCAAAACTTTTGCTTCATTTTATTTATTTAAATATATTTTATTGAACTTTTCTATAGAGCATTTATATTTCTAACAATTATCTTTCCGGTGTTTCCTTATTTATTCAGAAACTAATTAATATTCAGGTTAATATTTTAGTTATACATACATAGTAAACTTCAGGTTCACATTGTGTAACCCCTATGGGATCTAAAATTAATTCCTTTGGAAGGGTACACTATTCAATGTATTTTTACTTCATTTCATTTATTGAAATGTGTTGTGTTGAATTCATTTATATCGAACATACATGAAACTTTATGTTACATTGAATTTAAAATTTTGAGGTATGTAAAAGTAAAATAGAAACTTCGAAAAAAATTTTAAAATACCTACTACGAAAACATTTAAAATTCATTGTCTATGTTCAATAGAATATATTTCAAACAAAGCATAATAAAACATAAAATGTTCAAAAATATTAAATAGTTACTGAATAAGAAGGAAATTTGAAACACATTAAGTTATCATGGACTCAGTAAGTTAACATTAGAGTTTTGTTTTACTTATTTTTTTTAAAAAAAATAAAAATAATAAAGCCTTTAGTATAAATGGGAAAGAGGGCCAAACCACAAAATTGTGCTAAAATTTGACAAATTTCGGAACATATTGAACTATAATATAGCTCAACTTTGATTCAACCTTAATATGGTGCTAATTAACCATATAATCAAAGTTCTTAAATTTAATAGAATAACACTCGAGTTTGACTTGAAGGGAAACATGTTCAATTTAACACCTTATTAAGTTAGCAGCGTAATTTCAAGGTATTGATAATATCATTTAAAATTGAGCTGAATTTTATGAGATCGCTCGTAGTTGCTGCTGAACTGTTCAGAGTTATTGTATACTGTGCCAAAAAAAATCGGAATACCCTGAATAACTTTTGATCTAATGATAATGATCTTTAAAGGTAATTCCATGGAAAAAAAAATTATTTCAGTTATATTTTAATTTTAATGTTTCATTTAATAATAGTCGAAATAATTTTGAATTGTAGGGAAGAAAATTTTTTTTCATTTTTTCCAATTAAGTAATTTTGAATGGCAAAACATAAAGTTTGAGCAAAATCGGTTGAATAGTTTTTTAGAAAGCGAAATTTAACTAAACAAAGTTTTTAAAATTCAATTTCTTAGCAACTATTCAACAGATTTCGCACAAATTTTGTATTTTTCCATGTAAAATTATATACTTTAAAATGATATATAAATTTGTATAGTATCTTACAATTAAAATTTCTTTCGACTATTATTAAATAAAATAACAATAAATATTTACTAAAATTTAATTTTTGCATGGCATTATCTTTGGATAAATGAATTTTATAATTTTGTGCGTTTCAATTTTCAATTCGTTTAAAAAGTTCTCGACCTACTGCAAAATAAGCAAAAAATGAAATTAGCATTACGAGGTCCAAATTTTGAATCGCTGCCTAAATAAACTATGGGGACCTCCTTTATTTTGCGAGTCAAAAATCCTAATTCTTCGAAAGAAGGTATAATTCTTCAGAGAAAGTACGTTTTGTGTTTGATTTTATGATTTAAAATATCGTCTGCATTGATTAACTGTATATTTGAGGTAATAGCCTTGAAGATTGAGACCTAGAAAGTGAAGATCCGATCATTAGAACGATTCGAACGTGACACTAGAGGCAATTCTTCGTTCGTACACGTAAGATTGTTCGTTCGTACACGTAATTGTAAGATTTGGAGGTAGGGAAGTGATGGTCTATGCTGGTATCTACATTGATGGGAGCACAGATCATTCGAAATGGGGCTCTGACCGGTCACTGATATAGGGATGAGATCCTGAGACCTATTGTAATCACTTACGCTGCAGCAATTGAAGATGACTTTATGTTAATGGACGACAATCGCATGCCCCAACATGCTAATTTGATGAATGATTTCCTTTTAGAAGAAGGATACTAATGAATTGGCTAGCATATTCTCCGGACATATGCCCAATCGAGTGTGTTTGGGACATTCTAGGCAGACGAATTGCTAGAAGCCTACCACCCTCACAAACTCTCCAAGAACTGGAAAGAGCTCTTCTGGAGGAGTGAGACAGAATACCGTAGTCCCTCGTTAATAACCTCATTGACTCGATGCCTCAAAGGTGTTCAACGCTGCTGACCTTTCGGGAAAGCCATATCCCTACTAAAAATAATTTTCTCTTAAGGAAACACCCATTTTTAATTCGCTTCTCTCATATGCACAAATTGCAATTATTTTCCTTTTGTACCCAAATGAGCAATAAAATGAGCAATACAAGTTTATCTCATATAGCCTACCACGTTTGTCAAAAAAGTATCAATTTTTCAAACAGTTCTCCAAGTGCGAGATCAATCCACAACCTCAATATCCTTTAATTGCTTTGCGCATAGTATTTAGTTGCAGAAAAATTAGACAGCAAATAAAACTAAAATGAGCATTTTTTTTCAATGACGCCCTACAATTTTATACCGGCAAGTATCCAATTGTATTGTATCACCATAAGTAAATCATAGCAATTGTCAATTCAGAAGCCAATCAGGTTCAACACACACGCGTGACGTCCCTTACAGGTACCCAGTTCAATCGGATTTAAGTCATATGGTTAGGATCACTTCACTTCATCAAGAGTTACAAATACCCAATTCTAAAAGTTGTCAGATTTAGCTTTCATTATTAGGCTGCGTTCCGGAAAAGTCGATTATTACGAATCGTTTCATAGTATCTACCATAAATTATATGCAAATAATACTTAGTCATAGTCGAGCACCTTTTTAACTTTATTAGGAAAACTTTATCTCGTATTTTTACCTCTTTATTTGATTTAATTGTATTAAAAGTGAGAAGTGAAAAGAAAAACCTAAAATATTAATTCATCGTAAAGCATAAATAAAATGAGTAGAAAATAGCATTTATCTTTATGGATTCTTCTAATATTTGAAAAGAATTAATGAATAAATATATATAGAATCATACATAAAATAATCTAGTCATAACATTTTGCATTCTTCTGAAAACACGCATTACAGTAATAAGATACATTCTCCATTATTGTTGGCGAACATTTTCCCTTCCTTCTTTCACCAGTATGGCGTCTATTTAAATAAATAAATAAGCAATTTAGGCCAATTAGGAAATAAAAAAAGGAAGAAAACTTTCTATTACCGGTGCTGGAGTAATTAGAAGGAAAGATGATACGATGCTAGTAAATTGAGTCCTCCCTGGAGCAAAATATTCTTATGATCCTAATGGCATTAACTGCTCATAAACTGGCTTTTTTTTAAGCCTCTTTCAGTAAACTCACTTGAAGTTCTGAGTCTTGCACAATAGCTACAATGTTGCCTTAAGAACCATTTAAAAACTCTTCCTCGCTCAGCAAATTAGATGATAAGTAATGATTTTCATTGCTGTTAAAGATCGCCCCAAGACAAATTAGCAAATAATTTAAGATGAAAATTGAGCATATTCATTGGTTTAATGTTCAACCCAGATGCCTAGATTGTTTTGTTTTCTTATACATCTTCTCTGCTATACCAAAGGCTATTTTTGTGCTTCAAAATGTGCCTTCGAGAATTGAAATATTTTCAATTGAATCACTCTTTTCGATACTTAAAAAATTAGTTTTACGCTTTATATTCCAAATTGATGAAAATCTACTTTGTTACAAAGCGCAAGTTCAAAAATATTCTCACATTTTTTAACAACAGATCTTTAAAGAAAATTTAATGCGTGTTCTCAAAATAATTTTACTTTTAATTCGAAGGAAAAAGGAGTATAAGGGTGTAGATTGTTCAAGATGTTCCATAATTACCATACTTAAAATATATTTTTAGATTTCTCATAAAACACAAAGCAAAAATTTACCACTCTATAGAAATCATAGGTAAAGAATCGAGGGGAACCGAAAAAACAATTCCCGGCATTCAAAATAGTTTTTAACCCAGCTTACCTCAATGAATATTCGTGAGATTATGATATTTTTTTTGTATTTTACTCAGTTCAATATTATTTTGTGACCACTAACATCTAAATAGTTTTCATTTCATAAATAGGTCTCTAACAATAAATAAGAAGAGTGGTGTTTACCGAAGGCCAATCATTCACACATGACTACGCTTTTTTAATAATCACATAGCCACTAATAATCACAATATTACGGCTGATTACTTGAATTATATTGGTCAAATAGCTCGCTTGGACACCTCTATTGATAGTGAGGCATATGTAGCGTTAAATGAATAAGAAATGAAATAAAGGGCAATCACATTTTTATTACATAAAAATGTAAATGTTTATAAGAAATATAAATATTGAAATAATATTAGTTGCACGTAAAATATCACATGCAGGAGACGCTAAGCTTGAACAATCGATCAATGAATGTTCACTTCAGTTCATGCAATAACATTAACAGTTCGCATTCACATAACTCAAGCTGCATTCCGACTGAAACGGCAGATGCCGCAATAGGAATAGTAGAAATTGGCAACTTGCACTTCAAAAAGAAGCAGGCCACAGATACCCGCACATGCGACCTATGGCGTCAACTCCAGGTGATCATGTTTTGTGTATCTGGCAACTTTTATGCATAATTAGTTTGTTTACATTCTACAAGACTACGTGTCTGTCTCTGTATTATTAAAAAAGTATATAGTGAAACAATTGAAATCTTTGTGAAAGAATCTTTGTTAAAGAATATAGAATGTGTCACTTAAGAGAATTGATACTTGTCGGGCTTGGCTTACTCGAAACAGAATGGGGGGAAAAGTCATTTTGCGTTTTTTTTTTTATTTATATCATTTTTGTTCATTAAAGTTTTTCTTCATTTTTGTTTATTAGACAGCTCATTATTTTTTTTCTTCAATATTTATTGACCGGGAGACTTTTATTTACTTCACTGGATTTATTTTTTTGCGCGCAATATTTTAAGCAAATTAACTGTTTAATGCGTACCATCCACTTATGCTGGAGAAGTCATATCATGTCCACAGGTCACCAATAAGGAGATTTAATTATCGACTATGTCAACTTACATCTATCAAAAGGTACCTCAAGATAAAATCAAGTTAACATATCTTATATACTAGTGAATTGGTATTTAATATTTATAGTGGTAGTTACGCCACATATTTTTCTATAATTATTTCTTTTTACATATGCAAAAATACCCAAAGTTTTCGCCTCAGTATATGTGAAAATGTAGTACATTTAGACACCATTAAAATGTTCAAGCTTTTATGATTTTGTGGAAACTGTTTCTTAGAGAAAAAAAAACATACATTAAGTTAGACATCATAGCATATTCAGTATAAGGCATACTGACTTCACATCAAGTGAAATAAATGTAATTTACCATTAAAAAAATTGATGGCTTGCTTAAGTATATCTATAATGTTAAAACTTGGCACACAAAACTTGGCATGTGAATTGAACCCACAAACGTAAACACTTCATTCGATCACTTCGCAAAGTAAAACGGTAATAAATGTTTTTATTTATTATGAACAATATTTTTTCGATAGTTTCATTAATTTAAATAAAGCAATATTTATATTAGAAGTATTATTTGCCGAAATCTGTAATTATGCTAGATCTTCCTGTAATCATATTCAAGATTGAAATAGAAGACTAGAAGGGGCTTCAGTCTTATTACTTTTTAAGTTTGAAAAGAAATTAAAAAACCATTTTGTCTGGGTTTTTTTTTAATCAGTGCAAAAAACCCAGAAAAGAAAATATGTTTATAGTCTAGGCACTAGGTTCTAAACATAAATCAGTTTTTAATGAAGTATGTTTCGTAAATAGTTTCTTGTTGTTAATACATTCTTTTTTTAAAAAAATGGCTTCTACTTCATTAAATCTGTAACCAGGATATGTGCGCGTGAGTGAGTCTTTTTCATTTATAGTAACCCGAGTATTTTATGATACATCTCGTTCTGTTTTTATGTTATGTTTTTGTTATTATATGTTTCACGTTATTTGATGTTTTTATGTTATGTTTCTGCTATGTTATGTTTTACGTTATTTCATGTTTTTATGTTTTTCACGTTTTAATTATTTTTAATTATCCTATATTTCCAACGCCATTTTATTTGGCAGAGTACAGCAAATAAACATGATTGCCGCCAAATAATGCCAAAGGAAATTTTGAAGCATATTTTTTTTCACTGCGTTTTCTAGGTGAAAAATACTTTGGTACTTTTCGTTAAACCGAGCACAATGAAAGTCAACTATTTTTTTTAAAATTTTATTTTTAATTAATTTATTTAATTTTTATTTAGTTAGTTCTTATTTTATTTAATTTTTATTTCATTTAATTTTTATGTATTTAAGAAATAAACAAAATTTAACAAAAAATAATAATGAAAAGTTGGCGGAAGTTTAAATTTTTTGGTGACTTTTCGCTGCACCCAGCTAACCGAAAAACGTGAAAACTTTTTTAGAAACTTTGTATATATACTATTTCGTGAAAATAGACCAAAATAGATCTAATTAAGTAACATTCATATTATTCTAAGTTTTATCATTACAATTAATGTTTAGTGTCATAATTGAAATTAAGTAGTTTATTGTGGATATCCTACAATCTGATTTTAAAACTTATAAAGGATGTTCCGTAATGTATGAATTATAAGATTTCTTTTTGCCATATGTGCAGTAAAATATTACAAATGAAAATAGAATTAACAATTGGGCTGCCGATCGTTCTGGGTCATTAAGAATAAAGAGCAACATGAAAAGAAACAACGTGTTTTCACTGTTGAGTAACAATTCCAGAACTTTTAAATCAGTCGTAACACTTGTATTTTCTCATTTCGTTTATCAAAATTGACATGAGATTTAACATGTCGTAAAACATTTTCCTTTTCTTTTATAAAAAAAAAGCAAAAATTTATGTAAACAAATTCATAACCTCCTTCTCCTTGAAGGAGAAATAAAGCGCTCAATGAAATTCAGCAACACTTTTGCAAGCAAAACATTAAAATCACTGCAAAAAATGCGAACGTTCCAGTGAACTCCTGGTGGCAATTTACTCGATATGCCATTTTATAGATATTGCATCTCCTATGAATCAAAAAATATCAAAATTTTTAGTTAAAAACTGTATTTTCTATCAAAATTACTTCTCTCGTTAATTCTAGGACAATCTGCATTAGGTAATTCTGAAAACGTTTAAATAAATAGCAGTTCATAAAATAGATGTTTAACATAAATAAATATCATTTTCTCATTTTAAACATTTAAGAGAAATTAAATTTCTCTTTCAGGTAAGTTCCGCTATCACAAATAATCCACGATGCTCATCAACAATTTTACGTTACCTGATTTGGTTGATTTAGCCTTGAAAGTGCCGGAACTGGGAGTTGTAAACTTTAACATTCTTCACACTGTCCTACAAGCTATGATATCGGAGTTAGGCTTAACAAATTCGAGACCCTGGTGCAACATTCAGAGTCCACTGAATGCCGCAGCTGCCCTTACGCAAGCCAAGCTAAAAGGGGATGTTCGAAGAAGTAGTGTGACAGGTTCTAGTATGACAGAGAAACATGACGAACAAACTGAGTCACGGAGATCAGTAAGTTCAGAAGCGAACATATCAGTGTCTCTTGAATCGAAAGAAACTCAGACGAATCTCATCTCTGAGAAAGAAGGTAACTAAATGCTTATCAGTTGGAAGCCAAACATCTTTTTTCAAAGAAAAAAAAAAAAAGAAATAACTGGAATAGATCAAAATGAGTATTCATGGCCAACAGGTCAAGTGATTAGAGTATGCATAGAGATTCAGTATAAACATAGTGATTCAGTGTTTACACAGTGATTCAACATTTACATAGTAATTTTATAATGCATATATTGAGGTGACTCAGGTTCGAATCTCAATGGTGGCTGGTTGATACAAATCCCACACTCGGCTCGCACCGTCCAAAGTGCTGACATTAAATATCTTCAGCGGCAGACGGATCATGGGCTAGAGTTCCATTCCTGCCAGGCTAACCGCGGAAGGTTTTCCTCTATAAGTAACGAAAATAGTTCCATCAAAAAAGTCCCACTCAAAGGCAAATTTCTCCCAATACTTGTTCCAGGAATTGTCTTCTGGATTGGGTTTAAAATTACAAGGCTACGGAGATGAATATTGGAAATCGTAAATTCAATATTAGGTCGGCTGTTTAGTGACGATTATAAAATAAAATAATGTATACTTTGTAGCGACCCAGGTTTCAATCCCAGTGAAGGTTGGTTGATACGAAGCAGTACTAACCGTGGGAGGTTTTTTCTCTCCATGACGTAAGCGCGGGTTAGTTTCAGCAGAAAAGTCCTCCACGAAAACTACTTTGTCCCAATGCTTGATCCAGGAATCCCTTGTCTACTGGTTTGGATTAAGAATTATAAGACTACAGAGTTGAACATTGATAGCCGTAAACTCAGAATTGAGTCTGCTGTTCAGCGCTGGTTATAAAATAAAATAATATATACATAGTGATTATGCATAATGATTCAGCACAGTGATTACAAACTTGAAGAGTATGTACAACACATATAAAGTTAACTATGTAGCTAACTATCATCGTCCCTCGTTCGTGTCCCCCCCTCCATTGTTGACTGATTTGTCACTATTGTTAATTCTCTGACTGTTCATGAGCAACTGGAGCAAAAATAATTTTATGTTTATTAGAAAAATTTGATATTTATGTAGGCGTGTCAATTGAAAACAATATAGGATTCAAACGGCAACAGTAAAGGATTCAATTAGGAACAATCTAGGATTCAAATTGGGAACAGTATAGGATTCAATTGGGAACAGTATAGGATTCAATTGGGAACAGTATAGGAGTAGAAACCATAGAAGTAGAAACAGTATGAATCTATACTTTTTTTTTATTTCAAACGATATTATAAAGGAGAGAAAGATAATTCTTTATGTAGAAAATCGATAACGAAAGATCTGGGAGAAATAAAATGATAACCCTCATTTTTGTAATTTTTAAATTAACAGATTTTCTCATCACAGATGCTGTAAAGCTATGTAACTTTGCATTCACGCTGCATCCTTTTTATCATGTAACCAAGTTTAGCAAAGATTAGCTTGCCTGGTAATTTGGTTCAATCTTTTGTCGCGTGATTTCAGCTGACGCCTTATTTTATACTTTATTCAGACGCCAGTGTATTCGATAATTCTTGTTTTCGAAACTGATTGAGATAACAATATTGATGATAATTGTCTTATGCTCGATGTGTTAATTGTAAGACATAGTATAAATGTTTGTCAAGAAAATATATTTCAAAATTGGGTTTCGGGAAAATATATATTGAGATATTTCAATACATCTCCCTGCTTCGCTGCAAAATGAATACAGTAGATTCTTTCAACTGAGCATCTTGTACTTTTAGAAATATCAGTTAAAAATAACGAATAAATAACAGTGGGAAACATTTTATTTTTGTTGTCTTTTGCATAAAGTTTTTCAACAGATCTTTATTTTAGTATCACTGATTTCAAATCTACAATCGGTATCCCTCTCCAAGCTCTAGCTTCTTTTCGCTTTTAATTTTAATGACATTTTAGTCTATTTTTGCAAACTTGAAAACGTTATATATAACAGAGGGCTGCGTAGATATTGCAACGGACTTTTAGGGCAGTTAAGGCACACCATCAGGATTAAAATTGCTCGAAACTCATGCCAAGAAATGCAGTCATACGTTGTTAGGGGTACTTCTCTATTATGAACTGTTTCTTCGTGTGATTCTGAAACAAATGTTAACAGGAAAATGCCTCTACCACTGCAAGATGAAATTTCTAGGTATGGTGTCAATGCAAAGTTGTAACATTTACGCCACCCTTTACTGTATGTAACGTTTTTAAACTTGAACATTTCGTCAAAAAATAGATTATAAATATCATTTTTAAAAGTTTTACAAGTAAAACTAATTTCAGATTTAAAATCGCCACGCAATAATTAGGTAAGATCAGGTATTTGTATAAATGCAAGAACGTTTCACAGTGTAATCTATAGAAATGCAACATTCATAGAAACCGAGAGGATTAAAAAGGAGGTAAAAACAGAAGAGGAAGAGACTCCAGAATCAACCCAGGATCAGGAAATCGAAAAAACAGAAGCAAAAGATTTGACACCAGATTTGAAATCAGAACCTCGTCCTGAAGAAACAGGGTTGAAGGAAAAGAGCCCGAAAAAACGTGAAGACCTGAAGCTAGCGAGAGTTGCTTTGGAAAGTGCACAACAACAAGTTAGACTTGAACAAACGGAGGAAGGACTCATGCGAGTGAGATATTTCATTTTTATGTAACCTGTGTTAAATGAGACTACCTAAAATACACCATTCCAATGATGTCGTCGTACGCCATTAAGGCAAGGGCTGCGAGGGCTCTTGTTTTCCAGTGGCGCCATCTATGGCCTCAGAATTCGACTTCTTAGACATCCGTTTATAGGGGGACCCTCATTCATCCACAGATCATTCATTCAGGCTATCCCGGCCACACACCATTCCATTGAAACAGATAATAACACTGGGGAACGAATTTTTCGTTGCATTTATGAATTACTTGATATTGAGCAGTGGTGGCTCAGGGGATGGAGCGTTCGTCTTTCAATGAGGTGACTCAAGTTCGACTCCCAGAAATAGCTGATCGATACGAATTCTGCACTAGGCTCGCACTGGCCACACTGCTGACGTAAAATATTCTCAGTGACAGACGGATCATGGGTTAGACTTCCCTTGTCGTCAGGCTTACCGAGGGAGGTTTCCGTGGTTTTCTTCACCGTGTAACGCAAATGCTGGTTGGTTAAATCAAAAAGTTTTTCACAAAAGCAATGTCCGAATACTTGATCCAGAAGTTCCATTGTCTTCTGGATTGGGTTCAAAATATTAGTAGTCGTAAACACAAAATGGTGTCGGCTTATCAAAGATGGTTATAAAATAAAATACTTGATGGTGTGGGGATTTCAAATATGAAATTAGACTTGCTCATAAAGCTACAGATTTTTAAGGACATTTTTAGTCTATTTTTTGACGAAATGCACCTGTTTAAAAACGTTTAATATAATAGGGGTCTCGTAAATTCTAAGGGATTAGTGCACATAATCAGGTTTAAAATTTCATAGAAACCCATGCCTGGAAATATCATCTCACATGGCTAGAGGTTCTTCCCTATTATGACCTGTTCAGAAGCACACGAAGGAACAGTTCATAATAATGAAACGCCCTAGCGGCGTATAATTTCTGGATATCGGTAAGAAATTTTTATCCAGATGATCGTAACATTCATGCAACCTATTTATATGAATAACGTTTTTAAACTGGTTTATTTCGACAAAAACTGGACTAAAAATTTCATTTTAAAAAACTACTGGTGCTTGGAAAGAAAATCGATTACAGATTTGAAATTAGCGATAAGAAAGTATCTAAGATCTGTTAAATTGTTCCCTAATGCAATTTAGGTGAAAATATCACACAAGAGCGCTTTTTCCTGCAAATTGTATGTGAGTAATCTGAATAATAGACTTCTTTTTAGAGGAATTTCGATATTAATCTCCGAATAACTGGGTTAGCCCACAATCTGGAAGATAGGCTGACACCATTTCAGTTAGGAGACCGGACAAAAGTCCTTATACCTCTGAAACAAATATTTTGAATATAACTATTTTTTGTCCATTATAAAACAACTTTAAACAATTTCAATTTCACAAAACAATATTTTTTTACTAATATTTATCTCTTTTTATATTTTAATTTTAAAAAAGGTGAAAGTTTTTTTTAAGTTGTAAATCATATAAATTCTCACTTTGTATTCTATAATGCATTTTTAAATATCAAAAATCTAGAAGTTTCTACAAAATAGTTCACATGCCGAACAGACTGTGTAGTGATCAGAGAGCTGACCTCACATCAGAAAGGTCTAAGGATCCGAATCCCAGACAAGGCATGGATGCTCTTTTATTCTAAGTACTATCTGACCTTCTGCGAGAGCAACGTTGGCCTACCTAATATTGTGTCCTTTAAAGAGTGGCAGACAAATCTACCCTACTGATACTCGAATGACGAGTGTCAATCGAGTGGGCATTGGAGAAAAAAATTTATATAGTTCACAATATACGTGAGGTTATAAAATTTGTACAAAGTCAATAATATTTTATTTCCATTGCAGCTAAATGAGACTGTTGACTGGCTCGTTGATAAGATTAAGAAAAACGTGAGTTTTCTTTCGTTCATTTATTTTTTTAATGTAGTTATTTTCCATTCTTTATTTATTTTACTTTTTCTGAACTTTGTTCTAATTTTGTACCAGGCTATAGAGAAAAGTATAGTTCACTATTTTTGGTGTGAAATATATCTTTCAGATTATCGTGAAGCTAATAGACAGCGATAATATTTGTGAATTGTGAAGTTCAAAACTTATTCGGCATTAAATTTATTTTTTAAATGATAGCGCAAACGAAGTATTTGTATCTTTTAATTTTTTTTAGATCAACTAATGCGAGTTTTTTTAACACCTATTTTAAAAAATTTGTTAACCAGAAAATTTGTTAATTTGTTATTCCGTACGGAACAAGCAATGTGCACGAATTAGAAAAGGAAGGTACTGTCCCTTGGATAAATTTTAACCTTTATTACGTAGAAAATAATAATTTAAAAAACGCTAAAATTTTATGGGTAATGCGTTATACGTTTGTCTATTAGAATAACCTTTCTTTTAACTGAATTTCACCATGCCCTCTTTTGGGAAAAAAAAACTTTTTCAATTAAGAAAATAAGTCCAAAGTGAAATACATATAATGTTGTAACTTGCATTATCATACGAACAATTAAATTATACTCTTTGGATAATACTCATTTGTTTTAAATATGTCAGCGTGGCAATTGGGGAAATGACGACAACTCTATCAATTCAAACCTCTTGCGACAACTCTATCAATCCAAACTTTCAGGCTTTACCTTTGCCCGGGTCTTCACAAAACTACATTAGGAAGGTCTTAAAGAAGCATCAGACAGTAGCGAAGATAAACTAATTTATTCATTGAATATTTTGAGATTTTAAACATTTAAAAAATTTAAATATTAAGCATTTTAAGATAAACTGAAGTCAACAGTTTTATAGTTTGATCTGACAAATCACTCTTCCAAGTGGGTGAGATGTTACTTTCTTCCACCAACTTGCTAGATGAGAAACGTGGTTTGAATCACTATATCAGTAGATTTAATTTGGATATTTATGAAATTCAAATTCAAACTTAGTTTTCAAGTTAGCCTGTATAAGCTAAAATATGTCAAGTTAATTATAAATATAATACCAAATAATATTTAATTGGAATATTTATAGCTTTTCCTATAACATCAAAATTTTTCCATACTGTGATTGGTAAATTCTACAATAAATCATATATGTTCTAACTGGTCTTGATGCATGCGTTGGAACGTTTAAGGTACAATATTGAGACTTGGACATTGAATCAGTTCAAGGTACATTACCGAGATTCAACGAGGTACAACAGGCATTTTTTTTAATTTGTTAGGCCAAACAAAAGTTAATTATATTTTTTTCAAAAATTGGTACTTTATTTTAAAAACAATGTCTTTTTAGTGCTTATCTACAAGGATTCTGATTTCAAATGTTAGACCAAAAAGGCTTTATTTTCCAAATGTCAGGCCTCGTGTAAAAGGAGCATAATAGCCACAATAACGATCGAGAAAATTTAACCATAATTAATAAGGTGTTAAATTGAGTAATATATCTGAAATAGGGGCATCATATTTTATCATCAAGCTTAAACGCGATTAATTTGCTATTATTTAGCACCACATTAAGTTTGCCATATATTTGAACTAGACTATAGATCAACTCCATCCGAAATAATAGGTGAAATTTTTAACTACCAACAGGAGAGCGCATAGGTTGTTTCATTTGAAATTCTTTGAAAATAATTATTTTGATTTTATTAAATGATACTTTAAATGGTTGCCAAAGGCGTACGAATTCTTTATGTTCCAGGTGGAATAAGTAAGGTAGTTTCTTAGTTCAGACGTAAATGAAATTAAAAATGACGTCGGTAGTTCTTAACAAAATAATTTAAAGTCCTAAAACCTCTAATAAATTAGAAAGCCATGTTTTCTAAAATTTCCTGTTTTCTAATATTATTAAGTTAATATTTGTATTAATAGTTTTTTTTCTTTATTTTTCAGGAAGCACGCAGACCAGGCAAGTAATAAGGCTTTATTATGTAAATGTTTGAAAACATATAAGGCATCAATAAACCAAGACTATTTAATAATAATTTTTAAGTAATATGTAGTTGCTTGTTGTAAATAATATCGATAATATTATATTGTAATGCATAAATGTTATACTGCAAGAAAACAGTCATTTTGCGTTGTAAAAAATTTCGAATCAAAGTACGTAAAAATTATGTAAAATCCACTTTTACAGGAGCATGTTACGGAACAAAAAAAAAATCATATATAGTAACTTTACAGTAAAATCAGTAAATCACTCTAATTAAATAAATATTACTGTAAAAGTTATGGTCTAATATTTTACGGTAAAATGAATTTTAAGGATTATGCATCCAAAGTGTCTGCACTTTATACCGTAATTTCTTACAATGTAAGGTTCAGTACACAGTAAAAAAGTATTCAGGGTATAATACTGAGACTTGAACTTGGAACTGATTCAAGGAAAAATACCCAGATTCGTTCGTGGTACAACAAGCATTTTTTTTGCTTGGTTTCGCAAAAGTTAATTATGTTTTTAAAAAAAACGTACTTTATTTTAAAAACAATGTCAATACTTAGAAACAATTATCTTGTTTTCAAATTTTGGAACAAAAGGGCTGTATTTTTCAAACGCAGTAATTGAAAAAAACAATTCAGTATTTAAAACTTACACAAAACATTTACAGTACATTCTAGAAAACCGGAAAGGACACCAACACGGCTGGTAGTATTTGTTGCTAGGGTATTAACCATATAATCAGCAAATGGGTATCAACTATACAGAGAGCACCTATACACCACTTAAATTTCCGATCAGTAAAAAGTACCGGCACTCAGAGTCCGGGTGCTTTTTAACGTAAAATCCATCTTTACCAGAAAATGTTACGGAACAAAAAATTTGATATGCCGAATTTTTTTACAGTAATAATTATCATATAGTCACTGTATAACACGAATTAAATAAATATTAATGACTGGGATAGCCTGGTAGGCAGGGCGCTGGACTCACGTCTGTGAAAACGGGAGTTCGAATCCAGCAGTCCGAAAACTCCCCGTGTAAATGGTGACTGGTGCGCGTTAAATCTGACGGGTCACAAAGTTCACCATGCTCCCATAACAAATCATTGCCTCTGTGGGTATTGATCGTTCTCTGGTTTAAGTCAAAATTGCGATCTGTGGACGAATGAATGGATGTAATGAATGGGTCTGCCCTATTAACGGGTGTGACTTATGGGTGTGGCAGAAGTCGAATTCTCGGTCATAGATGGCGCCACCGAAAAACAAGAACAATCGCTCCCCCTCTGCCTTAATGGCCGACAATAACAACAACATAACAATAAATATTAACTTAAAAATTACGATATAATACTTCACGTAAAAACGGATTTTACGGTTGATGCTCCTGAAGTGGCAGTACTTAATAGCGTAATTTGATCCGGAATTTTTTACAGTATGATTGACTCCAAATCACTCAACTAGCTCTTATTTTTATTCGTCAAATAGTTCTTTTCAATCAAAATTATTAAAATCGTTCAGAAAATATTCATTTTTGAAATTTTGAAAAGAGATAAGATTTATTTTAATCATAAAAAAGCTTTAAATAATTATTTTATCTATGCAAAGATATCGCAATCCAAAATATGTCTCAAAATAAAAAACATATTTTCTATTAAAACGATAATATTGACGAATAAAAAAGAGTTAATGTATTTTAAATTACGTAAACACTTTACGAAGCAAAGGTGAAAGATACTTAATTATGCCAGCACTTAAAGTAATTACAAGTTCTCAATTTTTAATCGGGCAAATATTTTGAGCTCTCAAATACGATGGGCGGAGAACTTAAATTAAAATAAATCTTTTAGACATTTCACCTAAATATTTTAATAACAATGCTCCATTATTTATTTATTTTTCATTTAATGAAATTACAGGAGGTCCATCTTCTGCTGAAATTGAAGCGCTTGAAGATAGGGTAAAGTACTTAATATCATTTTCATAGTTAATAAATTCTTTTGATAATATTTATGGAAGAAGGTTTGTTAAAAATATC
Source organism: Parasteatoda tepidariorum (assembly GCF_043381705.1). Lineage (NCBI taxonomy): Eukaryota > Metazoa > Arthropoda > Arachnida > Araneae > Theridiidae > Parasteatoda > Parasteatoda tepidariorum. Next base: position 76,117,539 of record NC_092206.1, read on the forward strand.
ACCATAACTATATATATATATATATATATATATATATTATAAAAAACTAATTACAAATTTAATTACTAGATTATAGAAAATATGTTATGTCTTTCCTGGAATAACAAATTTTATAAACGAAAATATTATATTTCTAATATTTTGCTTANATATATGTTTTAATACGAATTTATTTATAAGTATAAAATATTACGATCATTTCAACTTTTGGAAATGAATGTGTGTTTTTCAAAAATTTTAAAAATGTAAGCCACAGTGTAGGATCAACTCGTGTCTGTCTTGTAAGTAATATTTTTTCTGTATACTATTATGTGCATAAAAAATTAAATAATGAATACTTTTCATAGATATTGAAGAATATTTTTTTTAATTTCAATGTGTGTTTCAAAAATAATAGATCCTCCATATTTGAAAATTTCTTATTATGTAATATTACTAGTAGTATTGAATAACAAAAAATATTATAATTTAATTTTAAATAATTTTACGATTTTGCTATTTATTTCAGATAATTCTTTTATTTTTAAAAATAAATTAAATAATTTAAATTTATAAAAACAAATTTCAAAATTAACAACCACAAGGAAATAATACGATTTTTAAAACTTTTGTGCACTTAATAATTTATTAGGAAAGAACAAGTTAGTATTATGCTATGTACACATTTAAAATATAATATATATTGCATATTTAATAATAAGTTTCTATAATAATTAACAAAACGAAGTTTAAGAGAAAGCGAAAAGTTATAACTCTGAGAATCTCCTTCTAATGTCTAAAAGCTCCTTATTTCATAAATTTCCACGGGGAGAATCTACACAAAAGTGATAACAATGACATCACCTGTATGTATATGACATGCCCAGCATGTATGACATTGCCTGTATGTATATGACATATACTTATCTATGCGAAAGTTTTAGTCGCACATAACGCAGGCTGCTTCAGAAGGAAGATCAATGCGATACAAGTTAGCAACAAATCTTCATGCTTAGTAAATAATCGAAAAGGCTCCAGTCTTGGTTAATCAAGAATATCAACAAAGCCAATACTTCGAAACAGAGCCGCGATGGCTCAGGAGATAGAGCGTTCGCCTTCCAATGAGGTGAACCGGGGTTCGATCCCGGCGATGGCTGCTGGATACGAATTCCGCATCCGGCTTGCACAGATCACAGTGCTGACGTGAAATATCCTCAGTGGTAGACGGATCATGGGTTAGAGTCCCCTTGCCGTAAGGCTAACCGTGGTAGGTTCTCGTAGTCTTCCTCTTCATGTAACGCAAAGGTTAGTTCCATCAAAATGTCCTCCACGAAGACAAATTTCTCCCAATACTTGATCCAGGAGTTCCCTTGCCTTCTGGGTTGGGTTCAAAATTATAAGTCTGCGGAGTTGAACATTAGTAGTCGTAAACCCAAAAATTGGATCGGCTGTTCAACGACGGTTATAAAATACTTAGAAACAGGATCTTTTGAACTGAAACTATGGTTTAATGTTAACCCTAATAGAAAATTTGAAAATGAAATAATTTAAACAAAAAATTCGTTAGTCAGGCTATTAACAATGTAAACAGGGATTCGAATCTACCCTTAAATTTGTGTCCGTAACTGCAAGTGTCATTGTTTATTCATAAATCGACTGGTAAATAGAGTGTAGAAAGTGATATTCAACACCCGGGCTTGAGGCGGGTACCGGTTCGTGGATCAAATAGTACCGAACTGCCTAAATTACTTTCACTTTATTTAAGGTGATGATGTATTTCTCTCGGATTTTTACCACTTCCCATGGACGTGAAATTAACTGGGAGCTGAGAGACGTCATCTCAAGCCACACAAATACCAACGTAATTGTAGTTTTTTTTTTAATTCAGGTTTGAATGCAATTAAACCGAAGTTCTAAAACATAAATAATCGACGTCTCACTCCTCTCCTTCAGCTGACCGCAGTGAAGTTATCAAGCATTGGCCTGTCCAGGGCTATAAAAAGGTTGGAGAGCACTGCTGTATAGTATAAGTGGAGTTTTTTTAAACGTTCTTGCTATTTTTTTTTCTTTTTGAAACAATAAATTATAAAGGAGTTTAATAGGTAATAGTAAAAATTTTAAAAGAAACTGAAAATAAATAAACTATTTTATAATTTTATGTACGTTTCATAGGTATTTGATCTTGAAGAAGGAAGAGAAATCTGGGATAATGATCATGTGAGAACATTTTTATTTATTTATTATTTCTTAAAGTGTCGTATATAATACTTATTATTTAAAATCACAGTCTATTCTCGCCGACTACATCACAGTTGATCGCCCGAGTTCAAACAGCGGAAGAGCATCGCTCTTACAGTCTCGCACTCTCTCCTCATTGGTTGCAATTGAATATCGACTGTCACTATCTACAGACTGCAACTATTTCGCCCCATTTCACGTTCCACCTTGATCTGAAAAAAAAATTGCTCGAGTCTCAAAACAAATTTCAAGGGAAGAACAGAAATATATATATA
>NC_092206.1:76120532-76170951 GCF_043381705.1 Parasteatoda tepidariorum
TCTTGGCCCCCAAATTCACCTGACCTTAATCCAATAGAGCATTTGTGGTCCTACTTGGAAAACCAAATTCGTGCTGCCACGCTACCACCTCGCAATGTGAGGGAATTGCAGGACCAGTTGGTGAGCGCTTGGTACCAGATACCTCAGACTACCTATCAGCACCTTGTGGAATCAATGCCACGGCGGGTGCTAGCAGTTTTGAGGGCCAAAGGTGATCCTACATGCTATTTCAGGGTGGTATATATATATACACTCTATATATATACACATATATATATATATATATATATATATATACATTAATTAACAGTCAGTGGCCACATATTTTAAGGAAAACTTTACGGGAAAACCTGTATTTTTATGATCATGATAGCTTTACGGGAGAAAATTTATTTTTACTTCCAGTGTCAGGGGCATTTTCTCCCGGTCACTAGCCATAATCTAGAGGTGAAATTTCTAAGAATATACTACATTAAAATTTGATTATTAGTAAAAAAGTTATTCAATGTTTATTTTATTTAGTTTTCTCACACACAGTAGATAGTTTTAGATAAGAAAGTCTTTCAGAATATTTTTTAATTTTATGGATGTAATGACGAGGATTAATTATTTCTTATTGTAATTAGTTAATAAAATCAGTAATCGGAGTAGTTGAATTGAATCTACTGCATGAAAACTTGATCATTAATTTAAGAGTTATTATTATTTTATTATTATTATTTTATGTCATTATTAATTTACGTCATTAGTTTTTATTTTATTGACGATATTATAAAGAGTATTTTTCCCATTGAAATTATTTAATTCAAAAATACTTTTCAAAGAATGTCTAATTAAAGTTATAATGGATAAATGAATAATCTAAAATATTTTGATTTTTTTTTCTTTAGATATTACTTTTGGAAGTTGAAGAGATTGTGAATCAAATGCAAAAGGAATTTGAAGTTATAAAAGCTCTCGGAAATGATTTAGAAGTAATAAAACTTATATTATTGAAAATCAGATGAGCAATGCTATTAAATTTTTCACTTAGCGCCAATTTTCAAATTTTGACATTTACTTGCAGTCTAAAATTTATTAAAAATTTATGTCAGAAAATTTGGACCATGTTGAGATGTAATATTTTTCGAATTTACTGCAAACTTAAAACAGTACCAAGTTGAAAATTTTTTAATAGTTTGCTAATATCTTAACCTTGTTATCTTGAATCTGGTTTCGTGATAAAATAATTCAATTAGAACGGAAACAGGTTAACTCACATTAAGGTTGCAGGAACTTTTCACAATATTGAGGTTCTTGATCGCGAAATTCTGGTCCTAAATTGATTTGATTTTATTGTTACTATGTTTCTGCAAGAAATAATTTTCAACCTTTGAGAGATGTACCTCAACTAAAAATGAACTTCAGAAAATTTAACAAAAACAGTAATAGTTCACAGACTGTGGCCGATTCTGTTACAGATTTTTTGAGATCAAACAACTACAAAATTACCGCAATAATTTAGCAGTTCTACAAAATCATAGCAATTTTTTTGTAGTATTACTAACCTCAAAAAGTTTGCAGTAAATATGCAGAAATATTGTATTATTTAGTAGTGCCACCTATCGTGACTGATGGAAAATACTAGACATTTTATGTTTAGCTGCTACGTACCTATTCTAATACTCAAAGTCTTATACTAATACTTATTGATCCCGCAGTGGACTGATCGTTAAGACACGGTTCCCAGCAGATCACCGAAGTAAAGCATCACTGGCTGCGGTCAGTGTGCGGGAGGGTGACCCACTTGGATCAGACCGAGGGTGTGTGGTATTGGTTCTCGTTAAACTGTTCTACCGTGAAGTGCTCGACTTCGCGTGCAGGTCGTCGGGCTACCGAAGCGGGGGTGCCATCGCCTCTGCAGAAGATCAAAATTGTGATGGGGTGTCTTCGGATCATCCTCAGGGATGTTTCCCAGACGGTCGCCATTAGCTCATTGTGCAGCTCTAGCGTGACGTAAGTGAACTGCAACTACTAATACTTATTGGAGAGAGTAGGACACTGGAAACTTTTCATGTGATGAAGGAATATAAGAAATTTTGTGGTGTCATTTCCGGGATTCAAACTCCCTTTCAGTCATTCGTAAAGTAAATAGATTAGCCCTCTCTGCTACCGTAAGTATCTAGCTGCAAAAAACTAAACGGCTTCATAAAGTTGGCCTAGTTTGCTCTGATAAAATTCATGCTTGTTTAATCATAGTAAGTGAAAACAGTCAATAGACGATTTATCTCACAGTTAATAGTTAGAATACCTCTTTTTAGTGATTATTTAACTGTATTTGTTGAATAGGGTAAAATAACATTTAAATGAATTGTTATTAATTCATTTTTCCGAGAAATATCAAGCAATATAGATTTGCGTCTTTTTTGTTGTTCACCTTAGCTTTTGGCTCTGTCTTTTTTCTTTCTTTTTTAATTTTTCAGAACGAGTTTTAAAAACAAGCAGTTCTATAAATATTATGCTTATAAATATTCAATCGAAAATACGATGAACCATATTTTTTTCAAAGTTATTTAACTTAATAATGTTCATTGTAAGCCATAAAAAGGTATATTGTTTTAATTATATAAATTTATTTAGAACAAATTTCAAAAACAGACTGAAATTAGTGAATTTATGAAAGAGAGGCTTATCTTTGAAACTAAAAAAAATCTAAAATTATATATCCATTTCCAAATTCAATTATATAAACTCTTTTAATATAAAGTTGTTAGAAACCTGAACTAAAAACTTATTTTGATTCGACAAAATGCGTCCAATATTGGTTCTAAAACAGTTCTAGGTTAGGATGAATTTGAATAAAAAATTACAATGTTAAAAACAAAAGCTTTTTCGCCATTCCTTTCAAAAATATAATATATAATACTTGCTTTTTATGCGACTGACGATGGCGAGTATTTAAAATAGTTTTTTTTTAACCTTTTTTAATTGTGGGAATGGAGCATACTACATAAAAAAGAAAATTTTATGTTATACTTGCTCGATGTCTTTCGTTGCAATGAGTTAAATCTCTTACGGAAATATAGCAAGTGGTGCCACTATCTAGCCATGATAATAAAAAGTAAACCATTTGCTTAATCAAACTTTATTTGATATTTTTAAATGCATGCTTTTGAAATCATACATCAAAGAGTAATCATCTCAAATATTATCTTTTTATTTTTCCAATGGAAGAATTACGCAGAGTGAATCTTTAATTGCTTTGTTAAGAATAATAATATAATAATAATAATAGAATAAGAATAATAGAATAGAATAATGATAGAATAGGAATGATAATAGAATAGAATAATGATAGAATAGGAATGATAATAGAATAAGAATAATAATAGAATAANATATATTTATAAATATAAAATATTACGATGATTTTAACTTCTGGAATTGAATGTGGGTTTTACAAAAATTTTAAGAATGTAAGCCAAACTGTAGGATTAACTCGTGTCTATCTTATAAGTAATATTTTTTGTATATATTATTATGCGCGTAAAAAATTGAATAATGAATACTGTTCATTGATATTGAAGAATATTTTTTTAATTCCATTGCGTGTTTCATAAATAATAAATCTTCTATATTTGATAATTTCTTTTTATATAATATTATTAGCAGTATTAAATAACAAAAAAGATTATAATTTAATTTTAATATTTTACTATTTATTTTAAATAATGTTTTTTAATTTTACATATAAATTAAATAATTTAAATTGATAAAAACTTATTTTAAAATTAACAACCACAAGGAAGTATTACGATTTTTAAAACTTTTGTGCACTTAATAATTTATTAGGAAAGAACAAGTTAGTATTATGCTGTATACATATTGAAAATGTAATATATGTTGCATATTTAATATAAGTTTGCATAAAAATTAATAAAACCAAGTTCAAGAGAAAGCGAAAAGTTATAACCCTGACAATCTTCTAGGTTTCTAATGTCTAAAAGCTTCTGATTTCATTAATTTCCATGGGGAGAATATACACAAAAGTGATATCAGTGACATCACCTGTATGTGTATGACATACCCAGCATGTATGACATCGCCTGTATGTATATGTCATATGCTTATCTATGCAAAAGTTTTAGTCACACATAACGCAGGCTGCTTCAGAAGGAAGATCAATGCGATACAAATGAGCAGCAAAGTCTTCATGCTCAGTAAATAATCGAAAAGGCTCCCCTCTTGGTTAATCAAGAATATCAACATTGAGCCGCGTTGGCTCAGGGGATAGAGCGTTCGCCTTCCAATGAGGTGAGCCGGGGTTCGATCCCGGCGATGGCTGGTCGATACAAATTCCGCGTCCGGCTTGCACAGGCCACAGTGCTGACGTGAAATATCCTCAGTGGTAGACGGATCATGGGTTAGAGGTTCTCGTGGTCTTCCTCTCCATGTAACGCAAATGCCGGTTAGTTCCATCAAAAAGTCCTAAACGAAGGCAAATTTCTCCCACTACTTGATCCAGGAGTTCCCTTGCCTTCTGGGTTCGGTTCAAAATTACAAGTCTGCGGAGTTGAACATTAGTAGTCGTAAACCAAAACATTGGGTCGGCTGTTCAACGACGGTTATAAAATAATTAGAAACAAGATCTTTTGAACTGAAACTATAGTTTAATGTTAACCCTAATAGAAAATTTGAAAATGAAATAATTTAAACAAAAAATTCGTTAGTCAGGCTATTAACAATCTAAACAGGGATCCGAATCTACCCTTAAATTGGTGTCCGTAGCTGCAAGTGTTATTGTTTATTTGCAAATCGACTGGTAAATAGAGTATAGCAGGGATATTCAACACCCGGGCCTGAGACTGGTACCGGTTAGTGGATCAAATAGTACCGGACCGCCTAAATTACTTTCAATTTATTTAAGGTGATGATGTACTTCTCTCGGGTTTTTGTTGCTTCCCATGGACGCGAGATTAACTGGGAGGTGAGAGACGTAATCTAAAGCCACACGAATACCATGCATGTAATTGTATTTTATTTTGAAGGTATGTTTGAATGCGATTAAATTAAAATTCCAAAACATAAATAATCGACGTCTCACTCCTCTCCTTCATCTGGCCGAAGTGAAGTTATCAAACACTGGACTGTCCAAGGCTATAAAAAGGTTGGAGAACACTACTGTATAGTATAAGTAGAGTTGTTTCAAACGTTCCTGCTAATTTTTTTTCTTTTTAAAACAATAAATTATAAAGGACTTTTATAGGCAATAGTAAATTTTTTAAACAAAACTGAAAAGTAAATAATATATTTTATAATTTTGCGTACATTTCATAGGTTTTTGATCTTGAAGAAGGAAGAGAAATCTGGGATAATGATCATGTGAGAACATTTCTTTTTCTTATTTCTTAAAGTGCCGTATATAATACTTATTATTTAAAATCACAGTCAATTCTCACCAACTACATCATAGTTTGTAATTAAAGTTATAATGGATAAATGAATAATCTAAAATATTTTGATTTCTTTTCAGATTGTACTTTTGGAAGTTGAAGAGATTGTAAATCAAATGCAAAAGGAATTTGAAGTTATCAAAGCTCTCGGAAATGATTTAGAAGTAATAAAACTTATATTATTGAAATTCAGATGAGCAATGCTATTAAATTTTCGACTTGGTGCCAATTTTCAAATTTTGACATTTACTTGCAGTATAAAATTGATTCAAAATTTATGATCTACAATGTTAGAAAATTTCGACCATGTTGAGATGTAATATTTTTCGAATTTGCTACAAACTTAAAACAGTACCAAGTTGAAAATGTTTTAATAGTTTACTATTATCTTAACCTTGTTATCTTGAATCTAGTTTCGTGATAAAATAATTCAATTAGAACGGAAACAGGTTAACTCATATTAAGGTTGCAGGAACTTTTCACATTATTGTGCTTCTTGATAGCGAAATTTTGGTTCTAAATTGATTCGATTTTATTGTTACTGTGTTTCTGCTAGAAATGATTTTCAACTTTTGAGAGATGTACCTCAACTAGAAGTAAACTTCAGAAAATTTAAGAATAGTTCGCAGACTGTGGCCGATTCTGTTAAAGATTTTTTTAGATCGAGGAACAACGAAATTACCGCAATAATTTTACAGTTCCACAAAATCATGGCAATTTTGTAGCATTACTAACCTCAAAAAGTTTACAGTAAATATGCAGAAATATTGTATTATTTAGTAGTGCCATCTATCGTGACTGATGGGAAATACTAGACTTTTTATGTTAAGCTGGTACGTACCTATTCTAATACTCAAAAACTTATACTAATATTTATTGGAGAGAGAAGGACACTGGAAACTTTTCATTTCATGAAGGAATATAAGAAATTTTGTGGTGTCATTTCCGGGATTCAAACTTCCGTTCAGTCACTCATAAAGTTACCAGATTAGCCCTCTCTGCTACTGTAAGTATCTAGCAGCTAAAAACTAAATGGCTTCATAAAGTTGGCCTAGTTTACGCGGATAAAATTCATGCTTGTTTAATCATAGTCAGTGAAAAAAGTCAATAGACGATTTATCTCACAGTTAACAGTTAGAATACCTCTTTTCTATGATTATTTGACTGTATTTGTTGAATATAGTAAAATAACATTTAAATGAGTTATTATTAATTCATTTTTCTGAGAAATTTCTAACAATATAGATTTGCGTCTTTTTTGTTGTTTACCTTAGCTTCTGGATTTGTTTTTTTCTTCTTCTTCTTTTTTTTTTAAATTTTTCAGAACGAATTTTAAAAACAGGCATTTTTGTAAATATTATGCTTACTAATATTCAATTGAAAATACTATGAACCATATTTTTTCAAAATTATTTATTTAACTTAAAAATGCTTATTGTAAGCAATAAAAAGATATATTGTTTCAATTATATATATTTATTTAGAACATGTTTAAAAATAGGCTGAAATTAGCGAATTTATGAAAGAGAGGCTTATCTTTGAAACTGAAAAATCTGAAACTATGTATCCATTTCCCAATTCAATTATATAAACTCTTTTGATATAAAGTTGTTTGAAACCTGAACTAAAAACTTATTTTGATTCGTAAAATGCGTCCAATATTGGTTCTAAAACAGTTCTAGGTTAGGATGAATTTGAATAAAAAATTACAATGTTAAAAACAAAAGCTTTTTCGCCATTCCTTTCAAAAATATAATATATAATACTTGCTTTTTATGCGACTGACGATGGCGAGTATTTAAAATAGTTTTTTTTTACCTTTTTTAATTGTGGGAATGGAGCATACTACATAAAAAAGAAAATTTTATGTTATACTTGCTCGATGTCTTTCGTTGCAATGAGTTAAATCTCTTACGGAAATATAGCAAGTGGTGCCACTATCTAGCCATGATAATAAAAAGTAAACCATTTGCTTAATCAAACTTTATTTGATATTTTTAAATGCATGCTTTTGAAATCATACATCAAAGAGTAATCATCTCAAATATTATCTTCTTATTTTTCCAATGGAAGAATTACGCAGAGTGAATCTTTAATTGCTTTGTTAAGAATAATAATATAATAATAATAATAGAATAAGAATAATAGAATAGAATAATGATAGAATAGGAATGATAATAGAATAGAATAATGATAGAATAGGAATGATAATAGAATAAGAATAATAATAGAATAATACGAATGATAATAAAGTAAGAATAATAATAGAATAAAAATAATAATGGAATAAGAATAGTAACAGAATAAAAATAATAATAGAATAAGAATAATAATAGAATAAAAATAAAAATAGAATAAGAATAGTAATAGAATAAAAATAATAATAGAATAAGAATAGAATAATAATAATAATAATAATAATAGAATAAAAATAAGAATAGAATAAGAATAGAATAATAATAATAATAATAATAATAGATTAAAAATAATAATAGAATAAGAATAAGAAAATGTCACGAAAACTGTTGTGGCGCTAGTCATAGAAAGAGACTCAAAGGTGTGGTAATGACGCCTCCGTTTTCTGAACTATTTTGGCTGGAATAGTCAGTCTTCTCCAGAAACGCACCCTCTTCCTTAAATACGCTTGGTTCCCATAGCATGCTTTCTGGTATTGACAAGTGGCATAAATAACAAAAACAACAGCAGTTTGATTTAAAACTATGTTTTTGAGTTATACATAAGCGCAAATACCACAATATCTGTGTTTGACACAAATCGGTTTCTGGCATTTCTCATAACTGGCCTATTAAAACTTAGAAGCGTTATTCGTATATCTCTTTCAACGCCCTTTTTTCTTCTTTTTTTTGTGCACCAAACAGGGTTTGACACTTATCGTACCACTAGCTCAGTAGAGATTTGAGATCTTTCAATAGATTTTACGTTTTTTCATCAAGTATTAATTTGTGACCGTTATTTTGCATGCTTACATCCTTTAATGAGCATCAATTTTATGACTTGTTCACTCATCCTAAGGCTAATGTGAGAAGATAACCCTTAATAAAAGAAAAAAAGACAGTTCACACAAGAAATATACTTCCGAATTTTATTACGCTACATTAAAACTTCAAATTTATTAAACAAAATACGTATACATAATTTTAAAAAATGGATCTTTTGTAAAGTTTTCGTCATAAAACTTGTTCTCTTTAGCCTCTCTTTCCCTATTAGGGAAGGTTGTTTTCAAAAAAACTAATATATTTAGCTTCTTAATTTAAAAATGTAATTTTATTTATTCCATTTCTTTCAAGTTATTTAGCATAAAAATACTTTTCAGAATTTTTATACTCTGAAAAATAATTTTACTATAATAGTCATTGGTAATATAAAAAAAGAAACGTAGTTATTCTCAGTTAAAATATTACGAACTAGATTCTTATTATTTTTGATAAAATAAATTTTCAAAATTAATGCCACATTAATTTAAATTTTTTTTTCTTCTTTTAACATCAAAATTTCGAGCATACAAATATCTTACAACGCATTATTATTTATATCTGAACTAAACTTTTCAACCGCTTTCTGTAGAAAATGAAAGAAGACATTCTTAAAAAAGCCGACAAGAAAGAAATGGAGGAATCTCTAGCATTAGTAAGTTCTTCTTTTTCTTCTCTTTTTTTCCACCATTCCAAATTAACTTACTCACTCTATTTCCGAAATGGTAATTACATTTTTATTATGGTGCTGCCATCTTTTATAAAAAGTATCAACTTGAATAGCTCTGAAATGTTTACAAATTTTGCGTGATAATATATGATTCAATACATTTTTTAACCCAAAATTAATTATGTTAATTTCAGAAAGCGGATATTACATTAGTAAACACCAAAGTGGATCAAGTTGAATTCGAAACTGCATTTGAGGAACTAGGTGAAGCAATAGGGCTACTTGGAATAAAATTCCAAAAGAAAGTAAGAGAAATTATTCTTTTTCTTTCCTTTTTTTAATTTTATAAAACGGTTTATAACAAATACATTTTAAAGCGTATTTTTCGGAAAAAAATTTCCTACTGTCTCGTTAACTCTTTTTAAAATAAACCTTTAAAATATAATGAACTTCAATGTCAAAAATTTTCAAATGTTATATCAAAATTGTTCTATGCCGAAACCATATTTTCGTCAAAAGACGTTTGTTGCTAATGAAAATGCACTATGGTTAAACCAATAGTTCTCAATCAATTTTGACTCATTCCACCTTTTCCCTACACAATGCTTATACTTAACCAATGATCCTCAACCGATTATGACTCCTTACTCCTTTTCTCTATGCATTGCTTATACTTAAAAAATGGTCCTCAATCAATTTTCACTCATACCTCCTTTTCCTCATACAATGCCTATACTTAACTTATAGTTCTCAACCAATTTTCACTCATTCCTTCTTTTCCCTATATAGTGCTTAAACTAAACCAGTTGTTCCCGTTTCTCCTTTTTCAAAATTTCCGGAAACTTATTTTATCAAGTTTGAGTGTTATTAGCCTCTTTTTTGTTCAATAGAATACATGTTGTTCTTTTTTTTCTTTGCTAATTCTTGGATGTACAGATTAGATATTGGGGAAATATGGCAACGCTGAGCACTTTCAAAGTACAATCTATTTCTATGAGTCATTTCCATTTGTAACAAAGTTGAAAGCCTGAGTAGCGAAGATAAGACTACTAAAATAGAAACAACATTTTGATAGAATTATACTGTACTATTTTAAGTAAAATAAAGTGCCTTAACAAAAATATGAAGCCCAAATATCTGTTGTACGCAGTGAAAATCGTTGTCCTAAATTAAAAATTCCGTAGATGGATTTAAGTCAAAGAAATTTGTACCTTTCGCTGTGCTTACTGACTTCCAAATACCAGTCTGATCCTTAAAGTACAATTCAACTTTGAAAGTAAATGTTTCAAATTATTTTTTACTAGTTTTGTGGTGAAACTAATTGATAAAGCGGGTTCAAATACCGAAGAACGAATACTGTCAAATTTGACTTCTATACTGAACCAAATCTATCACCTAGACTGAATTGAAACCAAATCATTGAAAGTGTTTAGATAATTTTGCAAAATCCTGTTTTTTATTGTTAGATCTTATCTGAAATTCTAATAATGTCTAAAATTATACACGATGCCGCTGCCATGAATGTACTTGTTTAAATATTATTAAAAGTTCTGTTTTTAATCTCACAGTTCGAAATTTCTATCTTTGTTTCAAAATGCCAACTTAGAACTGCTAGCCAAACGCTTAGAACAACATTTTGCCAAATTTAAGTGGTTATCCAGACATGATGCGATAATCTGCCTAAGTGCAAAAATAGTAATAAATCATTTTAACTTGCCACAACTGCTACAATTATTTGCCTTTAACAGTAGTGCGTACTAGTTTATTGTATATTCAACATTAAAAGAATGGAAATACAATAAATATTTGTCTTGTTTTGACAGAATGATGAATGGGAGGTACGAGCAGCTGAACTTTGGGATGCTGTGAACAGTAAAATGACGAGAGACGTGTTTGAATCTGCTCGCATTAAAATTGAAGAACGTCTAACAGCACTCATGTATGGTCTAAAAACACTCAAACAAGTAGTCGAGGAACTTTTATATCCAGATTCTGGTGGTGTTACCAGGTACTTTTGGTTTATTTAATTAACCTTGATCAAAGCAAAGAAGATCCTTGCTCGTTTAATTGTCCGATAATTTTGTAAACATTAAAGACTGATTTAAGCTGTATGTACTGATTTACACAGCACAAAATGTATTGGAATATATATATTCAGGTATATGCACCCACATAGCCTTAAAAGGGCCGTTTGGGTCTAAATGTTTAAAAATGCCTACGCAAACCCAAACAGCAGAAAAAAAGAAGATGTTATTTATGATTATTAAATGTTTAAGACTCCGAACTATATTAAAACATCACAAATAGTGTCATTTATGTTTAAGAAATATTTAAAAACTTGACAATAGTGCGAAATGTTAAACCCACGATTAACGAAAAGACAATTAACTTGCACAAAGTTAAGTAAATTTATTTAAGCTATTGATTACTGTGTTAAATGCCAATTAATTCATAAAATAGTATAATAATGAAATTATTTCAATCAAAATTAAAGAAGCTAAGATTTATTTCTGTTAAGAAGAAATTCTTTATCAGTTCAATCAGATCAATTAATCAGTTTGTGAATATTGAAAACAGTTTATAGTTTCACAAAAAAAAATTAATGTGCATACTGACAAATTATGTAAAATAAATAGTAAAACTATAAAATTTGTATGTAAAATAAATAGTAAAACTTTAAAATTTTATGTAAAATAAATAGTAAAACTATAATATTTCTCTTTTTATATTTTAACACACCCAAAATGGATTTCTGTTCTCAGCTAATGAGAGCTATTTCATAATGCAATTTTTTTTAGGAAAAAAATTAGTGATGTATCTCTTTTTACATTTTAACACACCCAAAATGGATGATTTCTGTTCTCAGCTAATGAAAAATATTTAATAATGCAAATTTTTTTAATAAAAAAAATTAGTGGTGTCTCTTTTTTTACGTTTTAACACAACCAAAATGGATTTCTGTTCTCAGCTAATGAAATCTATTTTATAATGCAATTTTTTTTTAAGAAAAAAACTTTTTTGATGTCTCTTTTTTTACATTTAAACACACTAAAAACGAATTTTTGTTTACAGCTAATGGAAGTTATTTTTATTTAATTATGACATTTGTTAAAGACTTGAAATTTCTTCCTTGATTCTTTAAATTTAAGATTTTAATGATATTTCTGTTTCATTATCTAGGTGTATTACTTGCAGGCGACCTGCGGATATTGCCGGCCAGTAAGATTATCTATTTTTGTATATATTTTTATCGATATATTTTTATCTATATATTTTGATTTAATATATATTTTTGGACTATAATAATTAAAGTTATTTTCATAACTAGGTTAGTCCTAGGAGAGTTTACGCAAATTTCAAAGAAATATGTCAAAAAAATTCAAATATTATTTTTTTTTTTTGCTAAACCAACGTTTAATAATGATGACAATATGTATATATTTTTGCATTTTCATTACTATTTTGTTGTTATGCTTCATTTTAAACAACAGCTATAATAAAATTAAGCAAGCTCTTTTTCGAAATCTATCATTACGGGCTTGAAGAAACTGTGCTCATGTACAGAATATTTTGTTATTAATAATAACTACAATTAAATCATCAAAAATAATAATAATACTTAAAACTTACTTGTAAAGTTTATGCAAATACATATCATAACATCAGAAGTCAATATTTTATNCCAATGGTCCTCAACCGATTTTGACTCCTTTCTTCTTTTCTCTATACATTGCTTATACTTAAAAAATCGTCCTCAATCAATTTTCACTCATACCTCCTTTTCCTCATACAATGCTTATACTTAACCTAGAGTTCTCAACCAATTTTGACTCATTCATTCTTTTTCCTATATATAGTGCTTAAACTAAACCCTGTTGTTCCCATTCCTCCTTTTTCAAAACTCCCAGAAACTTATTTTGTCACGTTTGAGTGTTATTAGCCTCTTTTTTTCAATAGAATACATGTTGTTCTTTTTTTCTTTGCTAATTCTTGGATGTATAGATTAGATATTGGGGAAACGCAGCGACGCAGAGCACTTTCAAAGAACAATCTATTTCCTTGAGTCATTTTCATTTGTAACAAAGTTGAAAGCCTGAGTAGGGAAGATAGTACTACTAAAAAGGAAACAACGTTTTGATGGAATTATACTGTGCTATTTTAAGTAAAATAAAGTGCCGTAACAAAAATATGAAGCCCAAATATCAGTTGTATGCAGTGAAAATCATTGTCCTTAATTAAAAATTCCGTAGATGTATTTAAGTCAAAGAAATTTGTACCTTTCGCTGTGCTTACTGACTCCCAAATACTAGTCTGATCCTTAAAGTACTATTCAACTTTGAAAGTAAACGTTTCAAATTATTTTTCACTAGTTTTGTGGTGAAACTAATTGATAAAGTGGGTTCAAGTACCGAAGAACCAATGCTGGTAAACTTGACTTCTACACTGAACCCAAACTATCACCTAGCTTGAATTGAAACCAAATCATTGAAAGTGTTTATATAATTTTGCAAAATCTTGTTTTTTATTGTCTGAAACTCTAATAATGTCTAAAATTATACACGATGTCGTTGCCACGAATGTACTTGTTCAAATATGATTAAAAGTTCTGTTTTTAATCTCACAGCTCAAAATTTTTATCTTTGTTTCAAAATGCCAACTTAGAACTGCTTGCCAAACGCTTAGAACAACATTTTGCCAAATTTAAGTGGTTATCCAGACATGATGTGATAATCTGCCTAAGTGTAAAATAGTAAAATCATGCAAAATAGTAATAAATCATTTTAACTTGCCACAACTGATATAATTATTTACCTTCAACAGTAGTGCGTACTTGTTAATTGTTTATTCAACATAAAAAGAAGGGAAATGCGATAAATATTTGTCTTGTTTTGAAAGAATGATGAATGGGAGGTACGAGCAGCTGAACTTTGGGATGCTGTGAACAGTAAAATGACGAGAGACGTGTTTGAATCTGCTCGCATTAAAATTGAAGAACGTCTAACAGCACTCATGTATGGTCTGAAAACACTCAAACAAGTAGTCGAGGAACTTTTGTATCCAGATTCTGGTGGTGTTACGAGGTACTTTTAGTTTATTTAATTAACCTTGACCGACACAAAGATCTTTGCTCGTTTCATTGTCCTATGATTTAGTAAATAAACATTAAGTTTACATATATATATAACACTTAACCAATAGCTCNTGTGTGTGTGTGTGTGTGTGTGTGTGTGTGTGTGTGTGTGTGTGTGTGTGTGTGTGTGTGTGTGTGTGTGTGTGTGTGTGTGTGTGTGTGTGTGTGTGTGTGTGTGTGTGTGTGTGTGTGTGTGTGTGTGTGCGTGTGTGTGTGTGTGAAATTCAAAATGTAGAGCAAATATGGAACAGTAACAGAACAATGAAAAAAGGGGGGAAAGAAAAGTGATAAGAAACCGAAAAAAAATATCCAAAAAAAAGGAAAGAAATTAATAAAAATCCGAAAAATAAAAGATATAGTCTTTTCATCAGCTCACACGATTATATCCACAAAAAGGAGTGCTTTTTAATATTGTATCAATATAGCCAAAGCAAAATATATCAATACAATAATGTGAGGAACACTCGAAAAATTTTTACAAAAAATTTACAACAAATAAAATAGAGCAAATTAAGTAAAAATATCACATAAAAATAGAAAATAAATTATAAGGAAAAAACGGAAAAAGCATGAAACGAAATCTATAAAGCGAGTAGCGAATTCAAATGAATTTACATGAACGGGAAATTTTTCAAGAATGATTTAAAATATTTTCGTAACAAGATTACCAGATTGCAAAATATGAATCCAAAAGCGCAAATTGAGGTAAAAGCGTAAATAGAGGGGTTTTGTATTAAAGTGTTACTTATGATTATTAAAAGTATAAGACTTCAAACTATATTAAAACAGCACAAAAAGTGTCATTTATGCTTAAGAAATATTTAAAAATTGGACAATAGTGCGAAATGTTAAACCCACGATTAACAAAAAACTTACGATTAACGAAAAGACAATTAATTTGCACAAAAGTTAAGTAAATTTATTTCAGCTATTGATTACTGTGTTTAAAGCCAATTAATTCAAAAAATAGTATAATAATGAAATTATTTAAATCAAAATTAAAAAAGGTAAGATTTACTTCTGCTAAGGGGAAATTCCTTATTAGTCCAATCAGATCAATTAATCAGTTTGTGAATAATGTATTGATTATCAGTTTATAGTTTCACAAAAAGATGTCATTTAATGTGCATACTGACAAATTATGTAAAATAAATAGTAAAACTATAAAACTTTTAGAGAAAAATATTTCTGATGTGTTTTATTTAATTATGACATTTAATTATGACATTTGTTAACGACTTGAAATTTCTTTGTTGATTTTTTATATTTAGGATTTTAATGATGTTTCTGTTTCATTATCTAGGTGCATTACTTGCAGGCGACCTGCGGATATAGCCGGCCAGTAAGATTATCTATTTTTTATATATTTTTCATTATAATAATTAATATTATAATATAATATTTTTATTATAATAATTATTTTTAATAAGAATCAACAATTACGTATATCTTCATCTTTTGGTTAATGCGACAAATAATTCTCATTAATCTTATAAGGCAAACCTAGGAGAGTTTACGCAAATTTCAACAAAATATGTCAAAAAAATTCAAATAGAATTTTTTTTTGTTAAACCAACCTTTAATAATGATGCCAATATATATATTTGCATTTTCATTACTACTTTGTTGTTATGCTTCATTTTAAACAACAGTTATAATAAAATTAAGAGAGCTCTTTCTCGAAATCTGTTATTTTGAGATAGAAGAAACTGCGCTCATGTATAGAAGATTTTGTTATTAACAATAACTTCAATTAAATCATCAACAATAATAATTTTACTTAAAACTTTACTTGTAAAGTTTATGTAAATATATATCATAACATCAGAAGTGGATATTTTATTTTAAATATTAAAGAACCATTAAAAATTTGAAGAATTAGGCATATTAAATTTTGTTAAATGGACTCAGAACTTGAAAAGTTACTGTAATTTGTCAGCATACTTCCTAATCCTAAAATACTGTGCAATTTTTCCTAGAATAGAAACAATGCTCCATGTCCTGGAAGCAAACTCTCAGATTCTCTCCATTTGGTAAAAGAGATTGTGGGACAGATTATTAAAACATGTCTGCCTATAGAAATGTATGAAAATAATAACTTTTAACTATTTGATTAAAATTATATGTGTTAAGTGTTATCATTTACTCATTGCTCAAATTCTCAAAACATAGAAAGAATTAACTCTCTAAAGTTATGAATAATTTAAGTGGCGATATATTATAAATTATTTAATTATTGTTAATAATAACTTATTAATCGCATTGAGCTATTTATTTATTTATTTTTTTAAAGTCATTTAAAAAAAATAATTTCGATGCAACTCTAAGCTCTAGTTAAAAATAAACAGTGAATTTGATGAAAAAATTACTTTATGAATGTCTTAGTATACATATTTTATTAATAATAATTCTATAAATCACTTTGAATGAATTAATATCAAAAATGTTACAAAAATATGTCAAAATATTTAAACCATTACGAGTGTCTTTTAAAATCAAATAATTTGCGAAACTCATTTTTGAACCCAGACGTAAAAAAGAAAAAAAATTAAGGAGGGAAATAGAAAAATACTTTGCATGTAAGCTTAATAAAATTAAATAATCAAAAGTAAAATATAATTAAAAGATAATTGAATCTTTTTAGAAAGAATGCAATTTTTAAAATGAGTTTTTTATTCATTTAATGACCCTTTTATTTATTTAATGACTCTTTTATATTTAATTATTTAATTATCAGAAGAATTACTCTGATCAAATAAATCGTAATTAAAAATCCGAAAAAAGGTATTTCTTGAAAGAATTAGCTATTGTTTTAGCATTTTAAAAAAAGTAATTAAATGTACTATTTTAAATATTACATTTAAGAACTTTGAGGTTAGAAAAACTGCCTGAATTGATAATATTTTGAAGAAAAATTTTAAAAAGTTTAGAATAATTATTTCAGCAATTATAACTCAGAAATATATGTCATTAATTCGTGTATGAAGTGATATTGAAAAATATCAATAAAATTTTGATTTCAAAACTTGGTGTTCAATAAATTTCAAAATACTAAAATCAATTGTTTGAGATTAACTGATTTTTAAATGATTAATTGATTTTGAATGAAGACTAACTAGATTGTTGATAAGAAGTTAATTTTTAAATCTTTAAAGCTATTTTTCGAAGGCTCTGTTATCGCATGAATTAATGTTTTTTTGCGAATAATAGGCCATTTTCATAACTGTTTTGAGTTTGCAACAGTTAATCACAACTGTTACGTCAAGTTCAGTTTGCCAGAGCCCACTATGTTTATTCTGAAAATAGCTCAAAACTGTAAAGTGATTGTGTTCTAACTTTTAATATTTAAGAATTTACTCCAATGTTGCATTATCTTGGCTCATAAAAATTCACAAAAGGAAAAAAATGGGAATAAGGCATTAAATTTGATAAGTTAATCAAGGTGAAAAAATGTAGCCACATTGGTGATTTCTAAAAAAGTTTAATAACTTAATAAACTTTTAATTATTTGTCCATTCTAAAGCCAAGATAATCCTTTACAGCAAGATAGAATATAACAGTATAAAATTATAGCTTTACTTCAAGTGTAAAGCGCATGAATTGTGGATGTTTTATTTTCCTTGGCAAAAGAGCTTTAAAAAACCATGTTAATAGTTGATTTTCAAAATCACAATCAATGAGATACCTGCAAGTGACGTAGTTTGTATATATTGACTCTGATTAAAACGTGACATTTGTTTACGCTATCAATTGTTCTTTCTATTCTATTTCGAGCAACCCAAGCCCGTGAAGTATCAATTCTTTTAATTGACGAAGATCTTTTACAAAGATTTAAATTATTTCACTGAATAATCATTAATAAACACAAAGATAGGTATGAAGTCATGCAGAACATAAACAAACTAATTATGCATTGAAGCTGCCAGGTATGCGAAACTAAAATTTATCACGGTTACAATAAAATACATAAACAATTAATAAACATAACTTAAGTAAAAGACATAGAAGAGAAATAATTATATTTTAACATATTCTATGAACGATACGACGTTGTATTTAATTAACTTCACGTTAATTAACATTCTAACTCATGTGGAGAGACTTAGCTCGACTTTAACACGCCATCTTGTTTATAAACGTTCAGCTGGCGCTGAGGTCATTGGTCACATGTCTGGGTAACAATGATCTTCTTCGTATTGAAATGCAAATACCTAATTGAATACAATTCTGTGTGAAAATTTAATAATAAAAAATTTTTAAAGTACAAATTATTTTTGAAAGCTGTTTTTCGAAAGCTCTGTCGTCACGTGAAAACGATTTTTTTTGCGAATAATTTGCTATTTCCATAACTGCTGATCATACATGCTAAATCAAGTTTGAACTATCTTTAACCATCGACCTTTATGTTAAAGCTGAAAATGGCGCTAAACGAAAAAGTCTCAGTTTCATGAAAATGAAAAGCGTTTGTTAATTAAATTTTTAATATTTGAAAAATTATTTCAGCTACAAATTTTCTGAGCTCATAATATTTTGCGAAAATTGGGAATTATTAATTATTTTTGATAATTTACATCTTGGTCGAAAAATAATTCAAAATTGGCAATATTTGGGGCAACTTTCAAAATATTTAAATTATTTGTCTTAAGTCCCAATATATCTTTACAATAAGATGGCACACTGTAAAAGCTGCGGTGCTATATCTCTCCGAATCAGAGGTTGACTATGCCAAAGATTTGTGTAAAGAAGAATTTTATTTCAGTTTAACACCAAATCAAGCTCTCATATGCAGTTTAAAGGGTATGATTTAAATCTAAACACTTGTAATGGAATAAGCTTACATCAAACACTCACCCAATCACACCAAATGAGAATTATTTTCACTTCAGAAAACATCAATGTAAGCAAACTTTGAATATCGTCTGTTGCTTGTTTACATTTGAATACATCTTAGAGCTAGTTTGTGGAAATCTTCGAAGCTGCTATACATCAACCAAGACAAAAGTTTATCGTTAAAAGAAATATGAATGTTTTTAGTTTTGTAATAAGGATTATAGTTTTTTGATTTTTAAATTTTTGAAAACTGTACTAGGTAATCTTATCATGTATAATTTTATATGTTCAGCCTATTTCAAACTTTTCTTTGTATTCTTTTTGTGCTACACATGTTTTTGATTTATAAACTATTTGTATTTTAAGAATTAGTGTATATATGCATTTGTAATCAATGATTCATATTGTAGGATCATATTGTAGGGTAAAACTATCTTTACTGACTTTTGCGTGTATACTTTGTGGGTTCTTGTGACTTTTGTGTGTATACTTTGTGGGTTCTTGTGACTTTTGTGTGTATACTTTGTGGGTACTTATGCATTTTTTGTGTTTATGCATGTTTCTTATGTTTCTTATGTGACTTTTGTGTGTTTTGTGTGTACTCTAATTATAAATTTCTATGCTACTGAATTAAAACAGGAGACGGCTAATTTACACAAAGTAGTGTAAATGTAAAAGAGCATTCTTGGTACAGTGGAACACTATGTGGAGCTCCATCTAGGAGTGGGGTCGGGATAGCCTGGTCGACAGGGAGTTGGGTCCATGTCCAAGAGGTCTTGAGATCGATCCCCGTTGGCCGAAGACTCCCCGTGTAGTAAATGGTTACTGATACAGGTTATATCTGCCGGGTCACAAAGTCCCCCAAGTTCCCTTAATAAATCAATATCTCAGGATTGGAATTGGTACTGAATTGGAGATTAATGATTCTTTGGTTCAGGTCGAAATTACAATCTGTAGATGAATAATTTGGCCCACCCTGTAAAACGGGCTGTGACGTGTATGTAACAGAAATCGTATTCCTGGTCATAGATGGCGCCACTGAGAAACTAGAAATGCACCCTCTGCATTAAATTCGCTTTTTTTCACGCCCAACTGCGCTAAATATATGCCCAAGCAGGGCATTTATTTAGCGCAGTAATTGGGTAACATCTTGTTTGCTTTGAAAAATTTTAATTGCAACAAGAAACTAGTAACCATACTAGTACCATTAAACTAGTACGATATACTTTTCATTAGAGTAAAGGTTCAGCGTTTCAAATAAAGAGATATTTTACAACAAAATCATCGTTTGAAAATCATATTTTTTTACGAAAGACTGAGAAATAAAACCGAAGCATTTGCTTTGTTATTGTTATGGAAACAAACTTAAAACGTTTAATTAGTTTAAACTGAATTGCTCTGTTCTTTACATTTTATTTTCACTGTATATGTTGAAGAAAAACTGATTTTAATATTTAGAAAGTAATAAGGAAAAAATAAGAATAAACACACATTCAGAAATTGTAAAAGGATTAAGTTTAAAGTTTAGTGTGTTTATTATTGTAAAGGTTAGAAAATTACATGCACTGAATTAAAGATAAATAATTTATTTTTATTATAGTGTATGCATCAATTTGTCTATGAGCCCAAAGCGACCCTTTCAGTCCTCAAAAGACAGCTCATTTGAAGACAAAGAAAAGTAAGCAATTATTCAAAATGTCAAGTCTGGTTTTGGTTATGAAATAGTTTTAATTTAGTATGAATTTTTCTAAAAGGATTATATATTTTTTACCAATTTATATTATATCAGCTGGCTGCATAAATTAACGGTCATTTTTACTAATTATTCTGCCGTTCCTTACAATTACGGTTCTGTTGCAATTACTTTTTTCTCAACGAAGATATCTGGCTGAATAAGTAAATAGAAAACTCTCCGCATTTTATTAAAATTTCTTACAGTGTAATAGGCCTTGTCTCGTCTACGAACGAGTCACGTCTACGAACACTACGAACGAGTTTTCTCGTGCTTTAGAGATTTACTCATGAACGTGATCTATTTCATCATACTCTCGTCGTACGACCTTAGAAATAATTTCACAGCTGAATGTGTTAACAAAAATTTGTTTCACATTTTATACTTGTTGCGGCTTACTGATTTATCTGAATATTAAGAGAACTAATAACGAGTTATCTTGAGTTTCAGACAGTTATGTACGAGTGAAATGTATATCTCACCATGTTGCCTATACACAACCTTCGAAATTCGCAAAACACTTGTTCGAGATAGATACAGCATATTGGTAATATAAATAATGATCAATTTCCTTTTTCATGGTGCTAAATATAATATAAATACCAAATATTTGTCTAAGAATAATGTAACGTTAGTTGCTAAACCATTTACTTTAAACAATTTCTTTTTGCAAAATATAAACAATTTTTTCGGGAAAAAATAAACTTGAGCCTTGGCGAAATTGGCGACTTATGTTTGGCGCCATTCCTGTTTGCACGGTACACCGTGGTAACAGGAATGGCGGCCAAAACATAATGATATTTCAATAAAACATTGGAAAATTTGAACAAAACATTGGCCCAAAACTTTATAAAATTGCAATGAACCCAATAAAAGCAAAGTTAATAAACCCAATAAAATGCATTTTGAATGGAAACAAAAGTTAATGGAGTAAGCACAGAAAGAAGAGGGAAAAAACTAACTTCTTCATTAAGCTTGAATATCCTCAGATTTAGGTGCACAGAATTCTCTAATTGCAGTTAGATACTGTCTAAATTTATCATAAATAGAATTTGTGTACCTCGATCGCTTTTTTATGACTGGCCACATACCTTAGAGCTTATTGACCAGAAGCAAAAGTAACCTTACCTGCCGGTATCCAACGTAGAACTAACGGACCTCTGAAATTACATACTATACCGTTGAACATTAAAAAATAACGTTAAAATCTAAACCAATCAGAATCACGATTGGGTTTCAACATCGCACAGCTTGGCAATCAACCACGATTACAACTTGGCGAGAAACAAGGGGCACCCACAAATATAGTCTACCCAATTTTTTCATTAATAACCAAGATGCTATGCCCAATTTATTTCATAATGAATTGCTAACTTAAGCATTCACATTGTTTACGTAACCATTTATCAATAAGATCCTTAGTGAATTTTATGTTTCATTCTTATTAATGTTTTTCGCAACAAAAAAAAATTAGAATTTCCGAAGTTTTGGATCAGATTAAGAAACAAAAACTTGATGGTCCACCCTATGGAGGAAGTAAAGATACCGTAATAAAGTAAGTTCATTTTTTTTTCAATACAAAGCAACTACTTTTATTTTTAGCAAATATAAAAAGTATTACGTAAAAACTTTTTTGACTGTACCAGAAAAAGAATTGCATTCTGAGACTTTTTCTCCCANATTTTCAATTGGATTGAGATCAGGGCTGTTTCCTGGCCATGGTAATATATCTATGCCTTTATTTTTGAACCATGCTTTACATACTTTTGCTGTGTGGCATGGAGCTGAATCCTGCTGAAAAATAAATGGTTCGTTGTTGGGGAAGAGATCCCTGATGGAAGGTATCAATTTTGGTTTAAGGACAGTTTCGATGCACTTTTGGCATTCAGGATTCCAAAAAGTGTCCACACTTTTGGCCACCACTGTATGTGGTGATGAAATCTGAAATATATATCATTCATATAGTATGCATGATATATCCTTCTTTAAAAAATCAAAGCGTTATCAATTTTTAATTATGCTTGCTTTTGTCTATTACTGTGACTCTAAGTGGGCATTTTGCAATTGTTGTAATTCAATGATTTTTTTAATTAATTTTCATCATAGGGTTTATAAATAATTAATGGAATCTTTTTTCGTTTGTAAAACCATAAAATGTATTTTATTTCACAAACTGGATTTAGCGGATTTGTTTTTAAAAAGTTCAAAAAGTGTAATATAATATCAATATTAAAATAATATCAATATCGATATAAAAATAATATCAAAATTAAAATAATATCAAAATTAAAATAATATCAATATAAATTTAATATCAAAATATAATACACCATCTGTCGTGATCACCGACCTTATTTTATTTACTTTAGAAACCTATAAATTCAAAAAATATATTGCAATTATCAGATTGTATGTTTTGATAACTGCTTTTACAAGTTGTTGCAAACACAAACATTAGTCCCTAAAACCGATAAGTATGAATTTTAATATCGCGATGTATTCGGTAAAAATACCGAAAATTAGCAACATATTGCAATATTTTTCCAATTTAACTTATTTGTATTATATTATATAATTTATAATTATAATAATATTATAAGTCACAATAATATTATATTCTATAGCTATTGTTATGTATAGTACTCATATTATCTTTTTGATATGTTTTGTTATCGACAGTTATCGCGATGTTATTATATTGCATTCGAATGTTATCCTTAAATATCTCGCTTTTGTTGTATTTGATACACATATATGTGCTATCGGTATCAGGTTACCTGTCAGAAGCAGAATTTCACCGTTCTTGAACTGAACTTCAAAATAAACTGGTGTTGATGTTCTAATCCAATATTTCTCAATAAGGATTCGTCATAATTTGATAACATTTTTGCTTTTCTCTGTTTAAATATTAATTTTTAGCCCAAAATATGCACATTTTTTAACTTTATTTTTTAAAAGGTTTATAGATCATATAAAATCTGTCACCTATATTTTAATTCCTTGTCATTTAAAACGTTCCTAAACTAAATATTTAATGCATGTCAATATTAATTAATTATTTTTTACTATAATTAATGCTCTAATTATGTATACCAGTTCTCTATTTTAACACAAAGTATTTTCTCTGCACTCGAACCAAAATCTTCTTAATATGATTAAAATTACGTGCTCAAGCCACAAACTGCTCTAGTTTGATCAATTAATCACCAAGGCAATTTGATTTACTAATATTAGTAAATTGAAAACAGTGAAGAAACTTCCTTTAAAGAAATTCAGATCTTGGTTTAAAAAATCTCCAATCTTTTTTCTCATTGTTTAATTTCAGTTCTTAATCTCTCGTTTTTAAAAATCTCAGATCATTTTCTTTCAAATCTCAAATCAAGCTTACTGAAAAATACTGAATTCTTTTGTGAACAAAGCTATTGCTCCTTCTCAGTAATTTTAATAATCTAAAAACATTAAATTACAATAAAAAATACACTTTAACGAGTAAAACAAAATTTTATTTGATCACAAACGAATAAATATTTTTCAATAGAATGCCCTATTTTGCTTCCAGATTAAAAATAATGTTTTTACAGGATATTACGTAACTACCTCCCTTAATATGTACTTAAAAATCATTGTAAATGTAAGGTCTAAACATTATGCATATAAAAAGAAATGATTCAATATTCAAGTGATAAAGAGAAGAAAAAAACAATAACAAAATATTAAATAAATAATCCCAAGAAACTGAAGTGGAAAGATACATTTAACGATATAAAATTTCCTTCCCTTTATGAAGAATGCAATAAAAGCCGATATGCTTCAAGTGCTCAAAAATTGGCGGCCTTCCTCAAGACTGATCAAGCGTGAATGAGAAAATCAAAAGTGATTTAAAACGGAAAAATAAAAAAAAGTTGAAAATAAAGGTGAAGCACAAAACGGGAAAACCATGGTAGCGACATTGACTGAAAGAGAAAAGTATCAGAGCAAAATAATTTCCCCTATCAAAATCTTTTGCATCAATAATGAAGATGGAAGAATGAAAACCATTGAAACTTGTTTAATTGCCTAAGAAAATCTGTAGGCCTTTTTAACAAATCCTATACATCCTATAACAAATCCAATAACCCTTCTCTGTTTTTGTAGCAATGGGTATCACTGTTAAAAATATCACCTCTGATGTTATAAATATCAAAAGATCCTTTTTCTCTTGCTAAAAATATTATTTGTGAGCTCTAATGCGTAGGCTTTTTTGAGTTTAATTTTAACAAGGGTTCTTAAAATGTGCATTAACAGCAGTGATTACATAATACCCTGTATATTTCAGTATAATAATTAGAGATTTTCAGAATTCTTCCAAAATAGACTCCAAAATCTTGTTTTACTCATTAATCTTTATTATTTTAAGCTTTATCATTTTATAAGCAAATTATAAATGATACGTAATCTTTTTATTTCAGGGTTCCTTACAGTAGTCCAACCTACAGAAGGTAATTTTAGATACAATTATTAAATGAAGTGTTAAAAATATTTTTGAATATGTTTTTGCTCCACACATTTAAAATCTTTTTTTTTATATTTAGTTATATATTGTTAGCCCATCAATAATACTGTCCCCCTTATTTTAATTATTCAAATATTGCCTAGTTTATTTTTAGAGCAATTGCAAATAAAAAAAAAACTTTGTTATATGTAATCGGTTTTATTAATCTATGGTTTCTTTTCTTAT
Source organism: Parasteatoda tepidariorum (assembly GCF_043381705.1). Classification (NCBI taxonomy): domain Eukaryota; kingdom Metazoa; phylum Arthropoda; class Arachnida; order Araneae; family Theridiidae; genus Parasteatoda; species Parasteatoda tepidariorum. The sequence continues at coordinate 76,146,038 of NC_092206.1, forward strand.
AACTTTTAATATGTTTTCTGTAAAAATTTTAAACTCTTTTGTTTTAAACCGAAAATATACAATAATGTAAAGTTGTTCTATTTAAATTAGTCTTTTTTCTATTTTTATAGATTATCCTTAGAATATACAGCAATATAAAATAAAATAAATATACATTTTTTTAAATTTTCCATAAAAGCTAAAAAACATCAACTAAAAATATAGAGTATTATATAGTTAATTTATAAAATTCTTAATTATATAATAATTAATTTAGAAAGTAGTTAATTTATAAAAGTCTCTTTTTTTAATTATTTATATACTTTCTAAAATATCATCGTTTAAAATTAAAAAAAAACTACAGTAATAATATATTAGGGTTTTTTTCATCATTATACTATTCTTTCCTACTTTTTAACTATTTTCTAGATTAAGATTTAGAACATTTTTAAAACGAAAACATTCAGTATTATACCGTTATTTAATAAAATCTACTGTCCTGATTTTTAATTATATATATGCTTCTAAGAGCATAATTCGACCCATTGTTTTGAATTTAGTAGTAAATTATTTTTTCGTAAAATCCATTGTTTAAATTGTGCTAGTGCTTACAAAAATTATTGCTGAAATTTTTGTTTCAAAAGAAAATATATATTATCGTTAGTTTGTAAAATCCATTTTTCAGTTCAATCATTCTCTTGAGATTATTCTTGAAAAGGAAAATATTTATTATCTTATATTATTATAAATACCTTATTATGTACGCAAAATCAATTAAAATTCTTAAAAAGTAAATTGATGACGATACTTCACTAGCCTTTTATTTATAAGGTACCTCCCTATGGGTATTGATACAAGTACAGCAGACAAAATTTATTTTCGAATTCAAAATTAGGGAATTAAAAATAAAATATAAATCAAACAGTTCTAATGATATAATAAATGCAAACACTTGATCGTTTCAGGCTTTTTCCAATTCGTACGCATTTTTTTTTATAATTATATTTGGTCCTTCTAAATGCAAAAAAGCCAGTGTAGCAAGGATGACCTCAGAACTTAAAAATTATCAGTGTAAGGAATATCAAGCAAATGTATACATGGCAATGGCGTTTACTTTCAAACAATGCAGTGCTGAGAATATCGGATAAGTGTAAATCAGGCAACCTTAAAAACCAACATTTTAAAAAATACCATGCATTCTTTAACCTTCTTAACTTGGAAAAGAAAAGGAATTATCTAATCCCATTGGAAGATAGTTAAGGACTTGTTTTGCTTTTCCGCCTCTAGTTTGCATTCCAGTTTTATAGTTATTTTTGCTTTTTATCTTATAATATACATTAACTTAAACTTATTTTATAAAAAGCAAATCGAATTTCACTTATAATCTTGTAAAAGTTACTATTTCTTTTAATGAAAATAAAACAAAATAATGCATCGTTTTTTGTTAAACCATTTATTCACTTTATTTTCAACTAGTCACATGCAACTCGATATTGTTTCTGTCGAATGGAACGCACTAAAGGTCTTTGGAATGCACTAAAGACATAGATTTCTCAGCACATTTCTACATAATATTTCAAATATATAAATTTTGTTTTCAATTTTTTTTCTAGGCATATTTTTCCTTGTTAAATATATTTCTTTTTTAAATCTTATTTACGTAGATAAAGAAATCGTTTCCGAAAATATGCTTTAGCAGTTTGAAATTCTTCACAGAAAAAAAAGAAAATATTACTTTTTCAATATTTTTTTATTTAAGTTAAATAATTTTATGTTACTATGGATAATTTCCAGAGAGTTAATATAAACATTAAATTATTTGAATTCTTTTCAGCGCAACTGATAATACAGATATCCAAAGTCGTATGAAAATGTATTTGGCACCTATAAACAGGTATCTAAATTTTTCTAATTATTTTTTTTTTGAAAAACATAATGAACACTTTTTTTATGTTCACATTTAATTTAAGTATTTTTCAGCATTAATTAGAAGCTTATGCGAATTGTTTGTATTAAAATAACAAACGAAATAAGAAAACGGATGCAATAAAACAACTATAACAAGTATAAATCCAATAAGATATAAATGAGATGAAATATTTCAAAAAATGTGCTAAAATTTAAAAATAATAAAACATAAGAAAATAAACAAAACAAAGTAAGCAAAATAATAAATAAAAACGAAATTAATTGCAAAAATTGTAGAGATAAAGACTATTATATTATTATGCTGAATTTTACACGTGGATATAAAGCAATTCAAATCTACAGCTTTAAATTTAAATAGTAATACTAGTAATAGGAATAATACATTATTTACGACACACTAGCATAGTACAATGAGCTATTGGCTGTAGTCTGGGAATCATCCCTGAGGAGAATCCGAGAACATGCCATCACAATTTGATCCTCTGCTGAGGGGATGGCTTCATCGCTTTGAAAGCCTAAAGACCTATACGAAAATCTGGCATTTTAAGGTAGAATAGTTTAACAAGGACCTATATTGCTCACCCTCGCCCCTTAGCAGGCAAATCAAAATAGTCACGCACTCGCACACTGTCCACTGCCGGTGATATTTGGCTTCGGTGTTATGCTGGGAACCGTTTTTTACAATGGATCCACTGTGGGTTAAATTTATTTATAATATAATCAAATATATAAAGGCATAATAATGTTTATATGTGAATGTAAGTGACAAGAAATTATTTTTTCATGTATATATATATCTATATCTATCTATATATCGACGCATATAAAGAATAATTTTTATCTTAGGATAATTATTCTTTGTTCAGAAATATCGCCTTAAATTATACCAATAGATGTGTCTTGAAGAAGATTATTGGTTTTTTCCATTTATAGTTTCCTCTTTATATTATATATATATATATGATGCAAGTTTTCCAAATTATTCAATTACCAAAATTACATTTCTTTCTTTTTTTAATTTTTTTAGGACTTCTAAAAAAGAAAAGATGTTTACTCCAATACCTAAACCAGAAAGCAATTCCAATCAAAGGGATATTTACTTTACAAACTTGAAGTAATTTTCAAACAAAATTACTAGCAAAAATTAATAAACTAATTTTAATTTTAATTCATTTGAAAAGTACTGAAGTAAATTTAGTGAGATGAATTATTTAAAAAAAATTTATTAGCATTTATACCAAATATTCGTATTTTATATATATGAAGATTAAATTTCTAAAACACTTTTGAAATTTCGGAGTAATCATAATGATTAGCTTCCTTCGTCTTAATTCTGTGAAAAATTAAGCTCATTTCTTTTAAATTTATTTAATAAATTCAAACTCAAGAAGCCAACAAGGCAATTAGATGTACAGCATGTCCCATAAATGTTGCTAGCATGTCCCGTAATCCCGTACAGCATGTCCCGTAAAACTTCTAGGGGAGGTAGAGCACTTTAAAAGGGTTAAGGATTTCATAGCAACCCATGATCGGTATTGTTATCGTACGCTTGTAAGGGAGTTTCAGTATTGTGAACTATTTCGTTGTATACCTATGAACAAGTACTTTTATTTATCCAAATTATCTAAATTTCATTTTTTCTAATAGTTATTGTCACTAATTGCATTCAAATAAATTCAGAAATAGCTGTTTTATCTTTATTTTATAATTTGGCAACTAACTTGATAAGCTCCCAAAATCATTAAATTCATTAAAAAACATCTAAATCTGGGACTATTTGAATGCAATTTTCGTCGCTAATTATTTAAAAACATAAAATTAACGGGAAATTTGGATATTTTAGATAAATAAATGTACCTGTCAAAAGGACATGAGTAATATGCTCACAATAGAAAAGCTCTCCGAACGAAATATGATGGCATTTTTGATCGCGGGTTGCTATTCGATTCTTCATCCATTTAACCTCCCATAGAATTTTGTCGCTGCATTTATGAGACATCCATATATTTGAGTGGGTTGAAGTAAATCATTTAGAATTAGTGTGAAAATGTAATCTACTACCATCAATGAGAAGTATGTAAATACTTATGACTTCGCATTTATGTCTTCTGGTGCTTCAATGGTACCAACATATTAATTGATTCGTTGAGATGACAGAATTGAATCTTCTGGATAGATTCTATCAATCGATTGGATGATTCTATTAATTCAGATTAGTAGATTCAGTAGAATAGTCAATTCAGATTATATCAATGGATGATGACACTATATCGTTAGCAGATGGTAAATTTTTAGCACTGCTGCAAGTAATTTTGAAAAATCTTTGGGCTTCCTTTTTATTTTATTTTGAATTTTCAAAATTTTTAAATTTTTATTCTTCGTTGTAAGACTCTGCATTCTTCCTTACAATGATAAAGGATCAAATTACGGTAAAAGTACCGGCACTTTAGATGTGTGATCCGTAAAATACATCTATCTATAAAATCTATTTTTACCGGTTAATCCATTTTTACTGTAAAATATTACATCGCGATTTTTACAGTAATATTTATTTAATTAGAGTGATTTTGTAATTTCATGGTAATTATTACTGTCAAAATTAATATATATCAGTATTTCCTTTCATAACATAATCCAGTGAAAGTGGATTTTACGCTAAAAAGTACCTGCACTCCGAGTGTTGGTATTTTTTACTGTAATTTCATCCGGACAAGACCCAAAAATAATTATAATGCACCAGTCACCGGATTTAAAAAAGTAGTTATTGCAATCCATTTTCTTCAGAATTTTCTGGAAGATTTATTTTTCATTTTTAAAATGATAACATAACTTCTGCATTTTAATATCATTCTCTGATTATAAATTTAATGTGAAATAATTCAACCCATTGCAACAGATCAAAAAATTAAATTTACATGTCTACATAAATGCATGATTATCGTGCTGTGGTATGATTATAATTGATTTCTCAATTCTCATTCCACTTCCACGTGAGAAAATTATGTTTCTAAAAAGTAAAAATTGACGAGTATGATAATCCCATCATTTTTTAAAACTTCAACAGATTTAGGTATTTGAAGTCACTAAACGGAACACAAGGATAAAAACTACTAAACAATTTAAAATAAATATTCCCAATAAAACTGAAGCTGTATAATACATGATTAAAATCTTCATTTGCTTCAAAAATATGCAAATTAGAAATAACAGTCAACATGGTTCAAGCTCTCAAAAACAATAGCCCATTTTTAGGACATGCCAGACGTGAATGAGAGGAAGCAAAAGTGATCTGAAATACAAAATATAAAGTTGCCAACAAAAAAATTTAAAAATAAAGGCAAAAAACAAAACTAGAAAACTACAGTAGTCGAGAGAAAGAAAGAAATGAAAAACAGAGCAAGAAAAACCATAGTGGCCGAGATGAGCGAATCAGGGTAAAATGCATTTACAAGCACTATGAAAAGGCGGTGAGGAACTATTGTCGTTAATAGTCCTGAAATGCCTTTAAAAGTATTAACATCAGCTCATCACCGCTACTCTATAGAGCAATGAACTGCATTTTGTCCATATCTGCCCCTCTCAGCTACTGTAGTTTATCTTGTTTTGTATTTTATTATGCCATTTAAGCATACACATGTGAAATATTTTTAAACAATGTTTTCAGTAATACCAAATTTGATCTTCATACTTCACCGTTCATGCATAAGGCGTAGAGCAATTTCGAAATCTTACCACCAATTTTATTGCAGATTTGGATTTCCCAAAAAATAGCATCCTGATTTGAATGAGTGGTCCATACATTTTCGTTCACATATGGCACTGCAAACAAAAAATTAAAATGAGGTATAAAATCAAAAACCTAATTTGGAAAAGGGACTACTTTAGTCACTTAAATGATTTTGAGTTTATAGTTTTGTGAAATTAATATTGATTGTACACACTGACAAATTATAAGAAATTGAATTCCTTTGTGGGATTAAATTGAGAGATAACTTTTAAAATGTGGTTTTATTGTGATAAACGAACAGAATTTGACTAATCACACGAAATTAGCATTCACTTAGCCTGATATTGGTAAAGTAACGTTTATATTTTCTGTTAAGTTTATATGAATTTAATTAAGCAATATAACACTTTTTTTATTCATCTTTAAGAATTAATCTTGAGAAAGAATCTGAGGAAAGTCTTTCTGCGACACGGAGTGCAAGCATATCTACTGAAGGGTCAGCAAAACTTTCTAAGTATGAACTTTATTTCTCTTGCTTAATATAAAATTTAATTTTTTAATTTAAGTTATCCCAATACGAAACTATAAATTATATTCTATTCAAACAATCTTATTACCTAGATGAGAAAGAAAATCTTCTCAAAATCAGATGAACCATTATTTAGTTAAATAACGGTGAAAGGGAATTAAAACGATAAAAAAAAGAGCATTGCATTAAGCCAAACGAAGTAAAAGGCAATAGTCTTTTTCACTCATTCAACGTTCAAGCTATTTTTTTAATCACTTTTATTGCAACAGATACTATTTTTTAAATTTGTTATGAGCTTTTCCGTGATTTGCAATCATCAGATTTAAATATTATTATTGCTTTGAATCAATTAAATTATTGTATTTATATTATATTCCATACTTGAGTAATATCCCTTTACCTTAAAGTAAAGTTCAGTGCAAGGAATACCGGGCAAAGACAATTTACTTTTAAAATATCCGTATTGAATACCAATCAATGTGAGAGACATATATTATCAAGGTTAAGCTGGTTATAATAATAGAGATTTTTTATCAAATTAAGCAAAATGAAATATTAACGTGTTTGCATGTCATTCAATTAATACTAATTAATCTCTTAATGATACTAGTTAAAAGTATAAAATAATTATTTTATTTATTATTGGCATTGTATGCCATGCTTAAGAAATGTGTGAAATGCTGATTCATTTCATGCCTCTGCAATTTTGATTTTATGCGTTTTTATAGACGATATCAAGGTATTGTATACAATGCCGGATTTTTCACTTTTCCGACGATACATGCATACTATAATTTGATTTAATTTCAGATCCGTATTGCCTGATAATAATGTCGGAAAGGAATCCATGCGTGATCTTCAAAATTTCCCTCCGCTACGGTAAATATATATATTTATTTATATTGGCCTCTCAAACCCATGTAAATTTCATAATTATTCTGAATGATTCTGCAATCCTGTTTAATGAAACTTATTTGCTCTTCCTTATAATACAATTCACAATATTCAACTTTATCGTAAGACAAAATCTTTTAATTGTCACTGAAGTATCATCTTAGCTAATTTCCTTTTTGTTACTCATTGGCCTACTATGAGTAAATTTCGTTGTAAAATGTTTTATATTTTTCAGAAACATAAGGAAGCACATAAGCTCATTTTTTCATACATATTTTATCTTTAAGCTTAGCCAGATTGATTTTGAGATCCCGGGTGAAAAATGTCAAATTAAATCTAACATTAAGAACATCACTTTTAACCGCTGGAGAGATGACTGGAGGTCTAGTGACAAGGGAAGACAAATCTATAAATTTTTAAGGACCCTAGTATAAAGCGCCTGCAGACCAATTTTTACTTAAACCAGCTCCTTACTGGCCACGGAGTGTTCGGGACCTATCAACAAAAATATTTCAGGAAATCAGCTTCATGCAATTACTGTGGAGTGAGACAGGACATTAAACATCTAATTAAGTACTGCCCAAGATTCCGGACACTTCGTGGAACCCACATAAATAACTACGAAGAGGAACACCAATTCTTTGCCATATTGACCAGCAGGAAAATTGTGACTCAAATTATTAAACAAACCCTCGAGGACATTTTAGCCCTAGATCAACTGACCCCAGTCATGAACCAACAATAGAACATGTCATCATTAATTTATACTAATCAACTTTTAGCCTTACATTTTGAAATTTTATCTACTTTTGATTTTAGACTTCATCGACTNTTATAATACAATTCACAATATTCAACTTTATCGTAAGACAAAATCTTTTAATTGTCACTGAAGTATCATCTTAGCTAATTTCCTTTTTGTTACTCATTGGCCTACTATGAGTAAATTTCGTTGTAAAATGTTTTATATTTTTCAGAAACATAAGGAAGCACATAAGCTCATTTTTTCATACATATTTTATCTTTAAGCTTAGCCAGATTGATTTTGAGATCCCGGGTGAAAAATGTCAAATTAAATCTTACATTAAGAACATCACTTTTAACCACTGGAGAGATGACTGGAGGTCTAGTGACAAGGGAAGACAAATCTATAAATTTTTAAGGACCCTAGCATAAAGCGCCTGCAGACCAATTTTTACTTAAACCAGCTCCTTACTGGCTACGGAGTGTTCGGGACCTATCAACAAAAATATTTCAGGAAATCAGCTTCATGCAATTACTGTGGAGTGAGACAGGACATTAAACATCTAATTAAGTACTGCCCAAGATTCCGGACACTTTGTGGAACCCACATAAACAACTACGAAGAGGATCACCAATTCCATGCTATATTAACCTGCATGAAAATTGTGACTCAAATTATTATACGAACCCTCGAGGACATTTTAGCCCCAGATCAACTGACCCCAGTCATGAACCAACAATAGAACATGTCATCATTAATTTATACTAATCAACTTTTAGCCTTACATTTTGAAATTTTATCTACTTTTGATTTTAGACTTCATCGACTTCCAGTCAGACTTTTACTTTTAGATATTTACACTTAGGACTTTTAGCTTTCATCGATTTTAGTTTTAAGATTTTTTTATCTCTTGTTTCCTTATTATTATAATTATTATAATCATTTATTTCCGACATTTATTACGGCCCTATTGGATTTCATTGCCTTTAAAACATGTTTTTAATTGTCAAATGTTATAGTTAATCCACTTTTAACTGATCACCACCACTGTCATTTGGCATAATTTTACTGTAATTTTAGTTTTTAGAGAAATTTGTTAATGTAATAATTTAACTTTTATCTCCGTATACCCCCCTGGGGAGGGTCGGAGTTCAGCCTATCTTATACATATTTCATCTTTACTATTTTAATGAGAATTTTTCGGGCTGAATATGTTTTACTTTGCTAATAACTCTTTATTTGTTCTGCTAGTTTGCCTTAGTCTAAAAATGAGACTAGCCATTCTGTCAAGTAATTTACTAGTTATTACAAATCCATTAATCTATTTACTGTATTTAAAATACTTTTTAACCTATCCCAAAAATGTCATTCTCTTCCCTACTAAATGCAGAGACGTCTTTGAGATTAACCTGTATTTTTTATAATAAATTGGCCAGCAGCATCTTCTATCGCTTATCCATCTATCGAGATACCATCACTTACGTCCATTAATCTTCTTATCCACTAAGTATATCACTTACCACTAGCTCTGTTTACTTTCACATCAATTTTTGATTTACGCATACATGGATGGGTGCATCACCGAGCAAGCTGGAACCACTGTTACCTGAATTTAGGCAACAAATGGATTGAAGTTTTTTCTGTATGCAGGACTTTAATAGCAAGAACAAATATTTAGACTAAATAGTTATACTTTTGGCATTAAATAATAATGATTTTTTTTAATATTTATCGATAGGTATTCCAAGCATGAACTTGAACGATATGAAAAATCATTTAAAAAACTGGATGGAAATATAAATTGCTGGCTAATAAACGAAATATTAAAAAAAAACAGTTTGACAAATACGTGTTGAAAAATTCAACAAATGTTGCTAATAAATAATAAACGCTATAAAGCAATACTTTTAAAATAATCACTGTTTATAGAAACGACTTGGCGCAATATGTGAACCAAATTAAAGGGCATTCTTGCAAGTATTTCAAGGGGTAAGGACGGTCGTAACAAATGTGGTAACAAAACATGTTGTTTAATTGTTGTTGTGTTTTTTTGAGTGGTCGAAGCTATTTTTTGATGAATTTTCTAACAAATTGAGAAACTGTGTAAAATATCTAGTTGTCTAATCAGAGCGCAGCTAAGTGTAAATTTCCATCTCCTTCCCTTCCTCGTTTTTTAAATCATTGTGCATTTTTGGAACACTCTGTAATTTAAGTACCAAATATGCTATTATTATCAATATTGCTGCTATAACTAATTAGTTTATCTAAGTTGGAAATCATATATTATATTTCTTTTGCTTTAGGATGATGCCAGACCCATCAAGGTAACACATTTTTTAAATTCATCCTCATTTACTAAACAATTGAAAAATTAACTATTAATTTTTAAGATCCTATCCATACATATGCATTAAAGACTTGAAAAATTTTGCGAAGTATACTTGGTGGAATCTAGGTAAATGGTTCAATGAGAAGAAGAAATAATTTAGAGTTTTACAGGAATTTTAAATATGTTATAAAATTAATCAAACTCTAGCTAATTAAATAAGCTAATCACCTGGCAAGAATGCATGAAGATCGATGCTGTAAGAAAGATTTTTTGGCAAATCCCATGAAAAAAAAGACCTCTATGTAAGATCCCGCTAATATAAATCGATTTTGTTGAGAATGGCTTAAACATTCTTAGGATAAAGAGTTGGAGCGTAGTTGCCAAATGTAGAGATGTCTGGAAAAGACCAGGACCCAACCAGGTCTGTCGAGCCACTGAAAAAGAGGACGAAGAACTATTCCTTTATACTACAGTTGATTATATGACCCAATTTAAAAAAGTTGGAAAAAAACACTGAAAAATATCCTTCATTAAAAAAAATCATAACGCTTTCACACAGGCTTTCTTAAATGTTTCTTTGAAAGTATCTTTGAAAATTTGTCCTTTTGCATGAAAATGAAATAATTCGGAAACATTTTCTTAAATAATTCTATTTTAATTGAAAAAGAGTTTAAATATTTCTTCTGTTTGATAGCCAGATTATTTAAAAGAACTTTTTAAGTCACCCGATTACCTTTGGAGACAAAATTTTGAAATTTCAACTTAGAAAGCTTTTATTTGGATTTATGTATGTATTATACACTAAAACATAGTGTAAATACCAAAACAATATGAGGAAAGAAATTTTCAGAAAATATGAAGAACTGGTCAAAAAAGACCAAAAAGTCGAACTCTTTTCAAAATCTATAAGAATCTACAAAATCTACAAAATTACATAGCTTTGTTGATTTTAATTATTTTTTATCATTCTTGCTTTATAATAATAAACATTAAAACTCAACTAAAGCAGGTACACAGACATAATATGAATATTCAGATGTATCGAGCTTATTTGGCACAAAAAGACCAGAAAACCAAATTAGTTATTTTTATTTCTGCTCTGAAGTATAAAAAAAATAGTTTAACCAATTAGTTTTTAATCTACAGCCTAAACATTTGTAAAGAAAACGTTCATGCAAACTTTTAAGTAATACGAACAAAAATACTTCGAGATATTTCCTTTATCAACCAAAAATTTAAATTTGAGGAAAAAGACAAAAAAAGTCGCAATTTTCATTGTAATAACCAAAATAAATTATTTTTTAAATCATCACAACTTCAGTTTGATTTGACGTAGACCTAGAAACAAAACTCAAATGGTTTTAGAAAGATAAAAATTCTTATTTTTGTTTGTATGTAAAAAAAAAACAACAGAAAAACGATCTTTTAGTCAAAATTGGCTTACAAAAGGTAGTTGAGTAGCCTTAACAGTTATTTGCAATTTCGGCTGTGTGTCATAACTTGTACTAGAATAAGACTTCCAATTACTGAAGACCTTGTTTCAAACCCCCAAAAAAAGATTAAAGTGGGTTCGAAATTTTAACGTTGCATAATATTTCTCAAATAAAGAGATGAAATCACTAAACTGAATGCAAGTCATTATTTTCATATTAACTGCATAATATGCTAATTTGGTAAATAAGTGTGATCAACATTTTTAGGTCATTACAATTTAAACATATGTAGTATATGAGACGCTTTAGAAACGTAAAGGAAACACTTCAAAAGCATTTACCGAAAGACAGATATTTGTACAGTTTAATAAGTAAATGAAAACATTTCCAAGACTTGCTAAAACTTTTTTAACAACAATTTTTATTTATTTGTTTCACATATTTACAAAAACTTTGTGCCATGTGGGTAATGATTAATACTAATAATTAACTTCCGAAGTTATATAATGGACTATTAATGAAACTGCATAGTGAATAATTAAACTCACCTCTGATACACAGTAATACTTCGATATCAAAGTAGTGCTAATCAACCAGAGTGCTTAAATTTTTGAAAAAATTGTATGATTCATATAACTGTTCAATTAAATTGCATGACATCTTAACGTAAAAACAGCCTTTTATATTGAATTTATTTACAGACAAACAGTTCGACATCAAAATTATGCAAACTATTAAGAAATCTGTTTAATTTCTATAGAATACTTCCTTAATAATATAAAATAAAAGCGTCCATTGTAAATAAATTATCGTCCTGTTTAAATAAATTTTTTCTCTAGATTCATTAACATAGAAATACTTATTGAATTTCAAGCTGATTTTAAGCTTTGTAAGCACCGCTTTCTAGTATTTTGAACTTTATTTTAGCAACTAAAATTCTTATTTTCCCGGTAGACGAGGTAAATTAACTCCAGTGTTTCTGCCAGAACCAAATGATGATATAATCAGGTTACCGCTTCCATATTCACCTGAAAATAGTACTGAGGATGTTGAGAGTACTAAAAGTACAATCTCCTAGTGATAAGGTAAGTCTTCTTTAAATAATTATTGATTATTAAAAAATACTTTTAAATTTTTAAAAAAGAACATAATTGGAGAGAAAATCGCATACCCTTACAAAATAATCGTATATTATTTTTACCATCTTACAAAATAAAATAAAAATTCCAATTTAGTCACATTTTACTATTCTCCTTGTTTATGTTAAGTTACGGAGACATTTATTAGCATAAATTACACGCTTTGAATTACATGAAGAGAAAACTACACATATTGTTCCTAGAAATTTAATACTATGTATTTTGTTCCCAAAATCTGTTACGAATACGCTGAAATTTTTCAAGTTCAGCAATTTGTTTTAAAAATATTCGAAATTTCAATTTCAAATTAAATCTAAACGAAATTAAAGAATGAATTTTGGCCAGTAAAAAGGTAAAACTGCTTAAACACGTTAAATACTGAAATTTCAAAAAATACTGAAAAAACCAAAAAATTGTCTTCAAATTTATTTTGCAGTCGTCATTAAAATATGTTTCATATGTTTTTTGTCCTCACAGTACTCACAGTTTACAAGAAAAATCTGATTGAAGAAAACCTTAACGCTGTTTTCCTGCAAATGTTAAAGTATAGGTTAGTTGTGTATTCATATTTTCAAAGAATTACATTTTCCACCCAAAATTAAGGAATATAGTATTTAAGGTACTTTGAAAAAAACGACCATCACCAATTTGATATTAATGAAATAACACTTACACAATAAGACAATCGAACTTTCATAACTTCGTTGTAAGCTTTATATATAATTGGTGACCCTAATTTCATTTGATAATTTCTGAAAGATTTTCTGAAAAATCTAGCAATATAGCAGAAACCACGTCTGATCTGTTCTTTAAGGTAAGGATAGTAGGGTGGATGGAAATGGGATTGTCACAAACTGACATAAAAATGTGCATCATAGTGTAGTCCAATTACTGACCAGTTTTAATCCGACTGCCCTATTTCTAAACAAATTCCAATCTGACTACGACTTACAATACCGTATTCTAGCTCATTCGACCCAAAAGAAGAGAAGCATAAACGTGCCTCGGTTCATTACATTTTGGAGCATCAGGAACAAGAATACCAACTGCGAATTTGCCAAAACATCAGCAAAATAAAGAATTCAATTCAAAACTACTTGTTGTGCGTCTGTCCCCACGCCGACAACTAAGATGTACCCTTTTATCTTGTACGAGAGAACTTATTTCCTAGACCAAAAAGCAACTGACTCTTGTACTCATCACAGACTTGTGCAGATACACTGGAGAACGATTCAGAGTGTCTTCTGATCTGGAAAGAGTAAAATACCAGCCTCAATCGATCCAAAATTGTCTAGAAATATAGTTAGACAAGTTGTGGAATCATGGTTTGGACAGATAACGAGTCACATTGACCAGCAAATGCTAGTGGCCCTATGAACGAACTCTGAATAGTTTGAGACATAAGGGCGAGATCCTAAATCCATATGCCGCTTCTGTTAGTGATAGTTTTATTCGGATGGAAGTTATGACATGATCTCATAAATCTGTGAGATCTCATAAATCAAATGTTTGGATCAATCTTGGGAAATAAGATGCTATAAGTTCACCACTGTCCTTACATGAAATGTAACTTCATGTCTCATATTTGTTCCCCATTTCGGCATACCTTACAGTTTGAAGTGGAGAAATTCCTTACTATAATTCTTTTTTTTTCAACTGTTCCATGCCAATTTTCTTCATAAAACTGTTCCCTATGCACTGTTTTGCACAAGGAGGAACTTTTTTTTAAATGTGTTTTTCTTTTATTATAATTCATATATATGTTTGAATTTGAGTAAATATATATAAACTGTTTAGTGAACATTTTCCCAAATTTCACTTTTTATGCTTATTTTTAAATTCTACTTACAAAACAAGTGTATCTTAATTTTTACTGTCTAATTACATAAGAATTAATTTTATATTTTGCACCAATTACAAATGATAGTTTCAAAAATATGTTTGTACAAACGATACCTTCATATGCCATATTTTATCCAAAACTTATACAGTTTAAAAAAAATATTATTTTGTAAGCAAATGATTATACATTTAAAAAAATAATAAAATTTATATTTTTATTATTTAGTGGATTATAACATAGAATTGATTTTCAGACTATTTTCTTTAGACAATTTGTAACTGTTTACTTTTCTTCATTAATTTTTAGGTTTCAGAAATATTAGAAGACCACACATCATTTTTTAAAAAAAAACACTTTCAACTTTAAAATGAAGAATTAAAATTATTATTCTCAAATCTTTGTGTTTGATTGATTATTTGATTAATACTTTTGGAAACTTTAAAACTGCTCTATCACGCATCATGCTACCAATAAATTTATGGTACTTAATTCCATTTAGAAATTGTTTTAAATTGCATTTGTACTTAATATGTAATCAGTAGGAAGTATTGTAAATAAACTGGACATACACTATCATCAATTAAATTCAATGCACCTATTGCTTTTTCAATTTTCCCAGAAATACAGAGTAATAGACTTAAAGCAATCTTTTATTCAGGTGAAGAGACACATCACATAGTCAAAATAACCCCATTTGAGAACAGATCGCAATCCCCCTTTACCCTTGAAATATTTTATCGGTTATATTTCCCAAAACTTTGAATGCAATGTTATTCTGATTGCAAATTATCACCTAACACTGAGGACATCAGTTCATAATGCTAAATACTCCAAAGCTCTAATCCAATAAGTGATTAACGTAAAAAAAAAAGCGTAGTTTAAATATAATGATGTAATGATCAAACCTTTCCTGTAAACTTTTCGTTTTTCAGCAATTTAAATATGGAAGTTTTTTCCTCGAGGTGTAANGCAATGTTATTCTGATTGCAAATTATCACCTAACACTGAGGACATCAGTTCATAATGCTAAATACTCCAAAGCTCTAATCCAATAAGTGATTAACGTAAAAAAAGCGTAGTTTAAATATAATGATGTAATGATCAAACCTTTCCTGTAAACTTTTCGTTTTTCAGCAATTTAAATATGGAAGTTTTTTCCTCGAGGTGTAACCTTCACAATATCATGACCACCGGCATGATAGTGGCAATATGAGAGCACCGGCTGCCTTTACTTCGGGAGAAGCTGATACCATTTCAATCTGAAGCTGGGTCATGAGTTTCAAGCTACTTATCAGGGATTGAACTTTAGTCCAACAGAATACTAGCTAAGTATCTTCACCCCTGCGCCACCGTGACACTTTTTAATAAACTGCTACATGAATATTGCATTGAATAATTGTATTTTTCCTGCCTTTGAAACAATAAAATAAAATTTTGGTATATTGAAACAGAGATGTATTAAAATTAATAAGTGGTAATGTAAATCGTACTAATTACTAACAGTCAATTACGAATTTTTCGTTTAAATCAATCAAACTATTTATCTGAAGTATTTATACACTTGCATGTAAAAATTTAAAAATATTTAATCATTTTTTGACCCTCCAAGCGTTAAGCCCATGTGAAAAAATTGAATGAAAACTTCCCTGCTTCGCACTACTCACCTATTAAATTACATCGGGGAAACCGGTTTTTTGATGCTGGAAACCCTGTTGCTAAAAGTTCTGAACAGCTTGGAATTTTGAAAATTTCGGAAAAATTTTATGCTAACGTTCAAAGGGTTAATATAAAAAAATTAAATAAATTTTCTTCCATACACTTGCAAGCCAATTTCCCATACAAAATGATTCTATAAAGCTGGATAAGTTCAAGCCACCTTCGGGATGCGAACCCCAGTTTTCCACAATGAGAGCTCAGTACCTTAGCCACTGATCCATCGTGACTTTTAATATAATAATATTAACACTACAAAAATGCTCTATTTGTATTTCGTTCATTTAAAAAAAATAAAGAAAACATTTTGTACACATTTTTCAACCTAACAAAAATGTTTTAATTTGTTTCATTCATTCATTTCAAAAATAAAGTTTATTTTCCATTTAGTTGTGTTACCTTAATGAACAACAAATCAAAATCGTTATATTTGTAAATATGGAAACGGTCCCTTCAAATTCCTAAAGACCCATCTTTTTAAAAGGTTCTTCAAGGTGCTCCACATTTTAGCCATCCTTTGGCACTAGCTAACCATTCAAAAACGTCACCTTGCATTTGGTAGTGATTACTTTCGACGACGTCATATTTTCACATTACCTCGGCCATCATTCCGAAACAGATGTCCGATCTATTCTTGGAAGGTGGAGACCGCTCTTTCATTATTTATTTTCTTTTTTATTATTATTCCACCGGTCGATCCGTCATGGTCAAGGCTCAAGCGAGATTCCGATGAACGGACCAATCGATAGTGAAGAGAATCGATAGTAAAAAGAAAGAGGATTGTCTCTTCAAACTTTGCAGTTCTTAGAAAACTACTTGATGAATTCGTCTTATTGTGTCTATAGAGAATGTAATATGGAATGGAGTTTTTTTTTTTTTAAGGAAAAAAATTAATAATTGCGAAAATCGGAAATTGCAATCTTAAAAATAAATAAAAAGTGCAAAACTGTCAAAAGAAATTGAGTAATAGGATTTTCTATAATTAAAAGAATGAAAAGCAAGATTTGATGTGTAAGTATTAAATATTACTTTTTAATTAGTTTATAGCGCATATTAGTGAGTGTTAACTATTTCTTTATACAGGATGTACGAAAGGCTTGTAGTCATAGCGTTAAAGGAAAGTAAAAGATAATTTAGGTGGTATTAGTATAGCTGGAACTTATTTCATATTTTATAACAGTCGTTGAACAACCAACCCAGGTTTACAACTACTAATATTCAACTGCGTAGCCCTGTAATTTTGAACCAACCCAGAAGACAAGGAAACTCCTGGATCAGTACACCCAGAGGTATGATTTGTTATGGAAACATGGAGAACTTTGTGACTCGACAGATTTAACGTGCATCAGTCACCATTTACTACACGGGAAGTCTTCGGCCTTGCGGGGTTCAAATCCACGACCTCTTGAACATGGGCCTAGTGCCGTACCAACCAAGCTATCCCGGTCCTGCTGGAACTTATTAACAAACTTTGAATTGTCTACAAACGATAAGAAAGGAATGCCCCGAAATTTGAAGACAAAATTAGAGAAAGATAAGAGAAAAAGTGCCCCAAGAGTTTTTTAACAAACGGTTAGAAAAGATAAGAGATGCTTTAGGAAGTACATTTGGAACACATTAATGAACTCTCAAACAGGTTAAATAAAAAGAAGGATAAATAATTTTGTAAAAGAAACGTTAAGGAAAAATGTAGACAAATGCTAAGGAAAGTAAAGGAAATTATTCAGAATTCCTAGCTGTAACTCCTTCCATTTTTTAAAAAATTTATGCTAGTGTTAGGGAAAGACAATAGAAAAAGAGTGTAAACAAACGCTTAAGAAAAGTACAAACGCTAGGGATAAGTAGGCGAATGCAAAAGAAGACTAAAATAGTTATTTAGCATTCATAGCCGTAACTCATTAATAAACTCTTAAATATAGCAAGCATTAAGGAAAGGCTAGATTAAGGATGAAATGTTTGTCGACTAACGTAAAAAGGTACAAATGCTTGAGAAAGTTTGACAAATGCTTAGAAAAGGTTAAAAAAATAATTATAAGATATAGCGGTAACTATCATATTCTCAAATGTTGATAAGCATTTAAAAAAAAGGACAAAGGAAAGGGTGAAATGCTTGTAAACAAATGTTAAGGAAATGTACAAACGCTGGGGAAAGGTAGAAAAATTTTAAGGAAAGGTAAAAGAATTATTTAGAAAATATATCATCAACTCCTTGACAAACACTCAAATCTAGACATGAGTTAAAGTAAATTGATTGATTGATGTAAATTTTTGGTGCAAGAGCCATGGTTTAGCTATACCGCTCCCAAACCTAGGTTAAAAGAGTTAAGGTAAACCAAAGGGAAGATCAAGGATCGTTTTGGGAGTGCTGCCAAAATTTATTAACAATCTCTTAAATGTAGACAAACGTCAAAGAAAGGTGCCCCAAAAGTTTTTTAACAAATGTTAATAAAAGTTAAGACTGATTTGGACAGTATAGTAGGAATATACATCGAAGAACCATTACATTATGACCACCCTCCATCTATAACAATGGGCTCGCCCAGGTTTTCATGGTTTCTCGTCCAGGAACAATGTTTTCATGGGGCACATTAGGACCCATAATCCTCATAGAACAATCCCTGACGTCTGTAAGCTACTTGAACATAGCTGCAGACCAGGTTCACCCATTCTTGGCAACAGTTTTTCCTGCGGGGATGGTGTTTACCAACAGGATAATGCATCATGTCTTAAGGGTCGAATCGTCGAGGAACATTCCAGTGACTTTCACGTCATGTTTTGGCCCCAAATTCACCTGACCTTAATCCAATAGAGCATTTGTGGACCTACTTGGACAACTAAATTCGTGCTGTCACGCTACCCCCTCGCAACGTGAGAGAATTACAGGACCAGTTGGTGAGCGCTTGGTACCAGATACCTCAGACTACCTATCAGCACCTTGTGGAATCAATGCCACTGCGGGTGCTAGAAGTTTTCAGGGATAAAGGTAGTCCTACAAGTTATTAGCAGGGTGGTAATAATGTAATGGCTCTTCGGTGTATAATTATAATAATAAGCTTTATTAAGCTTTCAAATGCTTATTGATCGTAAAGGGAATGTTTCGTTGCACATAGATTTGAGTGATAATGCTCATTTATTAGATAGATGGTCCTGGTCTAGATGCTATAGTGTCCAAGCAGAATCGTTTATCAATGTAGATGCATGTGACTAGAATGTATTTTTATCTAATACTAGCAAATTACAAAATTCTTTAATAATGGTCCCAGGTTCGATTCAGACCACTGGGTTTAAACTTAAATTCCGATTACTTAGAGCAGCAGTTCCTAATTTTTTTCGGCTACGGATCCATGAATAATCAAGCTTCTTCCGGCGAAACCCCTATTTCTTGACTAAAGTACCATTATAGGACCTATTTATTTTTAGTTTAAGAGGATTTTTATATTTAATAAGATGAATGAGTTTTTTTTTATCGTTTTATAGTAAATAATTTTAAATTTGATTTCATGTTCGCAGTTGAATTTGCAGTCTTGAAAACTCTGGTTTCGCTGAAAATTTGTTTTTATATTGCAATAAGAAACTGTTTTAAACGTTGAAAATTTAATTAGTAAAACAAATTTCGTTACTAAATAATTCAGTTATTTTATTTTGATTTGAAAAGCGCAATGTGAATTACCGTTGCAATTTTTTACAAATGCTTGTCCCTTTCTTAATTTTTCGTAATTTTGTTTGAAAAATGATATATTTTTTAAACAAAAATTCCATTTCTCTCGCTTTGGTACATTATTATTTTAATTACAACTTCATAAAGGCGATCGAAATAATAACTAAATAATGAATAATTGACTGGATCTAAATATAATTACAGATTTAGAAAAATGGTAAGAAAAATTTGTGTAACAAAAAAAATGTTAACTCTTGGAACTCATTTAACTTTTCCACGAAAGCCTAGGATTTCACGCAAGATCCGCTGACTTAGAGCATAAAACTGAAATTAAAAAAAATTCAATCAAGCAGAAGAATAAATGGATTCGAATCTCATTGGATAAGTTAAGCTGATGTCATGGGTATACACTTTTAACCCTTGGACGCCAGTGGGATACCATTTTTTTATTCTGATGCTCCAATTACAAGCAAAAATGTACTTCAATATTTTTTTATTATAAAAGCAGTTTATTAGTTACTAAAAAAATTTTTAGATTATCGGAATTATATTTGAACTGAAATATAAAATCCAAAATAAAGTAGTTTGAATTTGTTTTTTCATTCATATTCATATCATTCATTTTTCATTCATTCATTTTTCATTCATTTTTGTTTTTTCATTCATTTTTTTCATTCATTTTTTCATTTTCATTCATTCATATTCATATTCAAAAATGTATCAATAATTGATTTTGTAAATTGAAGAAATTTCAGTGATGAATAAATTTTCTCTTAGATCTAATTAACAGCAAATTTTAAAAAAAAATTGTTGTTTGGAAGTCAGCCGTGTTAGGAAGATTTTGCTTTTAATGCAGGAAAAGAAGCTGGTGTTTCAAGTTGTCTTTCATAACCATAAATTTTTAAAAATCTAAATATAATATTTTCCCCTTATTTTGTCCTATTTTAATACAGAATAATGAAAAAATTATGAAAAATATGTTTAATAAAAATTCTGCGCCAAAGGGTAAAACGATAAGTTCGAGTCATTTACACTTAAAACGTCCTTCACGAAGGCTAGTTCTTCTCGATACTTGACAAAGTTCACGAGTATAATTTTCATATCAAACATTCAAAGTTACTGTCATTACTCTAAATTTGTAAAAACCAATGCTATTTGCTAGCTTACTTCCCAGAACGCAAATAGTACTTCCATCGATCCACATTGATTATTATTCCGGTCATCACAATCGGAACTCTAAAGCAAAGAATATACATAAGAGAAGAAAGCTAGCTTCCTTGCACATAATGTAAACCAGTCTCACAAGGTTTGGTGCGGTCCCTGTGTTTAAAGAAACAAAACAACATGTAAGGGCAAATTAGCATAGGTTCTTGAAACGGGCTCTCCTTGCAACAGCTACTGGGGTTCAGGAGGAGAAAAAAAAGATTTCTCTTTTAATTTATTGCTGATTTGTCTCCTTTTTATATTATTAATAAACAGTATACTATTAATTAAAATATTTATTTGTGACTACATTATTATGCTAATTAAAATAGTTTTCATTTATTTCAACAGCAATTAATAGAAAATAATGAAAAATATTTTAAAAGTATGTTTAATAAAATTTATGCGTCAAAGGGTTAATCACTCATAAACTGTCATTTTAGTTATTTCCCTATTAAAATTTAACTTGAAATTTCAATCTCCTAAAAATTTACTTTATCACAATTTTGTTAAGGAAATTCGAATATTTATTTGAAAACCTAAATATGGTAAACTTGAACAATTTATGTTTAAGTCTCGTCTAAATCTTGTCAACTTCATGTTAATCATGTTGAGTCTTGTCGGATAACATTACATGCAACCACATATATAATCAGTTTATTAATCAGTCGGATACGCATTTTTACAACCTGATTGGATGCTCATTTATATGTTGCAGTTTCATATGCTACATGATATAAAAAATCAAATTTTAAAAAATGATTTATTAATCAGGAACTATTCGGTTGATTTCGTTCGCATTTTGTATTTTGCCTTACAATTCGAAATTTCATCGACTATTATTAAATAGAGTAACAAAAAATAGCAAATATTTGATTGAAATTATTTTTTTCATGAAATTATATTTGGATAAAAGAATTTTATAATGGTGTTCAAAAATTTTTCAATTCTCTTTTAAATTATTCGAGATATGGCAAAATACGTAAGAAGTAAAATTACCATTGTGAGGTCCTAACTTTGGACCGCTCTTCTAGCCTAACTATTGGGCCATATATCGGAGAGTGTGGCTACACCCTGTACTTTAGGGACCGAATCAGTCGAAAGAAAGTTATGTTCATTCAAAGAAAACGCTCGTAACTTAAAATATTTTCTGCACAACTTAATTAGAATATCTGAAGTCATTCCCTCGCTATTAGGATTAAGTCCTAAAACGTAAAGATCTGATCATTAGATCCATAATTATACAAGGTAGACAGTTTTTTTAATGGTGTTGAATTTATGAATAGTGTTAAATAGTTTTTTTTTCCTCACAGTTTATAAAAATTGCTTCATAAGCTAATGTAAATTGTTTTTTAACATAATTAAGCAGAAGCTACTTCTTGGAATTTTTTTGATGACACCACATATTGCACATTTCGTCCATGATGTAGTTTTATTTATTTTCCCATTCAATCCGAAAGTAATTTTTGCATTGTTTGCTGAAAATAAACGCTACTTTGCTTAAATGCTTTTTTATTTTATTTATTTGTATATTGCAAATACTTTAAAGAATCATCCTTTTCTTTCACACATAAATAAGAAAATAATATTTTGTATTTCTATAAGTTTATTTACGTCACAAAAAGTTAATTGTCATCTTCGAGTTTTATACATTCTCATTGAAGAGAAAAATCATATGATTGTTAATTAACAATTAAGATCCAGTTACCTACAGTCGTCATCAGCATAAAAATAACATATATATCAGTTTTAATATATACCTGTTATTTTTAATTCACCTTTTCTTAACACTATTTAACCGAAATAACTTTTTGTTATCCCTTCTAAATATTATTATAAGCCGTTATTATGTTTTTAAATTGGATTCATGTGCAAATTTAAAGCCTTAAAACTAAAAGTTACGTTTCTTTATTGCAGTATTAAGTAAGTCTATGATATGGCCTTTTTATCAAAATTTTATGAAAAACGTATTTAGCTATCATGTGGTAAAGAACAATAATAATTCTCGACCCGTAGAGGACTGATCGTATAGACACGGTTCCCAGTAGAACACCAAAGTCAAACATCACTGGTTGCAGTCAGTAAGCTGTTTGGTTACCATTTTAATCAGCCTGCGTAGGGATGGAGGGTGTGCGCTATCGGCCTTCGTTAAACTGTTCTACAGTTCTAAGTGCTCAACTTCGCGCTCAGGTCGTCGGGCTACCACAGCAAGAGAGCCATCCCCTCTACAGAGGATCAAAATTGAGATGGCATGTCTGTCTTCGGATCTTCCTCAGGAATGTTTCTCAGACCGTCGCCAATAGCCCAGTGTGAAGCTCTAGTACGACGTAAATAAATTGTCTACCTACCTACCTAAATATTCCATTTAGAAAATAACGAATAACGTTTTTTATTGCAAAAATATTTAAGTATGTAGATAAAGAGTGTGTATAGAGTTGCAATAGTAGAAGAAAAAAATCACTTTTTTTAAAAAATTTTATCTCAATCGAAAATTAAATACGCTTTTTTTTATTTGAAAAATGAATATTAATGAAATATTAATGAACAAAATTGATTGCATGGGGGTTCTTGAGATTTGAGAGCAGGGGGCTGAGCTCTCAGTTAGTGTTTAAAAATGCATTTTAGACTTTAAATAACTTTTATTATTCAATAAGTTTAAATAATATGCGTAAAAAAATAAAAACATTTTCTTTTCCTACACTGAAATAATGCTACATTTTGATGGTTTCAGGAATTTTTGCATTATGTCTCTAAATTTTGCTGATTTATTCCATCATGAATTTTATTCAATAATTTGTAATATACATAAGTTACATATCTTAAAATCGCATATTTAGGAAAAATTGTCGTTAAGATCCTCATTGATTGGGGAAAACATAAACAAAGAACAATAAAGTGTATTATTCTAGCATCAACAATTGAGCAATATGAAATATAATTGAATTATTTGTATAAAAAAAATTCTAGTTCCTTTTTTTCCCTAAGTATTTAACAAAGTTAGTGCTGCCATCCTTGTATATCAAATTGACTGAACTTATTTGAAACTTTTCTCCCTGATCTTTGTAAAACTTCTGGTGCTGCCATCTTCTATATTGTTTTTCAAACTAAATAATACGGTTTTTGAAACTGTTTCATACTAACTGTTTCATAGTATGAAAATCCTAGAAATTTGAGTTTAATTTCTTTCACGTATTCACTTAAAATTGCTGAACAATCAAAATATTTAAAATCTAAATAGCATTTTTATAACACAGATATTATTAAAACAAATATATATTTTGATATTATTAAAGCAAAAACAAATATTATGCATACTATCTCAAATATACATCGATTTTTAAATCATAAGTTTTGAAGAAAAAAAAACAGAAATATTAAACTCGTGTTTAATATAGCGAAGCAGAAATTTAAATTATCGTGGGGGGTTAAAAGTATAATAACAAAGAAGCGTCCTACTCACTTAATCATTAGTTTATAAAGTCAAGTTTAGTACATTTGACAAAATAGCTTTAATTTAGAAAAATTATCTTTGTTTTTATTTTCCTGCTTCTAAATCTTCAATATTTACATTTATTTAAGAGACAGATAATTTTGCTTTAAGCATATACAATTATTACAACTGCATGTAAGAACATTTTGTTATTGTGTTAGTAGAAGCAAAATGAAGCAATGAAAATGCCCTATAATATGCGTTTTATGAAATAGAAATAATAAAATAATAAATAGAAATATTAAAATAAGTAGATAATAAATAGAAATAATAAAATAAAACAGTAAAGCCTTAAAACTAAAA